>NC_046335.1:10084285-10394375 GCF_000738735.6 Corvus cornix cornix
GGCAGAGAATATCTCCAGATGCAATGTGTCCTCGTTTGACTTGGGGCTGTTTGACACTAGCAGAAGGCATTGAGCTGCTCAGGGCAGGAGTAAGTGGCAGGTCCCAGTGTCAGCCACCATGAACTGGTTTAACTGGTGGATTTAACCCACCCTTGCCAGCTTTGACCCTTTTGTCCCCAGACTCCCCCACACTATCCAGTTATAATTTGATGGGTACCAGATGATGACAAAAAGCACCAGCAGAGACAACACCTAAACCACAAGCATCAGTGGCAGGAGGCCACTTGCAACAAATTCTTCACCGAAGGCTTGGGCAGGGTGACCTAGCTCTGGAGTGCCATGACAGCAGAGTGGCCTGCTGAGCACAGATCACTACTGAGAAAAAGGAAGACCTTGGACACACTGGAAATTAAAGTGTGGTTTGAAATGAAGAGAAGGAGGACAGTGAGCTATCTTGAAGCATCTACACAAAAGTACAATGACATTTAAGCCTGTCGAGGCCAGTGAGGAAATCCAGGCAGACTGGGGAATTAGACAAAACAGCCAGGGTCTGAGTGCAAGCTTTTATCTCATTCTTAGAGAAGGTGTTTGGAGACCTTGAATGAGAAAAAAGGGTAGCAAGATAAACAGAGCAGGCAGCTGAATCCCTCAAGATTTTAAAACAATGATCAAAGGAAAATGCAAATGAGAAACCTGCCCCCAGAAAGTCAGAAGAAAAAGACTCATAGCCCAGTGGTGGGAATCAGGTATTAGAAGAGGTATTTCAGCTCCTCCAGGGAATCCAGCCTGTCCCACACCAGGAAAGCACGTTTGTGCTGTAGGGAGAACATGGGCAAGGCTTAACAGATAGGCCAAACTTCTTTCTGCCTAGGTTATGGGAAATGCTGCAGGTCCCAAGTGTTGGATCTAGGATGGCATGGAAGGATATGTGAAAAATAAGATATTCTATGTAAAGGAAAAATTATTTGTGGCACAGATGGTTAAATGATGAAACAGAAGTCAAACTTCCCCAGTTTTCTCTCAGACAGGGGTCTGTGCTGCCATTGTGAATTAGGGATTCTACCAGCCAGCATTTCCACTGGGCAGTGAACCTCCACTTCCAACAGAGGAAAAGAATATCTCTACTTCTTGCAAGCAGTCAGATATTTTTACCTTACATCCCAACGCAAGACAAGTTTTACTGCTGGTTTTGGGTAGTGATGGGGGAGAAGCAAGAACATACCATACCTCAAGGTCTCTTTGCAGACTTCATCCTGCCAGCCTCAGGAGACAGTGTTTGGCTATAATGTGTTTCAAGAGTAAGCCCTAGGTCATGAACCCTGTTGCCCTGACTCAGAGCAGAAGCTAGGGAAATAAAAATTAAAATAAACCCAAAAAATAAAAGTGGAAAAGAAAAATCCCATGATACAGGCTAGTCCTCAGTGACACCAGTGGCAACATTTGATTTCAAGCTGGTCGTGCCTTGCTTAATGGAGCATGGCCAGGGTGCCTTACCTTGCAGCTGTCAGTCACTCAGGGCTGAATACCCCAAACAGATCACATTTGATCATTATTTCTTCAGAAATACCTTAAGGTTTCCCTATAGGACAAAGAGCCTACAGAACCAAATATCATGTACACAAAATATACCCCCCACTCCTCCATCATCATAGTGAAATTTCCCATCTCTTTTCTCCCTCAACCCACATTTTTGTAGCAGAGCAGGTGCTTTTAAATGAAAGAAAGAAAATGAGGAGCAGCTGTTTGATGGCTACTGAACGGCCTGGGATGGCAGTAGCAGCCCGGGCTGAGAAGGATTAATGGGCAGCATGTACATGAGGAGGTCAGAGGTGGCAAATAAATGCAGTTTATCAGAGAGCTACAGAAATAAAGGAATGAATCACATTGCTCGCATCACTATAGATGAGGCATAAATAGAGTTAATCAGCACTGAAAGCATATTAACTCAAGGAGAATTATTCATGCACTGCAGGTGTTTTCCCAGTCTCTGTCCATGAAGTAATGAGTGAGAGCAGTAATTGGTGTCCAGCCCATCTCTAGGCAGCAGCTATTGCCCCTTCTGGACTGAATAAAACTTCCAAATTGCTATGCTGCTTTACAACACATATTTCAACATAATGATCTTTTACTTATTATTATTTTTGGTAGCTTGTGAGTTATAGAGATTGATAGCATCTTTTGCAAAAGAAATAATGAACCCAAGGGGAACTGATAATTCATTGAACTTTTGAACTGCCTCCAAGTCACCTCTCTGGGACTTGAAAATTGTAATGTATTATTTATTCAGCCCTGACTGTGCCTCTTTCAGTGTGGTAGGAAGCTTTGGGAGAGTAATAACACAGGCCCTGTACACTTTCCCTCAACACTTGCTAGAGAGAGCCTGCTACTAATTTTCTTTTCAATAGGGGCTGCGTTTTACCTTTGTAGCCACCTTTTAAAATACCAATTTCTATGTGTCAGTTTATCAGTGCAGCCTCAAGAGTTTCCCTCACTCTGGTCAGCTGAGCTGCTGCTTCCTAGCTGCGGTACAGGAGGTGTTTCAGAGCTCTCACGGGGAGGTTCACAGGCACTGCTGACCTCCCTGCTCCCTGGGCCAACACCACCTCTTCCCACAGACTTCAGCAATACAAGAACAGATCCCCAGATAAGTGGATGTACCTCCTCTGGGTCCAGATCCCCCCAGCAAGGTGCTCAGCTCTGTAACCAGACTCAGAAAAGTGCTTAAACTGAGGCTTAACACAAGCATGTGCTCACCTTCCTCGGGAGCTTAGAGCTCAAAGGATCAATCCCTGCACAAGTCCAAGCCCCGTTTATTTCCCAGTGAAGTGATAAGGTGAAGACTTCAGTGGGTGCTGAGAAAGCAGCTTTCATCCACACCACCAGCGCTGAGTTTTCTCGCCCTCTCCTCCTCATCCTCCCTCCACGGTGTCGGGGAAGATGCTGGCTTTAGGGCGGCTGACGGGACCATCCCCAGCCCTTTGGCCCCTGCACTGGGAGCGGGGCCATGGCGACGGGGCTGAGATGACACCGCTTTGCGATGGCAAAAGCCCACTTCCCCGAACACCTGAAGCAGAGCAGCAGGAGGAAGAGGGGCGAGCACCAGAGGCGTCCACCCGTGCTCCTTGAGTCAGGTTTAGCCTTTGACAGCAAAGGTTACTACAGAATCTCTCCGGCGGGTCTTCACGTGTGTAAATAAGTTGTTAACCCTTCGGGAGCCAACGCCAGCTGCGCAGGTCGTGCCTGGCGCGGGGTGCGAGGGTCCGGGTACCCCGCGGCGCCCCCGCGCATCCTCCCCGCGCACGCCGGCGGGACACGGGGCTCCGCGGCGGAGGAGACGCCGTTCCTTTTCTCCTGGCTCCCTCTCGTGGACCTTCCCAAGCAGCACAACTCGGGCCGCCTCGCAGCCCCTGCCCCGGGGACTCCCCGGCCCGGGAGCCCGCGGCCCTGCCCGTCGTCCTGCAGGCCCGGCTGGATGGGATACACAACTGGAGCTCGGGCTGCGGCACCTGGCTGCCAGGCAAAAGGCAGTAGTTTGAGTTTTCCAGAGTGTGTTCGTTTCACAGCTGTGTTCACGTCCCCAGCAAGAGGGGTTCCTCATTTAATGCTTCTGCCTTCACGCCTTAACACCAGTTTTAGAGACAGATGTGCTTTCTCCCAAGCAAAAAGATCATTCATAGGTGTCGCTTCTCTGCCCTTTCCTGCATTTCCTTAAGCTGAAGTCTTGCAGTAGCTGTGTTGCTGCAATTCCTTTCACTGCTGCTACCCTCTGTCCCATGGGATTGAGCCTGCTTGTCCTTGTGGGGTCCTCCATCTACCCTACAACCTGGTTTAAATCTTCATCTAAGTCTTCAGCTTGCAGAACTTCCAGAGAGCTGTTGCCTTCCTCCTTGTTCCCAGCCTGTCTGCAAGCTCTTCTTCCCCTTCTTCACCCACTTCACCCCAGCTTTCACCTCCCTTTTCACCAGCCATGACCCTACACCTCCTTGACAGCCCTTTTCCCCTCTCTTGCTCCTCTCTAGACACCTTCCAAACTGTTCTCTGCCAGGGCACTGTCAGCACTGCCGTCTGCTTCTGTCAGCTGACCTCTTCCTTTCATCCCCGTGAAGCTGAAACACCTGCAGATGTGCTCATTGTCCTTCATTCCCCTCTATTATTTTTTCCCCTCATGTTTTCATGTTTCAGTTCCAGCTGTATCCCTCACTCCAGCCATAACTCATTCTGAGACACAAAGAGTGACATGCCATGCCACCCAAAGCTGTGCTGGTGATTACCAAGATGTGCCTGCAGCTGCAGGGCTGTGAACTAGGGTCTGATGCTTTGCTGCATGAACTCAGGCAGGTAACTGAACCTTCCCATGCCTGTCTTTCCCCCTTTCATCTGTTCTCTGTATTTCAAACATAAGCTGCCCACTGCAGGACAATTTCTTAATCTCTTGTGGTAAGGTGTCAAATTCAAAGAGGTCCTATTTTTGTAAAATTGAAATCTAAGGCCTGATAACAACACAAATAATGAGAGAGCATATAGCACTTGTGAAATAATCCTTTGCAAATGAATATCTTGGAACTGAAGTGATGCTTTCTAATCTTTTACACATTAAACACCCACAAGCCTGCAGCTGCCTCCAGGCCAATTTATTTCAATTCTACCTCATTTTCCTGTGAGATACTCCATGAGATTTAGTGACAGAATGTGACAAAGGAGCTAGAAAACGTTTTGGTGTAGAACAGTCACTGAGCCATCCAATATGCTTGATGTGCTTATTCAGAGACATAAGTCACTAGGTACTGAAAATTTATGGAGAATTATACCATTTGGTGATGTGTCTGCCTTTCCCTTCTCACTGGTTGGGTTTCTTTGGGCTTACTGGAGCATTTAGCAGGGAGGAGCACACCCTGCCAATTGATCCAAGAGCTCCTCTGCCTCATGGTACAAAGGGTGTTAGTGAAGTGGAAAGCACATGTTCTTTCTCTGTGAGAATCGCTGTTTACATGTCACTTTCTCGGAAAATTTTGCAAGGATTATGTGTGTTAGAAATGTATGAAGACTTCGGAAAACAAAGCAAAACTATTTTGAAATGGTATCATTCAGACTGGAGGGTTTCCCCATCAAGATGGAACTTCACTAGTAGATAGCAAGGTAGTTCACAGCTGACAGGGAGAATAAAGTTTGGTGTCCCTTTGGTCTGGTCATCCAGGTCTCAGCAACATCAACTGCACGTGAGCCGTCCTGGGATCATGCAGTATTTTGGGTAGGAAGGGACTGTTAAAGGCCATCCTTTATGGATGAAATGATCAGGGACATTTTCAACTAGATCCGGTTGCTCAGAGCCCTGTCCAACCCGACCTTGAATGTTTCCAGGGACGGGGCATCTTCCACCTCTCTGGGCAACCAGTTCAAGTGTTTCACCAACCTCACTGTAAAAAAGGAGACAATACAAGGTACTGGACTGAGGGCAGCATGTCTTTCCAACCACCCCAATGAACAATCAAAGAAGTGCAGGAGGTAAGAGAGGTGAACAGAAAGATTCAGCTTTCTTTCATAGTCCCTTGGTGCTAGGCACCACAGATCATTCCAAAGGATCTGCTAGGCACAGATCCTTCCAAAGCACCACTGGCACCACAGAGGACAGCTGACCCCAGGCAGCACAGCACCAGCCACTGCCCACTGCCCAGCCACTGCCATGTGCAAACCCTTTCCACTTGAAGCAGAGATGGGATGCCTCCCATCTCTCATGAGACGCCCTCTTGAGGTGGGGAAGAAGACTCTGCTCCTGCTGCCAGTGCCACCTGTGTGAGACGTGCGCTCAGTGCTGATGGCATGGGGTCCAGCACAGAGCTGGCCACATCAGGGGGCCAGGCTACTACCTTAAAGCATCGGCTTGGCTCCCATGGAGTCCAGCTGCCAGATTCCCACTGCAGTCTGCAGACACTGGATTTGACCCTTGATGGAACAAATGCCCTGAGGCACAGCCCCTTGCAAGACCACCAGCAGCCAAACCCCTTTCCTTGCCCTTGTTCCTGATGCTGACCATCCTCCATCACAGAGCCCTGTGTGGCTCAGACATAGGGGAAGGTGTGTGACATTTGTTTGCCATTGTTTTCCAGAGAGAGCAGTCACTCATGTCGCTGCCACCTCCGTCCTGGCAGTCTGCAAGCCACTTCCCAACACATTCTTGTATCAGAGGGATAAATGCTGGCCAGTGGCATGGCCGCTCAGTGCAGTTAAAGTTGGGGATGTGCTGCTAAATGAAGCAGCATGTGTTCTCTGTCTGCCACTCTCCATCTCCTTTGTCTTCAGCAGGAATTATTTACTGCTCAGGAGCAGCCATGAGGGGCTGGGTGTTGGTCTCCCAGCTGGAGAAAGGCCGGTGCCTAGGCTGAGCTTTGCCTTTTGATTCCTTTGCTGTTGGATTTATTTTTATTCCAGATGAGCAGATATTCTCTTGATGTATAATAGAAATGAGTGAAGGCATAGTTCTTACCCCAGAATCAGTCTCTATGAATTCAGGTTTTTGATCAGCAGACGAAGAGGCAGACAGCAGGGGAAGAAGGGGACATCACAGGACCGTAAGAGTCCTGAGGAAGCCTTGCCCAGCTTTGTGCGGTTTCCATCAGCACAGGAAGGGGCAAAGATTTTGATTCTCCACATCAAAGGTGAAGGCAAGTAAATGAAGTTCATTCACTTCTCATTTGGGCAGAAAGTTTACTCATTCCCCACCAGGTACCTGGAGCCCTAGGCAGGGTAAAGCACTGACTTTTATTCACAGCTCTAGCACTGATCCTGGTTCAAAGACAGATAACTTAGGATTTTCTATTTAGTTTTCAACTTAATATTACATAAAATGGCTGAACAAAGTCCTCTCTAGCCTTTGCCCTGGAGAGGATACCAGCTGTACTTAGGGGAGACAGAAGCACATGCTTTCCTTGCCCTGCAGCTGCAGGACTTCATCTATGGCTGTGCACTGAGACCCCTTTGGTGGCACCTATGAACCTACTGGGTGTGCATGCCACCCTCACTGCACCTTGGGGGGCTCCTTGGTGAGTCATGGGGGTGAGGTGCTGTGCAAACACCCTCCCAGAGACAGTCCCCTGCCACCCCAGGGTCTTCATGCCAAGATGCAACAAAGCGGAGGGCAGCAGCAAAACCAGCCCCTTTGCTGCCCATTGTTAAACTCCTCTCCGTTTGTCCTCATTCACCACAAAACCTCTGTTAGAAAATTTTGGAGATGACTTAAGAGAGACCTCTGCAGTCAACAGGCAGATTTGGGAAGGGATTCCGAGTAGCTGCTGAGTGGGGAAAACAAAAGTGTAACCACAAGCAGCAGAAGATCACAAATCAGCCATCAATATTGCCTACCCAGGGGAAGCAAAGTGGCCAAGAGGGGACAAGGCAGCGTGAATGACTTCAAGACAGAGCCTGAGGTATGGTTGTAGGAAGGCTTCCGAGCTGAGAGGGAAAATGGCATGACCTTGGTGTTATGCCAATCTTATGATGCAACACAAAAGTTACCTTTCCTTCCTTTTTATACTTACTTTTTATTTATAATTTGCAAGGGGAAGGTGGGGAAAGGGAACTGTTTTGGCCTACATGTGGCATGCTGCAAAGCTGAACCATTAAATCTATGAATGCAGGGCTACTTAGGGGAGTCGGTGGCTGCGAGCTGGATGCCCTGCTCATCCCCACGCCCAGGCTTGTGCTCACACGTCGGCTCACACGAAACCAGGAGTGGCACCATGACTTGGTCTGCAGCAAACCTGAGTGCTGGAAGCTCTGACACTCCCCAGGGACTCAGGGCTGCTGACTTAGAGGAGCATTTGATGTTAGTCAGACTGGAGAAGTCCAGTCACAGGCCGCAATGTGGCATCTTATTGCTCAGTTAATTCATCTTATTTGCTAACTTTTACAGGGGAAGAGACACCCTGGAAGGACATAGCCTCTGACAGGCAGGGAGCAGGCAGAAGCCCTGCCAACACAGTTGCTGCTGCTGCAGCTACAACGCAGGGCTGTGGTTAACATCCCCATCACGGTTAGAGGGCATGGTTATGGTCTTCTGCTGCAGCAAGCAGGATCTTCAGCACTAAAATTGGATTTAAGGGAGGGGAAAACGACACTTTGGAAAGAGGGTTCTGGCTGGAAATGATGGAGAAATACTATCACAAGCTCCTGTCCCCTCCCTGGGCTGCTGCTGCCAGGGTGATTTATGAGCTGGTTTATGGACTGAGACATGCAGGAGTGATTGCCTGTTCCTCTGCAGTGCAACACAGGCTGCAGATAGCATCAGCTGAAGGGGGGAAAGCGCTGCTGTGCAGTCCCCACGGCTGGGAAGAGACAGGCCCCCACTCCTGACTACCAAGAGACCCACCCTGGGGTCCTCCTTCCCAATAACATCCAGCTCAGTAGTCACGGCTATCATGCCCTGGCTTCTCACAGGTAGTCAGGGTTTGAAAAATCATATTCACAAGACATCTGCAACATTCAAGGGGTCAGAACTGCAAGGATGCTCCTTTATAAATCAAGTGCAGCTACTAGCTACATCTTCCCAATCAGAGTTCCCAGGGACAAAAAAAGGCTTTTTGTCTGGAATTAATGTTTGAGAGTTTGCTTTATAGTTCTAAGTCAATATCTTTAAATGCTTTGCAAAAGAGCAATGGAAGAGAAAAGCTCTGCAAACTGGCCATGCATATTAAAAGCCTCATCCTTCAGCAGTCTAAAGCCAAGTAATAATCCACTCAGCTCTCAGTTATTTTGAGCTTGCTTTTAAAACAAAATCATCAGAATATTTGGAGGCACTAGACAGTCCAGTATCTCTGACTGAACAGGTCACAACCTGCAAACCTTCCCAATGACCCCTGTGTGGTTGATGTGAACACCCCCCACCTCCTGTCACTGTGCAGGGCTGTGTGTTGGGATTGCAGCCTACTTGGGCCAAGGACAGCTTATGGGATCAGCTCAGTGGCATTTTGTTCTTATCTTGCTTTGCCACAATAAACACAATCATTACAATCAGCATTATCACCCTAGCTATTTATTACTGTTATTTGACTTACAATGATAATTTGCATTATTGCATGAGAGCTTCTTTCTATTCCAAGCAGCCACATTGGATTAGGAAGATATACTGGCAGTCGGGCTGCCCATTTGAACTGACTCCCTCTTCCTAGCAATGGCAGTGCCGGTCCAGCTGGCACGTGGAGTGAAGGCCTGCCTGATGAGGACACCAGCAATTTCCTCAGCTGAGTGTTTCCTCATTTCACTTATCCAGTAAATGGATTTTCACCAGGAAGCCGAGGAACAGGTAGGCGCCCACCTGAGCCTGCAGCAGTTGCACAAATGTGGATGGAGAGACACACCAAAGCCACAATAAAAAACACGGAGTTGCCTGGGACAGGTACAGTCCCCAGGCAGGGGAGAGCTGGAGGAACAGAGATTTCTTCACCCTGGCTGTGTGCAGGGCTGAAGGGAGGGAGGGAGGGAGAGAAGCCTGGCACAGGGCAGTGGGCTTTGGCCCGGAGCCCTGCTGGTGTGGGAGCAAGGGGAGAGGGCTGAGGTAAGATGTCACCATCCCCTCGTTTACCTCATTTACTTGAAAGGTCAGCTGATGACAGAACTGCGAGGAACATTTGTCTGTGACTTTATCACTGGTTTCCATGGAAAATATTGTGTCACAGGGTCGTTTATGAATTCAAGGCAGGAAAAAGCTGAAGAACCAGAGAATCTGGGTAACAGGATTGGGAAAAGGCACGTCATGGACTATGCCTGTACCTTACCGGTGGGCTTTGTACATGGTCAGCGTGCTCGTACGCTCATACCCGAGGCTGCACGGCTGCCACAAACAGGGTTTCCAGCAGGCTACAATAACAAGGCCACGGGTTATTTTTACAAATCCTCACACTTGCAAAGGTCGTTCCCCCAAATCACCCCTCGAGGCCCCTCCGGGCTCCCAGCACGCCCCTCGGGCAGACCCCGTGCCCAGCAGCCCGGCACGGCTCCGGTGCTGTGTCACTAGAGGGCACTCGGGTTATTTTTTCCACCAGGCCTCGAGCATTAATATTCATTGCATGCGCCGCGCTCTAGGGGCGCGTTGGCAGTATTCTCTCACGGCAGCAGAGGGGTTTTTTTCAGCTGTTTTGCAGGGCGCGGGAGCGATCACAAAGGCAGCTCCTGTGTTCCGAGGGGATGCCACAGGGGCTGCCGGCAGCGCCGGGAATGGTGCACGCCCGGCGTGGGCTGCTGCGGCCGCCACGCGTGGGACCGCGTCCTGCTGCACTTCCACGTGGTGCCGGGGGACGAGATGGGTCCTGGCCCCGCAGGGTGTTCAATAAAGTGTGCACTCCCAGCCTTCCGGAGCTCCACACGAAGTAAGAACACTGACACATCTGAAGCTAGATGCCCAGTGAAGGATGAACTAGCAGCGTGAGCTTTTGTTTTCTGCCTCTGCAGCAGATTGGTAACGCAGCAGTGAATACACTTCTGTAGGGGCCTAGAAAGGATCCTTCAGAAAGATGTGAGTGGTGATCTGCCCGGACCGAGGGGTTGTGCTGCGTGCCTTGCTTGGATGGGCTTTTTTCCTCTGTTTTGACCTGACACTAAAGCTCCTGGTGTCCTGTCCTGACTCTG
This sequence comes from Corvus cornix cornix, assembly GCF_000738735.6. NCBI lineage: Eukaryota > Metazoa > Chordata > Aves > Passeriformes > Corvidae > Corvus > Corvus cornix. The sequence continues at coordinate 10,094,903 of NC_046335.1, forward strand.
GTGTCCTCAGCGGAGCAGAGGATCCAGCCACTGCCCAAACATTGTCCTGAGCCGGAGCAGCAGCAGCTTCCCCAGCTCGGCACCGTGCCCTACACTTCCCCAGCTGCAGGATGCCCCACGCCACACCCTCCCCACCCTGTCCTGCCCACAGGTGTCTGTGTGCACTCACACACACCAGCACACAGGACACCATTGGCACATGCCCCAGGAGCAGCCAGCAGCTGGCATGGGGTACAGCTCCAGGGAGCAAGGCTGTGAGAGAGGGGCATGGAGGGTCACAGCTCCTGGGTTCCCCCAGCTGGTCGGATCCTCCCTGACCCAAGGGATACACAACCTGTGGCAGATTCCCTGGTGCCTCCTCCACCAACGGCTGGAAACAAAGCCTTTGTGCCTTCCCACCAGGTGCTGGAGCTGGCACACTGCTGTCACAGGATGGTTGGTCTCACTGTGACCCTTGAGCCTTGGCCAGCAGCGAAGCACATGCCTCTCCTCTGATGAAGCACATTTCTCTCTCACAAACCACATCTCATTAACAATAATTCTTTCTAAGCTGTAACTGGTATTCAAATCGAAGTGGAGTATTTTCCCTTATTTATTGCCACTTTATTTGTGCTGGAGTAGCAGCTAGAGGCTCTGATTGGGACCCCCTCATGCAAGATATAATGAAAAGATGGTCCCTGCCCCAAAGAGCTTCCGGTTTAATTACAGAATGAGCGACAACAGATGGATGCCCCATACAGACAGGGAGGAGCACAAGGTAACAGGGAGACAATTATGATTAGCTTAATAACCCACGGTCACAGTACAGCAGCTGCCTGCCATTGTCACTAATTGTCACTCCAATTGCTACAAAAGAACTATTTCAGTTTAATCCCAAATTGCTCTCTGTCTCCCAGGGGCAGAAAACTCAGGTATTTTCCAACACCTCACCTCTCTATGAAACTGTCCCACCAAGCCTGAGAATGAAGGACACGTTGCCCCAGCAGTGGTGCTTTTTCAGGTCCCCCCCTGCCCCTCTTTGCTTCCCACGTGGCCCTGAGACATGACAGCTGTTTCTGTCCCCTCCACTCCTGTCCCTGCCTGGTCTTACCATAAAATCGATGGAGGAGCTACAAATACCCATGCTAGCAGGAGTGCAGAGACAGAGCACCATGCACCCAGCTCACACAGGAGCGAGTAGCAGGAGGAAGTCTTGCTGCTGGAGGTCTGGCACTGTACAACCACAGCCTGAGGATCTAGCCCACCTTTCTATTTTTTTCTGCCTTTCTCACTGCCGTGACTCAGCTGCACGTAAGTCCTCACTCCCAGCATCCCTCCTGTGCTCTGACACTATGACTGTTGCAGTGTAAGACCAAATTGCCCTTTTGTGATTCAAGTAACCATCACAATTTAAGTGGTATTTAATTGAAAACTACTCCCCTCTGTATCGTTCTTGACTAGGTATTTTCTATGTATTTCTGGTTTTTTTTTTTGATGTGTTTTTATGTCTACTTCCAAATGTCCTGCCTGTAAAAGCCATTTTCACTGCTTGGATTCATGTTTGAAATATTTCCAGGAATCTGGCTTGTCCATGTCACACACAAATACACATGCACGTATTGCAGGACCTCTCCCTGCCCAGAGAGGAGGAGAAGTAGGGGGCACATCTGGCCACCCAAATAGGATTTCTGCTCTGACTGAGCCCCAGTCAAGCAGAGGGAGTCTCAGGAGACTGAGCCTGCTGGTCTTAAGTCCAGGCCCCATCAGGCACAGCTGTCCTGCCTCCTCCATTTCTACAGGCACCGGCTGTCATCGCTTTGTGTGCACAGGCACAAGTCGTGGCAAGGTGAGGTGGCCATGAGGTGACTTGGATCATCCCACCTCCTTTCTCCACATCTGCCCATCTTACCTCAGACTGGAAAAAATGGCCTGTAGTGCCTGCTGGGTTATCCCAGCAGGATCCCTCAAGGATCTCCACTGGAGTGGAGTCATGAGCTCATGTGACCATGCCAGCTCTTGGTACTGTCTTCTAGGAAGGAGCAGAGCTGTGAGCATTGCCCTTGCTGGCTGCGGTGGTCACTGTGTTACAGAGACCTCAACCCACACTCTCTCCCTTCCAGGGGCTTGTTTTAAGCTTTGGTTTCCTTTGCTGGCTCCTCAAGCTGAAGTAAAAGACACCTGTGTAGAAAGCATGGGCTAGGGAGGGAGGATGCACTGGTCTGCACCACAGAGGGCATGGCCCTGAGCTCTCCAGTGCTCAGGGGATTCCTGCAGCACCAAACCTGCTGCTGCAGCGTGGCAAAGAGACAGCCAGCGATGAGGAACAGAGGCTGGGCTGGCGTCTCCTGCTTGTGCTCAGAGGCTTCTCCAAAGCAGGACCAGAAGGCTCCTTCAGCCACCACAGCCCACAGGGAGCCAGGAGAGGCTCTGGTGGCCGGGCCAGGTGAGCAGTGGGCTGCAGCACACCCCTGCATGCTGGCACAGTGTGGCAGCCACGTACACCAAAATTGCTGGCTGCCACCACTCTGCTGTGGCATGCAGTGCCAGAGGCCTGGAGAGAAGGGGATTGACAATTTACCAGGTACAGTGGAGCCTGGCCAGCTTTGAGGGAACTAAGTGGGAGCGCTCGCACCAAAGCAAAGGTTAAGCTCATGAGTGCTATGGGCAGCTGCTGGGCAGGCCTGGCTGTGTCCTGCCTGTAAAAGCCATTTCAAGGTACTCCATCCACTTTGTAGTCTTCTAAAAGCAAGAAATAAGTTGCTTGAGCCTTGCAGCTCAGATCACTCTGCGTCCTTGGATACTCACATCAGGTCAAACTTGAATAAATTGTACTTGCTGCTTTCCTAGATATATTGCTTTTGTTGGAACAGCAAACTGCCAGGTTTACTAGCAAGCTGAAGAAAATCTCCTGGGTTTGGTTTATATTTTTTTCCTGAGCATTAATAACTTGTTATTTATTCCACTATTATTAAAAAAATATATTAAAATACGCAAAGATTTTATGGCAGCTACTGCTGAGTCATTTCAAAGTGGAAAAACTCTCGCAGTAAAAATTGGCCCATGACATTTGTTAGCTAGGTTATCTGGGGTTGCATTTCTTTCCTTTTCCTACCTGGTAACTATTGACATGACAAGTACAAGCAAGGTATGAAATAAAGGGTAAATGTAAATTTAAAATAAAGCCTTCTGTGCTGAAAGGTGGGAACTATATTGCAATCAATCTGCTGCTACTGTTTTCCTTCTGCTGAAGTGCATATAAGTCAGGAAAAAGGAGGATGCCACAGAATGTGGCGATGTGCTTGCCGCAGCCCAGGCTGCTGAACGAGGTATCTTGCGGCCTTAAAGACCATGAGAGTTGAAACTGATTTGCTGGCTCATATTTTGCACCATATGTCCCAGCAGTTGAAGTACCTACAAAGTGTGCTTAAGCAATGATATGCTGCCAGGACGAAGGAAGGCTGGTGTTCCTCAGCCTTTCAGCAGCTCTGCTGAGGGAAATGATTACAGAACCTGCAGAATCTGTTGATTTTTTTTTTATGTTGGGAATGCTGAGCTGATTGAACTTGCCATCCAGCCCAGCAAAAAATGGTGAAAGGCATCAGAGGCAATAAAAGGCAAGTCAGTGTAGAACTTGCAGAGTTCAAAAATACTTGAACCAATCCTGTCAGTGAGACAATATTCCCAAAAGAAAATGCATTCAAATAGAATGGGGGTGGGGAAAACCCAACATAAACATGTATTAGGAAGAAAATACTGTTATTTCTGAAGGATGCAGTAATCTGTTTGAGACAGGTCTTGGTAAATCAGTGCTTCAGTGCCTTATTTGCAAAGATGAGACAGATGATGTGAAATGATAAGAAGTCTTGCATAACTAATTCACCGCAATATTTCAGAGCTGTTAGTGGGATGATAGTAAGAGAAAATAGAGAAGACATTTTGTGCCAAGATTTTTAAAAGCACTTCATAAAGAGAAAAGTTAAAGATTAATTGACTACTGGCTGTGGTATGATAATGCAGTAAAGCATTGAGTTAGACAACTGGCTTAAAAACAGCTTATGATGGGAGGCTAGGACGTGAGCACCAGCAGGCATTTGATTTGAAGACTTTAATTATCTGTAATGTCTTGTATTTTTAAATGACTAGGTAGGGATATTGACATATTAGTTACCAAAATTTGCAGGTTAAGACAACAGCTGGATTTAATAAGCAGGAAGGGGTGGTATGTGTGCAATACAACTCTGCTCTGAAAGGTGACTGTGAAAATTACATACTGGAATTTTTTTAATATGGTTATATTTCATGATAGTTTCATAACCACCTGCCCTGCAAACTGAATGGGAGATCCTTGAACGTCAGTGGGAATATTTGCAGATTTGGGTGCTTCTCAAAGTGAATCAGGGCATCAGTCTCTGACCCGAAGCCAATAAAGGAGAGATGGGGTTTAAAGTTGACGACTAATGTGAAACAATAAATCAGGGAGAAGTGCCAAACTGCAAATAGCACTGTCATGCAATACACTGCCAAGAATTTCTGAGTCCTATTCAGGAAAGTTTTGAGCTCATCAGCATTGTATGTCACTGCAATAAAACTGGGAGAAATAATGCTGTTGCTGGGGGTACAGAATGCAGAATCGGTGCCATATGGCCTGTGGTAGGTGCATTTTGCTGAGACTACAGCACAAAACAAATGCAGTAGTTCCACAAGTGCTGGTTTAGGACTGTGTTAAATCTCATGAGCTATGGTAGGTTTCGATTCTGCTTTTCCATTTAAGGGATCTTTAAGATGCAGTAAACATACGCTTCATATAGGGGAGGCTGCTCAGGAATTCAGCTGTTCTGGGTTGCATGGTTTTGTCTGGGTAGTGTTTGAGGCTGAGTGACAAGTGTTGAGAGGCAGAAAAGAAACTCACAGGCCATCCAGAAACAGACACAAGAAGATGTATTAAAAGCACACTCTCAGCAGTCGGGGAGAGAGTACCTGCCTTGTGTGTCCCTATGTCTGTCCAGCCTGAATCCAGAGAGCTGCTCATTCAGATCAGGGCACTGACTGAAAGGCCTTCAGGGATGTCAGCAGCAAGATTGACTTAGACTGTCTTGAGTTCTGTGTTTGGGAAAGCCCGGCTAGCACCCTGGCATGAGGGGTCTGACTCTCTTGAGCATCACAGCTATATTTTACAAGCCTTAAAGAGCAGCTTCTGATGTTCCCACAGTCTTGTTTTCCTCCCTTCTCCAAACTGGGCATGCAATTCAGGTCACAGTCAACCCTTCCATTATTGTTTCAATCCCCCAAGCCAGGAAAAATAGCTTGTAAAGGCTTTCATGTTATCTCTACCAGCCATTTTTTAGTAATTCTGCAGGAACACTCTGCACCCTGCTCCCTTGTTGGGCCTGAGCCTTCCAAGTGTCTTTTGCATCTTTTCTTTTTTTCTTTTTTTTTATTTTTTTCAAAATCCTGCTGCAAACAGCTCAGCTATCTGGGAAATGGCCACTTACTCTTCACCTTTGCCCACTTCTCTGTTAAGAACCTCATTAAAGTGTTCCTCTGCCTTCCTGCAGTTGAATTCTTTACAACTAAAAGCTTCCATTTTTCTTCTTTATCGTACTCACTCCCACTTGCTATCTTCCCTTCACTGCCACTTTTGTAAAATGCTCACATGCTGTTAGGACTCCTACTCTGCCCCATCATGTCCAGAAATCCACAAAAGAAAGATCTTTTGCTTCATCCTGTCAGCTTTTTGTACCCACTTTCAGCAATATCATATGGCTCTGCAAGAAGTTGAGTTGGATTTTGAATGCAAACAATCAGTCACACAGGACATTAATCCTCAGCTGCTTTTGTGTCATCCTCCCCATGTTGGGTATATCTTGTAGATACCAGGATCTTTCACAACTCTCATCCAGCACTCCATCAAACCCTCAAATTCTTAGCATTTCTGTGATGTCCCTTTCTAGATTTCGGTTTCTCAAAGCCTCTGGGGTATTTCTATGGCTGTTCTGCATCTACTTCTTCATCATGCAGGTATTTATGCTATCGGCATTCTTACAAGTCACAGTCAGAACTCCTCAGGAGCCTGGTGTTCTGGGTTTCTGATTTCCTTAGCATCTGTCTCCTGATTATGGGTCTGGTGCTCTCCCTGCACCTGTACCTATGGAACCTGATTTCTACCGAATTTGGCAAAAGCAAAGATGTTGTTGTCCTGCAAGTTCTGTGTAAATGGGTGATTTAATAGAGGAGAGAGAGCAGCTGGACTTTTACCCTCCCAGAGAGAAAGGCAAGACTGCCTCCAGGCCTTACCTACCAGGTCTGGCAACCAGCACAGCCAGGATCCTTGTGGCACCCGGCTGGGAGCCCACAAGAGGTAGGTGAGAAACAGAAAGGGAGCTGGAAATACTGGCATTAATCAGAAGGAAGTGGTAAATTCTTTGGCATACTGCAGGGCTGGAGGACAGAGCCATGGGAAGCATGGGTGGGAAAGGCAGGTACTGGATTGAATGCTGGACACAGAGCAGTTCTGGGGGTGCTGCTATGGAAATGACACAGAGAATGAGTAGAAGAATGATGGTTAGTGCACAGGGCACAGATCCACTGGAAAAAGGTTCCTTAGTTCTGCAGCTCATGAACACTCTCCATCCTGGGTCACTATTGACAAATGGATTGACATGACAAACAGTGACCTGATCTCTGGAGTTCTGCATCATATCTCTAGGTGTGGCACACTTAGCAGATCTCATTCCCTTGTAACTACTCACAGCCCAAGGTCTCTTTTAACATGTGATTGGTTTCTTCCTGTATTTTAGCACTTAGTTCTCTTGCCCATTTCTTATGACAAACTTGAGAAAACCAGCATGTATCTGTACAGTTCTTCATGAACTGTTCCTGTTTTTCATCACTCACTTCTGCAGTGACTACTGACAAAGCAGATACCATACTCCCTTTTTTATCCTGAAACAGCAAATTTATTCACTGAGGGCTTCCAAACTGGTAACTGCTAATAACCCAGGCTCATCATAATACACGCTCACACTGCATATCCAGCTGGCTTGCTTCTGCCACAAAACAGCGGCTTTGTGCATTTTTAAATGAGAGTATTCCAGCTCTCTCAACTTTTCCATGGCTGTGATACTCCTCTGGTTTCAACGTTGTATTTTTGGGGATGTCTTAACTGCATAGGATCAAAACATCCCACATTCCAAGATCCACGTGAACGTATTGTTGTTGGGTGATTTCCCAAGGTGTATTTGAGTTTCACACAAATCAGGGCTTTTATAGGAGAAATGTTCAGCATATGCCCAGCCTGCAGTCTAAAGAACCAGGCTTCTTCACCTGGACACTCTCATTCAGTGTGATGAGGAAAGGAGCCTGCAAACAAAAACTACTGAAGGAGTAGGTGTGTGCTCGTGGGAATACTAAAGCCCTTCTGCAGGGTCATACACTAGCTAGAAAGGGCAATTAAAACACCATTAAAGCTCATGCTTTGTGCTGAATGAGGCCCACAGCCCTGCCTCGGGGTAGTGAAATTGATGCAAACCTTCACTGGAGCCTCAGGACTTATTCTCAAGGGGAAAGGTGGAAGAGGTGCAGGCAGAACAGGACAAGCTGTAAACTTGCAGTACATCTGGGTCTAACCTGAGCTGCAGACTGGTGACTGCATGCCAACTGCATTAAAATCACAGAAGGATTTAGGCTGGAAAAGATCTTTCAGTTCATCAAGTCCAGCTGTAAACCTAACACTGCCAAGTCCACCACCAATGTCACGGCCTGTCCCACAGAGACAGGACAGCTACTCACAGCTAGAAGGGAGATGGCCACTGACCAGGCTGTGTCTGACCAGTCAGGCACCTTAGACATGAGCCTGCCTAATTGCCATCAGGGACAAAATCCTGGAATGGCTGTCCACCCAGGGCTCAGCATGGCTCAGACCTTGGGTTGCTGCCCCACATTCCTGTGTGTGCCTCTAGCCAATGCCATCCTCATGCTTTGCTAGGGGTCCAGGAGGACCCCACAACAGGAGCTGCACATCACTTTGCTCAGTAGGCTTTTGCAGTAGTAACACACCAGATGGTTTTGGGGCAAGATAGATGAGTGGACATGACTAGTGAGGACCTGAACAGTTAAATCCATTGGTTAGCTTAGTGCACTCTTTGTCATGTTCAGAGGAGAGACCCTGTCAGCCCTGCTGAGCACTGTCTCTGCAGGTTCCCTACCTGTGAGGCCTGGCTCCAGGGGTGATGTCATCTCACTCCTGCCCAAAGCCCATTTGCCCTAGAAAAAAAGGCAATTACATGAATCAGCAATGCTTCCCTGTGGCACAGAAGGCCAAAGGTATTCTGGGCTGTGTTGGGAGGAATGTTGCCAGCAGGGAGAGGGAGGTGATCCCCTCCTCTCATCCCTGGTGAGGCCCCATCTGGAGCACTGTGTCCAGCTCTAGGCTCCTCAGTACAAGGCAGACATGGGCATAGTGGAGAGAGTCCAGTGAGGGAAAACTAAAACAATTAAGAGACTAGATCATCTCCCTTATGAGGAAAGGCTGAGAGCCTGTTCAGCCTGGAAAAGAGAATGCTCAAGGGGATCTTACCAATGTGTAATAAAATAAATACCTGAAGTGAGAGTGTAAAGAGAATGGAGCCAGACTGTTTTCAGTGGTGCCCAGTGATAGGACAAGAGGCAGTGGGCAGTGGAAAACCTGGAACTTTCCATCTGAACATCCAGAAATACTTTTTCTCCCTGAGGGTGACTGAGAATGGGCACTGGTTGCCCGGGGAGACTGGGGAGTCTCCACTCCTAGAAATATTCTCTCACCCCTATAGATATTGCCCCCTGCCCTGGGCAACTGGCTCTGTGCAGCCCTGCTTGAGCAGGGGGAGTGGGACCAGATGACTTCCAGAGGTCCCTTCCAACCCCAACAGAAACAGAACAGTAACAGAAATACTGAGGATCATGTGTAACACCTGGACTTCTAAAAAAGGTGACTTCAACTTTCTACTATGACAATGAGTGATTACATTTGGAAGCTGTCCCTGAGATTCTGCTTGAGCTGAAGCCTGCTGTGAGTACTTTGCATTTACTCTTAGAAACTACACCCAGGTGGATGGTTCAGAGAGCAAATGTATTTAAATTAGGCATGTGGATTTGCACCCTAATCATGTTATCATGATTAAGTAGTACCTCAGCATTACCTGAGGCAACCATAGACTACACACCTAACCGAAACCTGAAGTAGTCAAAGCCCTTCTGCTTTACATATGTCAGTGCAGATTTTCACATCTGCAGGGCAAATCACAGATTGGTAAGCAGCATTTTAATGATTGAAAGAGACAGCCTTGTCCAGGACAGGCCCCAATTAACTGCAGTAACGATGAATGCTTTGAAATAATATATCCTGTTCCTGGACCATCACAAAATTAAATTTAGGTCTTGTCCTACTCCTAACATAATCAATAACAAAACCTCGGGGTCAGATGGACATCAGTGGATTTCAATGAAGTTATGACTGATTCTATAAGCCCTGGGGAGTTTAGTTATTGACAGAGTGAGTCTCTGCAATTTGCTCTTGACTCCAATAAAGTCATGGCAATTTACTGTAGCTGAGGACCTACCACCCCCCACCTCCTGCGTAACATCAAGAACAAAAGCAGTATCCATTTAGAATAGAATAGAATAGAATAGAATAGAATATTTCAGTCTATTAGGAAGGGACCTATATTGATCATGCAGTCCAAGCCTGTTCCAGTGTTTGACCACCCCCTCAGTAAAGAAATGCTTCCTAATGTCCAGTCTAAACCTCCCTGATGTAGCTTTGAACCACGTGTAAGGTCACTGGATCTCAAAGAGAAGAGACCAGCATCTCCCTCTCTACTTCCCCTTCTCAGGAAACTGTGGAAAGCAATGAGATCACCCCACAGCCTCCTTTTCTGCAAACTAGACAGGTTCAAAGTTCTTAGCCACTCCTCACAGGACATTCCTTCCAGCCCTTTCACCAGCTTTGTTCCCCTCCTCTGGATGCATTCAAGGACCTCACACCCTTCTTAAATTGTGGGGACTAGAATGGCACACAATATTCAAGAAGATCCTCTCAGAAAGAGAGATCACTTCATGCTCTCCTGTATTGCACCCACACTTGCCACATGGTGTTTGGTCTTGTCTGGGAGGCTGAAATCCCGAGGCAGTTCATAATAGATCAAATTTTCAGAACTTTAGGTTGCTCTAAAATGTGTGGAACATTTCAACGCTATGTGGAGAAAGCTAAAAAGAGAACAAGATAGAAGAGCTGGGGCTGCAGATAACTTTATATTGCCAGGAGTGGTTCAGGGCTGGCATTTACAGAGCTGGCTGGAGACCTGTGTGGGACCAGCAGTTGTCCTTTCCTTCTTCACTGGAGCTGGAGAGCAAGCCTTGCTGCTACTCCCTCCGAAGCCAGGTGAATGCCCTACTAGGGACATTGCCAGTCACCATACAGCCCCCATCCCAAAATTAGCAGGTGCATGTGCAGCTCTTCAGGATCCTCCCTGGCTGTTCATCTGCCCTTCTCCTTGATTCCTGCAGACAGTATGATCTCCACAGACCTCTGAAAAGTCCAGGTGTGTGCCACTGGAGGATGAGTAATTCATCACTCTTCCCAAAAAGAAAGGGATTTACATGGGGAATGACAGAGAGCCAGCCCTCAGCAGAGAGTTGGGAAGTGGGGGGATCAAATATTTCTGGTGGGTGGTGGACTGGCAGTGTCTGGGAGCAGGGGAGTCAGGCAGGGGTAGTACTCACCCTTGCCTGCAGTGCCATGAAGTTCAGGTCTCTTCTGAAGTGCTGTCAATGTTGTTACAAATCTTTGTAATTGCTAACGTGTGAGACGAGACGGAGGGCTTTGGCACAGCTCTCTGATCTGGCGGGATAAGTCTGCAAATCCAGCCTGAGTGCCTCTGGATGTGCAATGGTGCAGTCAAGATCAGCCTGAAGCTTGGCTGAAATCTTTATTCAGAGCAAATGAATAGGAGCAAAATGTCTTTTTTGCACATTGTCAGAAAAATCACTTTGTTTTTGAAGAGGTTTTAGTGAACAGAAAAGTGAGAATTATCAGGAGCAGTCTTTCAGGATATTTGATGCTAGTGCTGGTACAGTTATTTTTTCACTGTCCCAGGATGCTGTGAATTGAAGTCATTTTGGTCCCACCTCTGCCTTTCTGAACAGTGCTCAGAAATTTATAATAAAGAACCATCAGCTGGGAATGGCTTGCCAGGTCATCATTACTGAAGAAGTAAAAGCATTTTTCTGCACAGTGTCTCCTGATGCTTTTAGGGCAGTGTACAACTGCATTTTTCCTGCATGCTATTTATGCTCTGCCTATCTTAGAAAGGGACTGGAATATTTTCTGATTTCAACTTCTCATTACCACAAAATTATTATCTATGGATTGTCCATTGTGGAGAGGGAACCAGGGAAGAGAGTACCATAGAAGTTGCTCTTTATTTTGATTACACATTTTCTGAAAAATCAAAGAGCACTTTGTCAGAGAAGAATAAAGTATGTATTAAAGAAACATTACTTAAAATGCAAAAATATTTCATTCAAAGCAGATTAGTCCTATTCCTTTTAGAGAGACTTAGTTGTGCTTATCTCCATGGGAACACTACTATTAAAGTCAGTGACAGATTTTTAAAGGTTCAAGAGAGAAGACTGAAGAAGTTTTATTTTTCATCTCCTGTCATTCCTCTCAAGACATAAAAAAAATTAATAAAATGCAGTATTAATTTAAAATGCAGTATGAATAACACCGCTACTCTCAGCCACCCAGGAGGACTAATCCTACAGATTAGCTAAGAAAAAGGAACACATTTCCTATCTATTTATTGCACATATCACCTAAAACTCTCTTATTCTCTGCAACGAACAGTACGACTGTCAGCTTGGCTGAACCACAGTGCCAGAGTATCTAGCAAAAAAATAAAAAAACCCCACAAAACAAAATCAGATAATCTTAGTCTAGCGTCAACCCAAGCGCAAAAAATCGCCTCCAGCAACATGATGCTTTTCACACTTCGTACAAAGATTGATCAGACTGAGTCTGGCAGATGCGAAGTTGCAGTAACACAACACTATTAAATGACAAAATGGCAGCTGTACAGAGAGCAAGACATGGTACTGTGACTTGTAAGATGTCATAATTGTTGACAAGTATTTGGGGTTTTTAACATCATCTCTGTACCACTGCCTCCACCTTCTTGGAAGATCCATGAAGAAGTATGAGCCTAAGGAGGATTTTATGTTTTGTTTTGTAACTCTTTCAACACTGCCATGTGCCTAAACAGATTGGGTCATTGAGCCAATGTTTTCCTTAGGATTCTGTGGACTTGAAATCAGAACTGAAATAAAAATGAGCTGTTGTCTTGCCTAAATGTGGTGATGACATTCTGTTCCAGATGTCCATGACAATGACCTCATATAAACCCCTACTTCCCTACACTTCAGTCTTTTTCAGACAAATACTGGGGGGGAAAAAAGAAAAAAAAAACCAAGAAAGAAAAGAACAAGTGATCTTATAATGATTTTGATGAAAGCAGCTGCCCACTTCAGTTAATGCTGCACTCAAAGCGTGAATGGAATGGGAAGCCTTTTAATTTGATGGGATCCATTTCAGGCTCCTGATATTAAACTGCCCGTAATCAGGAAACACATAGATCAGTAAGACTGACGGCTTCCTGAAACAGCAGCAGGGAGGCAAGATCCCTTCTTTCAGGTGAATTTATATGGGCATAAATTATTGAGTAAGACAACTATATGAGTATGAAAAAATGCTGAGGGATAAAATGATGTGTTTGGGAATCTGCTGCAGCTAGACTGGAAGAAGTGAGGAATTAGCATGGTTCCTTTGCTTATTAAGGCACCCTGCTCGCTAAATCCTGCAAACCAAACCAGTCAGAAGTGACAGTATCCCTAAAAGTCTCTACTAATACACCTAATAAATTTTTGCTTCTTCTTTTTTTTTGTTCTCTTTAAGAAAGCATACAGCAAGTACAAAATCTTTTCATATCCTAGTTTGCCTCACCTTCAGTTCAAAATGTTGGGTTATACCATCACTAAAGTCTAGATGCTTACAAGAGCAAAACAGAAGCACTGCCAACAAATGCACCAAATGGCAGAAAGTACTCATCAGGAGGCAACCTGCCAAACTGTTTTGTTGCTCTCTTTTTTTCTTTTTAATTATTGTTATGGGAAAGCATTTTAGTGAAAATTGGAAATGACCAGACTCTCAGCCTTTCCCAGCACTTTCCTGTGAACAACTGTCCGTTCTTTCCTCCCACTTCACTCATCATCATGTGCAAAGGCAAGAGAATTAGTGAAACTCCCTTGCTCAGAGAGTGCATTACCAGAGAGCTGAAGCAGACAGAGCTCCCTGGAAGCTGAAGCACAGTTCTAGCATTCACCAACAAAAGAGCAGACTTTGTCTCCTTTGAGAAATTTCCTATGTACCCTCCCACCATGGCTAACAAGCCAGTGGTGACTTTGCTGTTGTTGTTTTTAATATTGACTGCATTAGCTCAATGTTCAGGCTTACATGGTGCAATGTCATCAAAGACAGCCCCCATTGATAGATTATTTTTGGTTCCCAGTATAGATGACAGCTGTGTATTTACACTGCCTTTGGCAAGAAGGGATTTCTTAGAATATTGCCAAACACAAACAGAGCTGGAAAGGTGACAGTTTCCTAAAAAATAATTCCAGGAAGGAAAGTCCATGATAACAAGAAGATACAAAGCAGTCGTGTGACTTTTAGGCATGTTTAACTCTTTTTTGTATTCTACCTTTGGAACTCATTACTATGAGCTTTCTCTGATTTCAATTTAATTATATTTTGCATTCTGGATCCTTAGAAAACTCCTCCCTTGCTGCACATTAGTCATCTTCTCTCTCAGTTAAAAATTTCTTCTAATTTCCTTAATGAATAGAATATATTTAGGTCTTCTAGCTAGGTTTTCTAGCTCTTTAGACTCTCCCCTTTGCTTATTACTATAAAAATCATTAAAGCAAAAAGCAAATAAAATATTGCAACTTGATGCTTTTTTCCTCTTTTTCTAGAATTATCTGTCTGAATGTATCAAAGGAGATATTTGCAACTTCTTCACTTTTTATTTTTAGCATGGTGTTTTCCTTGTTAATGAGCTACGCTTGCAATTTCTGTCCATAGTCTTTATATTTCTTCATTTTCCTCAATTCCGAAATGATCTGTGGGTGGATTTTCCTGAAGTCATAAAGCAGTGACACAGCTATTTCCTGTTGCCATCAAAATTCTGTAACAGAATTTCTTCCTCTACAAGTTACTAAGGTACTTGGAGTACAGCCAAAACCAAAAAATGAAAAAAAAATAAAAAAGAGAAACACCCGCCCCCCCCCCCCCCCCCCCAAACTTAAGTTGATTGAGTTGATTGGATCCATAAAAACTTTTCAGTAGCCACATGGACTTTGTGCCTTCAGTTCTGCAGATCTCTAATGATTTCAGGTAAGTGAGATAGCTGAGAACCTGTCCACTTGCCAAAAAAAAAAAAAAAAGAAACCTTAAAAAATTTAAAATCGGATCTGTTCCAGAAAAAGGGGCTGTATTTTTCCACTTAAATATGCCATAGGAAAAAGGAACTGGTAAGATGGCTCATTTAATTCATTTTAGCCAGATCACATTTATTTTTAGCCTATGGAATTGGCACAGATGAGTAACAGAAGCAGAATACCTTCAGCTACATTTCCAAGCTTACATACAATTCCTAGTAGGAATACCAAATGTCACCTTTCAGCTCAGTAGGGTTTTTTTGTAGCCGAAACCCTTGCTGTAAAAACCCAGAATTATTTACAATGCACAAGGCTTTTAACTCTTTGCAAGGGTTTGTATTATTTTGGTTTTTTTTAATAAAATTTCAACTAATTCTGGAATGCCTACAGTATTGCTCATAAATAATCCTGCACGTGCTGGTCTGATGTACTAAACCTTCCATAGCTGTTAAAGCCGGATTCAATATCATCTGTCACCCATCTGTCGTTTTCCCAGCACTGGACCCGGTTTTCCCTGCTACTGGAGTAAGTCAGGAATAGCTCCTGAAACCCCTGAATTCTGCTAATGTAAAACAGATTGAGGAGACTGGAAACAACAGGGCGATTGGTAGGCAGAGATGGCTATTTCTTCACCAAGCTGCAGTCTCCTTTATCTCTTCCTTGCTGAAGAAGGCGATGATAATCACCACCTGCAGGAACAGATAAGAAGAGCAAAGACAGATATTGTAACACTATCTTTAAAACTCTGTTCTCCCCGGCCATTACTGTGATCAACTGCCCGAAAATGACTCTCCAAAGTGGTAATAAGCTGAAAATGTTAGGCTCTCCTTTTAAATATAGCAACAGCACCAGAAGAACAATTGTGATTGTTAAAATACCAAGGATCCTCTAAATGAATGTATCTGTGATATGTCACAGTATGAGGTCAGATGAAACAACTGTAACCAAGGAGGAACACGGCGAGAGAACAATGAAAACTTCGAGATCTGCTGTGAAATATATTTTTTTTCCAAGTGGATATTTGCAGAAGGAAGTACAAAGAGATAGAAGTTATTCAGGAAAAACAAAACTATTTTAGTCTACTGTGGGTTTTCTTTGTTTTAAAATTATAGGTTCTCTGTATGATTCACAGGATCTTCTATCGACTTGCATTTTTTAGAATTAACAGGTCCCAACATGCCTGCATCTTCTTGATCCAGGTACTAGGTCCAAATGCACAGGATGGCATTATTATGAACTGAATAGCTTTCAAATGTAACAGATACCTGGTGTCAAAGAGATATCAAACATGCCTGACGGCTGAGGGCTCCGAGAAACAAGTGTTTCTGTAATGATCTGCTGGACCTCTGTGTCACATGGGAAGCAATACTTTCTGCTCCACAATACGCCATCACTCTGCCTGGGTATGCTCCTGACCCTTGGGAAAGGGCAGGTCCCTATGTGCAGCACCGGTTGGGTTTGGCCTTGCCATAGGCCCTGGAGGTGACAGATGGGAACGTTCAGGTCTTCCAGCAGTGACTGACATGGCACGTCTGACCATGAACAAACCCCAGACTGGCTCCTGCTGCCAGAGGCAGGGTGTTCCCAGCCCAGACAGAACCAGCACTTGGCTGCTTCTTTTCCGGTGTGATGGTTTTGAGTGCACAGAGCTCCAACTACCTGCCGGGGGAGACAAGCAAGGAAACAGCATCCTTGCCAGTTCAGCTTTGCATCAGGACCTGAATAGCTGCATTCCTACAGAAGTAAACTCCCATCCCAAGCTACTCAGCATCTTGCCTTGAGGTGCTGCAGCCTCCAGAGAGAACAGTTCTCAGAATAAGTTGTGATGGGAAAAAAGCAGCGCTGCAGAAAGTTTTGAGTGCCTTACACCCAGCTCCCTTCTCCTTCAAGGGATCAAGCAGCTGTGAACACACAGGGCTCTTTTTGCCTGGGCTACCTGCTGCTGGGAAAAAAAGTCCTGTCACCAGGGAGGTTCTGAAAGGCATAAAAAGCCACAGCTTCCAGACACCACATCCTGCTGCAAAGACACGCTACCCAGCCAGCCCTGTGCCTGTTGCCACTGAGCCAAGTCACGGAGCAGGGAATCATGACCAAAGCTGGGAAAGAGAAGGCCCTGCTCCAGGTGTGGTTGGAGAAGTCTCCCAATGGCCACAGTGTCCGGTGAAGACCTGTGGGGATGGTGGCCCTGGGGTCACCTCATCCGTCATGAGAAGCCATGGCCAGGTGTGGGGCTGGGTGGCTCACGCAGGAGCTGGGTGGCTTGGGCAAGCTGCCCGGTCCCCAGTGCACCTGCCTGACCAGTGGGGAGGGACTTTGCCCTGGAGCCCTGTCAGGATGGCACAGGCCAGGGCACGCACACACACTGGACACACATGAAATGGGATTCATTACCTGGTGTGCAAATAGCCAAGAATTGCACACTCGAGAGAGACATTAATTATTTATTTCAGAGTTGTGCAAGCCTGGATGTTCAGTGATATTCCACAAATCAAGTACAAGCCACCAGAGTTTCTGCACCATTATTCTTAAACAGACATTCAGAGATAGCAACTTCCCAGGCTCAGCCCCTCTATTAGGATTGGTTAGTCATTTCCATACAAGTTACATAACCCCAGCTAACTCCTACGAGTGCTCAGAGAAAGGGTCTTCATCTGGGCAGGGGTCTTTATGACCTGTAGGTGTGATCTTTAGTATTATACTTAAGATAGTTCAGAAGTAGAATACATGGACCTTGAGTATTTTGCCAAAGTTAGCAATGTATAGAGAGACATGGAGCCCTTGGAGCAGGTCCAGTGGAGGACAGCAGGGATGACTGGGGGACTGGAGCATCTCACGAGGAAAGGCTGAGGGAGTTATGCCTGTCCAGCCTCCAGAAAAGACAGCTGGGAGAGGATCCCATCAATGTCTACATGTGTCTGACTGGAGGGTGTCAAGAGGATGGAACCAGGCTCTTCCTGGCGGTGCTGAGCAATAGAACAAGAGGCAACTGGCAGAAACTGATGCCCAGCAAGTTCCACCTGAACTGATGAGGAAGAGTTTCTTTATTGTGCAGTGACCATACACTGGAATAGGTTGCCCGGAGAGGGTGTGGAGCCTCCCCCACTGGAAATACCCAAGAGCCCTCTGGATGCAATCCTATGCCATGTGCTCTGGGGTGACCCTGCTCGAGCAGGGAGGCTGGACAAGATGCCCCGTTGTGGTGCCGGACCCATTTTGTGAGCCTGTGATTGTGTGCACGTAGACAGACGCGAACATCGCGATGTACTGCGTGCTCGAAGCTTGTTTGTGCCAGCACGTCCGTGAGCTGCTGCCTGTTCCACTGACTAGGGCTCCTGTGTCGTGCTTGAAAGCACATACAGACCTTACACCAAAGAACCTCCTGATGATCACACACACAGACACAGACACAGACAGACACACACACACACACACAGACACACACACAGACGAAAGTGCGGACGCGGACACGCAACCGCGCCGCCCCTCGGCCCCTCCGCGGCGAATCTGCTGCTACGGGGCGCCGCCCAGCCCAACCTTCCTGTGGCGGCTTCGCACGGCCCCTGCCCACGTCGGAGCGCGCGGGCGCCGGGCGGTGGGCGTGGCCGGAGCCGCTCCGAGGGACCGCCGGGCCCGGGGAGGAGGAGCGGGATCGGGAGCGGGATCGGCCCTTCCCCGCCGCCGGGGCGAGGCCGGAGCGGAGCGGGGCGGGGGGTGGCTGGCCGGGTCCGGCCCATGGACCGTCCGTGCCCGAGGCGGAGCCCGTGGAAGGAGCCGCTCGGCCGCGGGAGGCGGCGCGGGGCGGCTGAGCGCGGCTGAGCCCCGGGGCCTTCGCTTCGCCCCGTCCCGTCCGTGCCCCGCGCCCGCGCCCGAGCGGCACCATGTCGGCCAAGGTGCGGCTGAAGCGGCTGGAGCAGCTGGTGCTGGACGGGCCGCAGCGGCACGACAGCGTGCTGAGCGTGGAGACCCTGCTCGACCTCCTGGTCGGCGTCTACGCCGAGTGCAAGCCGCGACTCGCCGCTCCGCCGCGACCGATACGTGTCCGACTTCCTCGAGTGGGGTGAGCCCGGGCGGGGGCGCGGGGCCGGGTGGCGGGGGCTGTGCATGGTGCCCGGGTGAGGGGCGGCGGAGCGGTCGGGGGTGGCCCGGCCCCGCCGTGCGCTCCCACCGCCGCTCCCAGCAGCGGCCGGAGACGCCGCCCCTGGATGCGGCGCCTCCTGGGGAACACCCCCGTCGCCAGTCGGGCCTTGACCCTCCAGGTCTCCTCCCTCGGTCTCAGGCGAACCGCTTGGCAGCCGGCAGCAGGAACCGCACCGGAGTGTCCTTGGCCTGAAACCCTGCTCGGCTTAGCCCGAAATGTCAGGCTAATCCGGAGCTCCTCGGAGGGTTTCCTACCTGGGGGAGGGGAGGAGGGGAGAGCACCAGGCTCAGGCTTTGAATGTTGCTCTGGTGCCGGCTCGTTGCTTTAGAAAGGGCGTGTGTGTGGCTCGAAGAAACAACAGTTGCCGTTCATCCTACAGTCTTTTTTAATTTGGGCATGCCCCCCAAGGACAGAGTATTTCTAGGCAGCTTTTCTAAGAGCTTTGTTTAATGGTTCCCTACTGTTAAGCAGCCTGATAACGAGAGACCTCCAATAGTCCGGAGCGTGCTGACAAAAGAAAATGTGGATACTTTTGATAGCACTTAGGATAAAAGTTTTCTGTCGAATGTTGTTTAGTTAAGGCTATTGACTAGAGGTATGTGGAGAGCAGAGATCCTTGCCTGCCGCATGTCTAAATGAATTTATGTTAAAACGGCCATGGTGGCTGACTGGTTTATTCAGCTGAGTAAGTTATGAATAATAATGTATGACGAAGGTGACTTAACTTCTCCATGGAATAAGAATTGAAGGGGAGGGAGGAGAGATCATTGGTCACGAGTATATTGTCCCGTTTATCAGCTGTTCTATGCATGTACAGTTAATTAGGCTTTAAAAGAGCACTCTTAAAAAATAAAAAAAAACCACCCCTAAAAACTGAAAAAACCCAACCAACAAAACAAAGGATTTCCTAAGGGAGAGGGAGGGGCAGATTTACTTCAGTAAATGCAAATGCGTGTCTTTAGCACTAGAGACCAGAGCACTAACATGAAGGGACAGCTGGTTCTCCTTAATTTCTGTGGGGACCACCACTCTTTGTCATACACTAACAAACTAAGAGGATTCACTTCCTGGACTCTTCTATTGACGTCAGTAATGCGATTGCCAACTGAATAATTAACCACTTTATCACATCTGCCCCGCAAGGCTGCAGCCTGGGGAACATTGATTATTTGTTTTGTCATGGGAGCTTTGTATGTCTTCTGCAAAGAGCATTCAAGGTGTTTTGTTTTCAAGCTGATGGCTTGAACGAGTGAGCACCAGCAAGCTGTTAAGTATGATAGATCAGACTACAACATACTTTGAAAACTGAAGTTGGAAGGATTTGAGGCAGGCCAGAGAATGATGTGCTTTTTCTATAGCACTGCTGGTGGTTGTGTCTTACTGATTGATCCCAGCGTTGTCATTTTCTGTGTGATGGAGAGGCTGATTATCCAATTGTTTATAAAATCGCTTCTTTTAATTCTATTTATTGTGTTCACTGAATGTGAAAAGGTTACTGACTTGATGAAAAGTATAGCTTGCAATAAAAACAGTGTGTAGTTTTTACTGCAGTGTGGGATTACCCTGGTATAACAAAGTGCCTATTCAATAAATAATTGAAATGTATGTGAGCTACCATCTGGTGCTGCAGAGTAGGGATAAAAGTTTATAATCCAGGCTCTTGATGGTAAGGGGGTGGGCCTAAATCTGGACTGCTGTATATTTGTGTTCCATCAACAAGGGATACCCTTAAAACCAATTACAGTTGATACTGTGTGTTCCTTCCTTTCCTTCAAGCTGTTAAAAACAAGTAAGTGCCAGGAATGAGACACCTTTTATCTGTGTCCTAATGCCCTCACAGTGTGTTTCCACTGACAAGGAACTTGTTTCTGCCTCCAGCTAATAAGGAAAATATCATGCCAAACATGCTAATCTTCCTCATGTCATGATGTGTCTTAATTACAGCCTGATTTGCTGTTAGAAGATATTCTGGATTAATGTGCACAAGTTTTCTGTGCTGTTATGTGTCTGTAGAAGCATCAGAGTGTAGTTAAATACCTGGGATATACTTTGAAGATCAGTGTTTCTTTATCAACTGGAGACAGAAGGAATTTCGTTTTGACAAAATGGAGACTCATCACTGGTAATGGAAATAAGCTGCACAGGTGTTAAGTTTGAATTAAGCTGAGCTATATAACAAGCATTTTTTTACAATTTTGATTTTTAAACTGGGTGTGAGGTGTCACATGTAAATTCCCTTGAAATGATTCAACGTGGCTAATGGACTTGCTAGCCTTCTTAATTGCCAGGGGAAAATAGACTTCAGGTGTGGTAGTTGAGGCAGGGGTTTTTTTCCTGACTGTTGGGTGCAAGGGAGGTTTTGAGTTGTGTGGTGTAGTTGCTGGTTATGGATATCTCTGCTTTCTGACAGAGCTTGGTGCTGCTCATATTCTGTAGCTGGTGGATGCTGGAGAAACTGGGAGTCCAGAAAATCAAGTCCCATGTTCCTCTTGTGAGACTTATGCCACCTCCTCTCTATTCAACATCTGTGGAAGCCTTGCACCTTACCTGTTGAGGGTGATAAAGTCCAAATGGTGGATCCCATTGCTTCTGTCTTATTAATTCCTCTGCTGCTTCCTGGCAGTCCTGCCACAGGTTTATTTCTTCAAAATCTTCTTCCTATTTGCTAACCGTAGAGGAGCGCAGGGTGTGGTCCTTTGCCTTGAGGCAGCTTGTGGCTTCCATTGCTTTACAAATCTTGTAAGAATCTGCCATTTTAACCTTAGCAATTATAGCTTTCCCATGGTGAGTGGAGCTTTCAAACACACTGTTTATTCCCTGTAGTGGATGTATAATACACATATCTTTATGCCAAGTGTCTTTGGAGAAGAGCTAGCTGAACTGCAAGTGAGGAGTCAAAGTCCTTTTCTTCTAGTTATTTTTATTTATAACTTCTGTTGAATAAGCTCTCATAACCCAGTTGGTTATCACTGTTACATTGTTTATATAATAGATATTGAAATAATGCTCAGTATTCTTAGTGGGAATTAAATCCAAATGTGTTAGATGACAGACCCATGTCTACACGTTCAGAAAGAACTTCCCAAATCTGTGCTTAGCGTCTTTTAAACCGTTGCTGCATCTGCTGCTCTTAGAGTGAGAAATAGTTAGGAGTCCTGTTTATTCTAATGGGTTTTGCTCATTCCTCTCTGAAAGTGAGACAACCTAAAGCTATCAGCAGGCACAGAGGAGGCTGCATGAACTTTGGACTTAGCTGATAGACATGAGTGCTGTGGTGTGGTGTTGTCCATGCACTGCAGACGGACCTCCCAAGAGACTCTTCCTGCAAAAAATGCTGTCCCTTGTTTAACTTGACAAGGAGAGAAGTGCAGGAGTGCTGGAGCAGCACAGCTGCAGCTCAGGTGTCTGTGTACCACCTGTCCTTTAGCTTTCAGGTACAGCGTGTTCCTCCCTATGGAGCCTCTTGTTCTGTCATACTGAAGCATCTGAGTCTTGCATAATCCTGTGCTAGAGTGGCTGCTTGCAGGGCACCTTGCTGGCTGGCATTACTCCTGTGCTGGTTTGACATCACCTCGTTTTCCAGGAGTTATCTTAGTTGGCTGTGGCTGGTGCTCACTGCCCCTTCCTTCCAGTCAGCAGGGACTGGCGCAACTGGCTGCTCCGTTTTTGGACAGCTACTTGTCGCAGTTTGCAGCCAGTAGTCAAACATGTTCAGAGGAGAGTCTCACAGGAATGGGCCTTATTTGTATTCAAAATTATCTTGGTGCTGCACAGCCTCTCTTACTCCAGCCTTTGTTTCCTCTGACTCTGTTTCATACTGCTGGCCTGCTACAGAGGGCAAGATGGCACCTGTCCCCATACACTTCATTCAGTGTTGTCTCACTCCCAGACTGGGTACTGGCTGGTTCTCTCTGTGGGAACACCTCAAAACCTATGTCAGAGTAGTTTAGACTGATCTGTGTTTGTTTTAAGCAGGCATATGAGTTACTTCTGTGGACTGTTTCTCCTCAGTTGTTAGGAGCTGTCTGTTTGAATGCTGACTTACCTTCTGTGTTCTCAGTTTGTGCAAGGTCTGCTACCCAGCTAGAGTGGTGTTCTGCTTTTGGATGGTGGTGGTGGGGTTTTTTGTGTCTGTGTTTGTTTTTGTTTTTTCCTGAGAGGAACTTTAAGGATGCTGAAGCTGTGGGGAAAATGAAGAAGATGCAGATGATTAGCACAAGTAGGCCAGCCTGGCACCTGCTGCTGAGCTCTTGAAGACAGTCTGGCATAATAGACAGTGGATGCTGTTGTAGTAATATCAATATATTCCCAGTCTGAACTAAAGGAGAGAAAAAATGTACACACAGAGTGCTCAAAGCAACCTCTAGCCTATTCCTGAACTGCCACTTTTGGGTATATATTTATTACACTTGAATCTGGACCATACATGGAAAAAATCACTCACAGAACATTCACTGGGAAGGGCTGCTGTCCTGGTGCAGTGATTCACAACTTCAGGTCACTGTCGGGACTGGTGCTTCAAGTTTGGATCTTGCTGTTTGGAGGGGCTCTGTGAGCTTTGCAAATTGACTCTCAGGCCCACTCTTTTCTCCTTCCAGTTCTGCTTAAAGAGGCACCGTAACCTTTCAGATAAAAAAATGCTTACTTAGGGAAGGGATAACCTTTCAGGGTGGCCTTTCTTTCAGGACAGTGTAGAGCCTGTTCTCTCAGCCTGAGAGCAGCTGTGTTCAGAAGTGTACATGTGAGCCTGACGAAGGGTCTTTCCAGCCTGCATTAGAGCATATTCTAAACTAGCTGCAGGGTTGACCTAGTTCTCTGCCACAGCAACTGCTATACTAGAAAAAGTACTAGGTAAGGGCAGGGGCACAGTGTGTGGTGAGTGTGCTGCTAGTATAAGAGGCAGAAACTATCCTTAGGTATTTTTGAGATGACCTCAGAGTTGATGGACTTTCAGGGTTGATTATGAGGATCTGTTGGTCTTTTGGGGTTACACCAGGTAAAACTGTTGCTTGGTAACACATCATATCTCTTGACTTGAGGGCTTAAATTCCTCTCTTCATTCCCTTTGGCACTTCTCCCTCCTCCTCCCTTGCAGAAATACACATAAAAAGCCAGGAGGGGACCTGAGGTTCTGCCAGCTCTTGTAATGTCCTTCTCTGTGCAGGCAGAAGCTGTGCAGTGAGTTATAAGCCTGTTAGGCATGTGTATGAAGTGACAGTAGTTGGCTAATGAAGGCAGCTAATGAACAAGAAACTGAATTTCACATTTTGGCTGAGTTTCCTCTACGTCATCCTCTCTCCACCAAAGCCTGTTATGATCCATTACACCAGAGCTAGTGGCAGGGGGGCCCACTGGGGCAGGGTACAGCTACAGGTGCCTTGCAGGTGTTCTGGAAAGGTGAGTGGTGGTAGTGACCGTGGGTTTTTTTGTGCAGTGTGGATGCAGCCAGAACTCTTCCCTGCTCCTGAAGGCTTTCCTGTGGTCAGAGACGGGGTACCATAACTTGGATCACCCTCAGTAACAAGGTCTTTATGGTCATCTGGCAGAATAGTGTGACCATGGCTGCATGGAATCCCAGTTTCCTGCATTCTCTGCTTCCATTAAACTGGTTTTGTTCTTTTCAAAAATGTATGTTAGGATTAATTAATGTTGAAGTAGCCCAAACTGCCATGTTAGCTTTGACAGCATTGTAGTCTAGGCTAGTGACACGAGGGCATGTGGTTAAAACCCTGCTGCTGTATGATGGTGGACTCTCTACAGGACATCTGTTTTAATCTGTTATTTTTAGAGTGAGGCAGTATCTTTTAATGACTTTTTCTGTAAAACTTCATGCTGTGAAGCACTGGCACTGAATGCTGCAGTCATGTTTTAGTAGTGGCAAAGTAACATGGTCTGGAGGATGAGAGGCCCATTGGCATTTGCTGTTAAAGTGACAGATGTCCTGGGTGAAGATTGTCTTTTGTCCCATAGAAGGAAGTCAGTATCCCTTTTCTCCTGTGGATAAAGGGGCTAATAAATAGCACCAGTCTTTATTTAGGGCTTGAGGAATTATGTGGTATATTAAAGGCTGTGATCTATATTTTGCCTTTAAATTTTGTTTATCTACGAAAACTCAGAAGGGGGTAAATAAGTCACTGATAAGTTTGTCTTCATTCAGGAAAATGTGTGCACCTAGTAGTTTCTCACTGATGGCATATGGTAAGGTGTAGAATGCAGAAGTAAGATTTCATAAGCATCCATAAATCTAACTCTTTTCTGTCTTGTTTCACTTGCAAATCTAAA
This sequence comes from Corvus cornix cornix, assembly GCF_000738735.6. NCBI lineage: Eukaryota > Metazoa > Chordata > Aves > Passeriformes > Corvidae > Corvus > Corvus cornix. The sequence continues at coordinate 10,119,834 of NC_046335.1, forward strand.
TTATTTTCATATTGATTTTTCACAGATAATATTAAGATATAATACTTTGCAAAAAAAAATTACTTAATTTGCATCCTTAAAACTTCATGGTCGGCAGAGTTATGCATTATTAGTGGAAATGGCTTGAAAGTCAGTTTAGATCCAGTACAATTAATTTTTTTTATCAAATTAGATTGAACTAACCTATTTTTGCAAACAATTAATGCGTGGGAATGAGTCATTTTATTCCACACCTACTAGAACAAATGATTTTAACTGTGTGAATCAGAACTGAAGAGACTTGTTTCATTAGCTTTTTTTAGGAAGTTACTTCTACTTTATGGTTATATATTAATGTTTTAGGTTTTAGGAATGTTGATCTGTAGTTGAGATTAGCTGGGAATGTTAAACTACAGATTCTTTAAATTTATAAAAATTACATTTTATCTCTTGCATGTAATTTGAGGCAATTCATGCAAGCTGGTTTAAAATGGGTATTACAAAAAGGAAGAATTATAATACTTAACAATTGCAAATTTATCTGAGCCATTATTAGAATGCAGTGCCTAGGATTATGGGTTCATCTTTTTCATTACCAATGTCTGAAAAGATTAATAGGGTGATGTACCATAAGCAAACTGCTTAGAAAAATAGAAGGGACTTGTTAAATCTTTTTACTGTATTTTTGCCTTTGATAGTACTTTAAATAGAGTTGATGTTTGTTTCCTAAGTCTTTCATAAGGCACACTTGAGAGTTCCAATGTGTTCTTGATGTTACCAAAGGGCTTGTATTATGCTCACTGTTACAGCCAACCGAAGTGCTATGGGGTTGTGTATTTTACCTTTTTTTAATTTTTTTTTTTTTTAAGAAAAGAGATTTAATTTAAAAAATTCTCCAGGTCTGAGAATTTTTATGTATGTTTGCTCTGCGGTTCAATGCGATCTGTTCATTTTTTAGCTGTCTCCTAACACTAAAAACTTCCAGCCTATTTTTCTCATCAGCATATGCAGTTTACCAGAATGCAGGCTTTCATTTATAAAGATCTTGTTCACTATAATGAATGTAGCTTTCTTCAGTAGGAAACTACACACTGTTTTCTTAAGCCCTGATTTTGCATAGACCTCAGTAATCATGTCTGTAGATATACTTAGAGTGCATTCAGATTAAGTGTGTGCATCCATCATTTCCAGCTGAGGCCTTAGGCATCCTGAAGTGCCTGAGATCTTAATTTCTATCATTCATGTCATCAGGGTCTTAACACTGAAACGTGTTATTACTTAACCATGGCCTAAAGCTTCAAATGTGATTAGTACCTCTGGATACCCAACCTGAGACCTCTATAAAGGAGTCTGAGCTTTAGAAAATGCATTAAATCGTTGAAAATGTGTGGAATTTATTAATCAGATGTGCATTAGCATAGTCTGAGGTATAGTTCTTAATTTGCTTAAGTGCACTACTGTTGAGGGGTGAGTATGTATATAGCTGCCTTTCTCCAAAAGGCCAAGAAGAGAAAAGATCAGAAGCAGCACCAATTTCAAATATATCTCAAATTCTTTTTATAATTTGTAATTGTTCTCCAGCATAAAAATAAACATGGATAATTGCTTTGTGAAGTCCTGTTTGGAATGTGTTTATGCCAGTTTAGTGAGATGTGCATGCTCAGGGTTTTGGAAAAGTCAATACAAAGTTCTGTCTGGGCTTTTAATTCAGCTTAAACCTGACTTGCATTGTTCTAATTGTCATCAAAAGATTTGGTGAAAGATGAAGTAACAAGTAAGAAGACACCTGTTTTAAACTTGCTTGAGTAGGTATATGGAAGTCAGTGTTAAAGAGGTGTTGCAGCTATTCTGGCAATACTGTACTTTTATTTGGGACTGTGTAGTTCATGGGATGTGGAGTCATTCTTTTTACAGGAGGTATGATTTTACCCAAAGCATAGCAACCACTACAGTTGTATGGGAGGTTGTGTCTTATGATTTCCTTGTCAGTAATGGTCCCTTAGCCTAAGAACTGAACTGTATGCTTATGAAATCTCTGGCCTCATCTGAGGAAGGACAAGGTTTCTAGTAATTGCATGGTAATAATTATGGGGCATCTGAAATTTTTTTCCCACTCTTGAGGAATTCCTCTGTCCCTGGTTCCCCCTCTACTTCTTACAGAGATTTCACGTGCACCTTGGGGGTGGATGGGGATTGTCTCCATTGCTTTGCACACCTTTGGATTTCTGCTGTTGTTACAATATGGCTTCTATGATCTTCATTTTGCACATCCTTCCTCAAAAGTTGGCTTCTTCATGGAGCTTTTTTGTGTGCTGACGGCCTTATTGCTGCCCGCGTGACTTGGATTATCAATACAGGAAGCTGGAGTGTTCAGAGTGCCTTTTATTTTACTGTAATTAAGGCAGAGTAGAAACAGCAGGAGGGTGACTTCAGGCATGAAGATCCTATTATATCATTTTGAAATATGTTCCCAAAGGTTTGCTTTTTAAGATGCATGTTTAGTCTTTAGATTTAGCTCTTTTTCTGACAGGATTAGTTAGGTTGTCATGTGTTGTTGTTCTCTCCACCTCCATTTCAGTGTATCATGGTGGTGTGGCTGTTGTCTGTCTCTTATTAGCCCTGAGAGATGGACACCCAGTGTGCAAGCCCTGCAGGCTTTGTTCTCCAGGCTTCTGGCCATTCTTGGACTCTGGATATGAAAGAGATTTAGCAATTTTTTTCTATAGTTAGGTGTTTTTCTTATATTTAGGTGTACTTGAGTAAGAAGTTCATATTGAAATTTTTAAATTAACGGTTCAGGTTTCTGTGTGTAGTCTGTGATTGTTTACATTATGTCAGCATGAAATGGGAATGTAGTATCTGACCACATTTTCTTTCTTTTTAGTTTGTGTGCTCTTTAAGCCAAGGAGGGAATCTCACTGTGTCTTCCCTATCAGTGGTTCCTTTTAGGGTGGCATCGTTGCCATGGACTAATCCCTAGTTACACACCTTAAAGGAAATGACATTTTTTGTATTTCAGAACCATGGGACTTCCTCCAGGAGGCTGTGAGAAGAAAAGTTTTACATGTACAAGAGGCTAAAAATGATCTAGTGGTCCTAGTGGAGTAACTGGTAGATGTTGGGTTTAAGTGCAGAGTGAAGGCTGGAGTCTGTGGTATTTAATATTTCTGCCTTTAATGGGTAATAGGTATTTTTCCTAAACTTGCAACACTTCACCTGTCAGAGCAGACTCTTGCAGGTTAGCTGTGTCGCAGGGAAGAAGCACAAACATTTTCCTTCCGGGCCAGCTTGAACTAGTTGTAGTAAAACGCCTGAGGTCATGTGGCATCATATCACTGCTTGGAGGAGTTAAGTTTGACTGCGTTAACTTACTCTGTTACGTAACTGAAGATTTCCATTACCACTTAGTGTTCAGCCTTTGGTTTCCTGAACAGTTGATATTTAAGTTGTGAATAATGTCAATATACACACAGCTGTTTTTAAACTGTGGTTCTTCTGGCCTGGTACTCCAGATAACATGGGACAACATAGTGTGGGGATGCCTAACTGGAGACTGTATCAGGCCCACAGACTGTCTTTATCTTACCCCTAGAGGTATTTACTGGTCATTAAGGCAACTGAACTCTGGTTATCAGTCTGTGTTTGTGATTGTGGGCCAGCAGGATTTACTGGATTGGATGTAGTGCTGTACCAACAAGGCTACACTGGGCAGGCTTGACCCTGTCAGGCACGACCCAGTCAGGTTTACATCCATGGCTAGAAATAACCAATCCTTCTGCATCTTGAAATTGGCTCTGATGTGAATTGTAAACATAAAAGACCTGACATTTTGGGAAGGAGGGAAGTGGGAGATTTTTAATTAAGAAAATGAAAAGTTATTCATGGAGAAGCTTTTACTGCCCTTAGGAAAGGGCTTTGCAGTAATTTTCATCGGCATTAAAGGTATGAATGCATTTGAGTGGCTCAGACCAGGAGAAGTTGCCCTGCTTGATCCTGACAGAACCAAAGGTGTAGGTTGTCTAGGTGTACACTTCCTGTTCTTGTGGGTAGTGTTAAACATCATAAAGATTGTGTTTAGTGTTTTCAGGCATGTTTTGAGGGTGGGGATAGCAGATACTACATTCCATCCTGTACCTTTTGTATACAGCATTATACTTCCTTCACACTGTGAAACATCACAAAATTCAGCATGACAAGTGCAAAGTCTTGCACTGTGCATCTGTGAAAGCTGAGGAAGGACCATCTAGACAGCAGCCTTACAGAAAAGGATTTGGGGATCCTGGTAAACAATTGTAGAAATGGAAGCTGCCTGTGTACATGACTGCATCTGGAGAGTGTAGCCAGCAGGCTGAGGGAAGTGGTTGTTATTCTCTTTACACCACTCTTCCGAGTCCATTTCTTTAGTACTGTGTCTAGTTTAGGGCTTCCTGGTATAGAAAAACCCCTGGGAAACTGAAGTGAGTCTAGCAGTAAGCCACTGATGTGGTTGAGGGCCTGAAGTACGTGATACGCAACAAAAGCCTGAGATACCTGAATCTGGTCAGCCTGGAGAAGGGAATCTCATCGTTATCCTCAACTGCCACATGTGTGCTTAGGGAGAACACAGAGGCAAATGCTTCCTGGTTGGACTGCCAAGAAGAACATACAGCGGAGACAGGCTATGGCAAGGAGGATTCTGATTCTTTGTGAGAGAAAAATAAAAGTACTCCTCCTAAGAATGGTCTCGGACTGGACAAGTCACCCAGGAGGGTGATAGGCTCTTTATCCTGGGGACAAACCTCAGCTGGACAAGGCCTTCGTCACCTGATTGAACTTTGATGTTATCTCAGATTTGAGTAGTTGGGTGGACTCTGATGTCCAGAAGTCCCTTCCAACCTAAATTGACTCTGTGGTTCAGTATATTTTTTTCCTGTGTCCACAAATGTATTTAACGTCATCGGTGCTCTAATAAAAAACAGTTGTTCTTCCTACTTCTCAGAATGAAAAGCAATATGTGAAATAGCATCTTCTTCTTGTTGTAGATGAAGTAGTTCACACAACTTATTTTTTTGATAGTCTTAGGTGGTTACCTTGATTGGCTGGCATTTTACCACAGTCTGAACATAAGTATTGACAAGCTTGTAACTAGGCTTGTAAATGAAGGGAAACTAAATTTTGTTCATGTTGTTCTTCCATGTATTTAAAGAAAGCACCAGTTTCCTTGTTCCTGGCAGTGAATTGCCAGAACAGGTTTTAAGAACTTTGCACCTATGTTTTCTGTCTAATGCTGTTTCTCAAGTGTTTCCTTATGTCTAGTTAGCCTTGATAGCACTTGGAGTATTTTAAAGCATTCCTGCGTGGGGCTGTCAGAAGAGCCTGCCATCCCTGCATGACTGCGAGCCTGAATCATCCTTTATGAAAAATACAGGTTTAGTTGTTCCACTAGGTATGTTCTCGTATCACAAGGGATCTCTATCTAGTAGGGTTCCTAATATGCTTATATCTGACACTATAAGGTGTCTGGCTAAGCAGTTGCTACCAACAGGGTGAAAGAAATCTTCCTCCTAAGAGCAAGATCTAATGGGAGATACTAGCTGGGTTTTTTTATTTCCTCTGTAAACTAAGAACTCATACGACTTACATGAAGTTGGATTCACAACATGGTTTTAATGCTGATATTCTTGATTGATGATAGTGGACTCAGCTAACCAAAATGCACAACAAGTTCAGTGTTTCAAAATCATATCGGTATATGGAAGTGCTGTCAGTGATGAGGATAACAATTTACAAATGGGACAAAATGTAAGAAATGAATCCTTTATAAGTGGTGTTTTTTACTTAGATGGTATCCAAAGTGGCGCTTGACTTTCCTTACAATGAATTTGTATCTGTGTCTCTGAGTATTTTGCTTACAGCAAAACCCTTAGAAAATAAGATTCTTCAAAATTCTTATATTCCTAAATGCCTGGAAGTCTGGTAGATCCCCTTCTCGGAGAGTATATATTGTCAGCTATGTCATGAAGGCATTCATTGACAGCACTATATAATGTAATGGTCCACTGCCCTTCTGGGGCAAGGATTGTCTGTGAGCAGTTCATAATGTGTGTTCATTTTTCAGAAGAAACTTTTCTCAAAGTGTTGTGTACTTGTTTCAGATGCTCTGGTACCTGCACACTGTGCAGGTACCTTGGGACAAAAAGCAGATAGTGAAGTAATGGCAATAACTTTCTTGCAGACTGAGTCTTGCTGCTTAAAACTACGGAGAAATATCATTTTCATCCTCTTATGCCCTAATTTCCTCTTTCAGTTAATTATACAGACTCTTCACTTTTCATTTCTTATTTGTATTTAGAGAAGGCACTTTGCAGTGATGTCTTTAAAACAGCAGTGCTCACTTGTGCACACGTAGCAGCAATGATCTTTTGTGTCAGTGGCTGTAATATGTTGTATTGCACATTGGTAAAGATAGTTCTTTCTTCAAGTATATGGTTGGTAACTACAGAATAAATAATACAGGGACTTCACTGGAAAATGTGCTCCAGTAATTCACCTTCAGAGCTCTGTGGGTGACAGCTGGTGAAAGATAATGGATTATCTTTCTGCAAGAGGAAAGCATGGGCAAGACCTACTTCTTACTTCAATCTCCTTGCCCTTGTCTCTTCCTCCCCCCTCATGTCCCATATAACACTTAAGAACCTGTCCTCTCCATTTTCTGAGGGACTTGGGTGGAGACTGCTTGTTATCACTTCTGTGTTTAAAAAAATAAAACTAATTGGCAAGGAAATAAATTTAGCTGTGCATAACAATTCATGGAAGAGGAAATCAACACTGTCTGCTTGTAATCTTTTAACACATATCCAGAAATAGATTGTTGGAGAGTCATGGTATTTGTTTTAAAATTTGTAGTATTGGAATAAAAAATAAGCAGGTCTGTGAATTAGAAAGCAGTGGAAAAAACATCATTTAAAGTCCAAAATATTGGTCAATATACTACAAACATTGGTCAGGCCAGATGTCTTTACCTGGTGCTTCCAGAAGTTTCTGTACTTTAAGGTAAACTTTATGTTGAGCATTTTTACTGAAATGTCTGTTAAGAAAAATTTTGAAGGAGAGATGGAACTGGTGGTAATTAAAGAAAAACTTCTCACATGAGATAACAAAGATTCTTACTAGACCTTGGGGGTTTTGATCTGTTCAAGTACGTTCACGTAAGAAAGGTGAAACTCCAAAGTGACGTTTTGGTTCCTTGAAAATGGATTCCTCAGAGAGTGGCTCTTCAGAAGAGTAATTCCTTAAATTTTGATTTCATATAATACAGTTGTAAATGCTTCTGGTTTCTTTCCTTTCTTTAAAATATAGCTGAATAGTCAGGAGTGAGCTTTTGCCAACAACTGCACAAACTACTCTCCTATTGTAAAATTTCTTAAAATAATTAGGTACATTTTTGTTCCTATGTAAGAGTAATGACTGGTGTAGTCTGAGCATAGTTAATAGACATAGTGACAAAGTGACCCTTGCTGCTCATGCAGGTAAATACAGTGGAATAGTTTTAACATATGACTGTTCCTTCTCTTTTATGATGACTGATACTTGTTTTGAAAGATTTTGTGGAGCTAGATTTTTGTTTTTAATGATCCTTCTGTGGACTTGGTTTTAAAATTCGAATTATGTAGGAAACAAGAGTTAAGCTTCAAGAAATTATTATAAAAGTGAAATTTTGTGGCTGTTAAGGTATAAACAGTAGGACTCTTGCCAGAAGCGTAGCCTTCAAGGCTTTTAACTCCTATACAGACAATTTGATCAACAAAGAAGCAAGTTTTATAAGCAGAGTCATCCTTCCCCTCAATGCTGTGGGGCATTTGTGTCCTGCAGATGATTGTCACAGACCTGTGTTGTGTGTGTACCTGCTCATGAGAACCAGAATGAAGCTGTATGTTAAAGACTGTGAAACTACCAAGAGATTAAAAACATTTTTGGTAAATGTCATGTCCTTGCTTGATTCATAGTGGCAGTCCAAAGATGGAATAGTGTATTACTGAACAAGCACTCCTGAGCACCTTTGTCACAAGGCTGGGGGGGGGGTGGGGAAGGAGCCCTAAGTGACATATATATTTAGTATCTTATGTAAAGTAAGGGGAAAAAAATCGACAACTCTTCCAGACTTTTCTGTTAGAGAATCCCAAGGAAGTTTATGGAAGAAAAGGATTACATAGCCTCAGCTCCACAATACTAGTATCAAAAATGAACCTAGCTTGCTTGAACTACAGTATCAAGGATGAAGAGTTTGACAGTCTTTATAAGACTGTGGTTTGGGACTGAATGTGTTTTTAAAGTGAGTCCATGCAAGTGGAAAATATTACTTAAGAGCTAAAACAATCATGAAATGGGCAAAGTACCCAAGATTTACTTAGACGACACTGGAGGCAAATTAGTAAAGGAAAATATTAAATTCTGTATGGAAAAAGAAAAGGGAACGGGATATAACTAAAATGACATGTAAAAAAGTAGAAGGGCAACCATTTGGCTTTTCTCTGTGTAAATATTGGCTCAATATCTATACTAGTTTGCAGTTGCATTGAAGTAGATTAAAGCATTTCGTAGATTGACTGAAATTCCTTGGTTTTCTGTTTGTGGTCACCTCTTCTGCTTGTGGTCTCCTCAGAGGCCGAGTACTATGTCAGAAGATTTCTGGAAAGAAGTTAATGTGTCTTTACTGGTTCCTACTCTGGAAATGAGAAGCTGTAAAAGCACATCTACACCAGCAGGGTTTTCCAGCTGCATCTGTACTGGCATGCAGGTGCTCACCCTGGTGTTGCAAAGGAGCTTCCAAATGTTTGGTTGTTATTTCCAAGTATGAGTAAAGAAAAAGGTTGGAAGCCAACAGAATGGAGCCTGAGGTATAGATGAAGATTTGAGATTGCTGGCCTACTACAAGCTTGTTCTGAATGTCCTAGTACTTGATTTTCTGTTTTGAAATCAACACACCTGTCTAGATGGGCTGTAAATGAGGAAGAAAAAAAGGAATTCTCTGCTTAAATGCATGGAAATAAATCTTAAAGCAAAAGGATCATGGATGTAGTGTTTATTAAACAAAGATGGCATGTGGATAATGTTACACTTTAAGTAAAGAGGAGTATACAAAACGGAAAACTTGTGTTTAAAATGACAATCTTAAAAGCAGAATGTTCTATCGGATACTGCATCTGATATAAAAACTTTCTGGGATGATCCTCACTTGCTATGTCTACCTTGAAAAGCTGAGGAACAAGACCTAGAGGTGTGACATGGTATTTACAGTTGTGAGTATAGCTATGGAACAGGTTTTTGTTCCCTACTGCTTCTGGTTTTAAGAATATGCGAGAAAGAGGGAGCGTCTAGAACCCAGGGATCTTGGACTGCTGCTCATCATGCTGGAGTGTGCAGTAACAGGAGGTATGTTCTGGATTGGAATGGTAGTGTGGAGGATATAAGATTCCAGGAGCCTACAAGAGGTTTGGGAATGCCTAGAAGCATGTCCATTAAACAGCATGTCATGTGGGCTGGCAATCTGTTGAGAGCTTTCCTAAAATCATGGTCCAGAAACTGGATTTAAGAATTTCTGAAAGGTGCCACGGCGAAGATGTTAGGAAGAGATGGGCTATAAGTACTAAACAAAACTGAAACTGTTCTTTGATACACAAAATACTGAGATAAGGGGAAAGAGCTTATTCAGTGTAATGTACATAAATTAGCAAAAATTTGGATAGGAAAGCATGATAAAAATACAGAATGAGGGGGAGAGAAGGAGGAAGAACTTCATCCTGCATGTACAAGAGAAAGCTGAATTTATAATGCTTGGAGACTTGGAAATGTCTCTAGGAAGAGGCATGGTGTTCTATTTTTAGATTCTTATTCTGTATGCTTTGCATATACATGTGATGTTAATAGTCATGCTCTAAATCAGTTAGATTTTAAAAATTCACTCTTAAGTGTTCCAAGATTTGCCTCCCCTGAGAATGATTTTTTGATTTGAAGGAAAGTTTAAAAATATGAACCTGTATAAACTGTCATGTGTCTAAGATTATAGATTATCATATATCCAAAATGTTTTGTTTCGTGGGTATTCACTGTGTGTTAGAAAACCAAACCCTGCTTTACATGGATTTTTGTTCTTATTTAACAGCAGATAATTATGGTCCTGGTCAGTTTGAAACTTCAGAATGATTAGCTGATGTTAGCAAGCTGATGGCTTAAGTGGGCAATATTCTAAAACAGAATTCTGCAGGCTTCTTGGTTTATTTCAGTGGTAATTAAAATTTTTGGCTTTTTTTTTTTTTTTTTTTTTTTTTTTTAGCCGTGAGCACTTTAAAAAAAACTGTACTGCTAATGATCTGTTATCATACAGTTTGACTCCCATTTTTTGAAAGCTACATCTAAGGCCAGGGGTAGGATTTTCTCAGTTTTCCAGTAGATTCTCCCCACCCCCCACTCCTGGTAGAAATTTAGACATTTCTTACCCATTTTAAATTTTAACTGTATTACATGGAAATCCTGGGAATAGATACAGACAAATTTGGAAATACACTGAGTCAGTGTCAGACATTAAGGAAAAGTTGCACAGTGAAATTATAAGCATGTTGTCTTATCCGGGTAAAGTTTTCATCACGCCTTGGAAGGCTGAGAGATGTATTCCTCTTCCATTTTGACTCTCTTTACCTCTCCTCTAAGCAAGTAATTGTCAGGAAGCATCCCTCTGGAGATGTGTTTACCTTCAGAATACCCCAGACCCCAGCGATTTTTGTGTAACAGGCAGCTGGCCATGCTCCTGATGCCCTGCTTGCTCTGAGTTTTGTTGGTAGTGACTTTTAGCACTTTGAGTTAGTGAAAATAGTGCTGCTGTATGTAAATGGTGTTCCTCTTCCTTGTTGCCAGCCAGTGGTATTGGAATGAGTAGCGCGAGACAAAATAGCTTTGGCTCTAGATCCCTGGTCTAGAGAGGGAACTGAAGAAGTGAGAGTATTTTTAATAATAAAAAAGCCATTCTGAGCCATCCACTATAATGTGTAGCAAATCTAAGCGTGGGACTTCTTAGTATTCTCTGCAGATTTAAAGACAATGCTCCTCTTCTCTGCTTCTGAGTGTAACTTGAGCTACTGCAAAGATTCTTGTGCCTGGTTACGGTAATTGCTTGTCGCATGTCTTCCTGGCCTTTTCCTACGGCAAAAATCTGACTTTCAGTGACCTTTTAATTAGATCTCAAGCTCCAGGCAAGTTTTGAAACAGGGTGAGTAATGTCTGAGAAAATGTCCTCCTGCCCGCTGCCATTTAGAAGGAAGTGAAGAGAAAGATGTGCCACACCTGTTCTTAAAGTGGCTGTTGCTACCTGAACTATTGAAAAATAGCTCAGGGTATTTATGTGTGGTGTTGCAGCCTTGAGCCATCAAAAAAAAAAAAAAAAAAAGTCAGGTGCAGTTCTATAGCACTGTAAGCTCACCTAATTATCCCATCCCCTTAGTCTTGTATTTCCTAGTTTAAGGTGTTGATCTGGTTGGGAACTGAAGCATCAGGCAAAAGGTAATTGTCGTTTGGCTGTGCTTCCTTATCCAGCTTTCCGTGGAGCTCCCTGTGTGTTAGCAGCCAGGCAGGCCACCTCTGCAGGAGCTGGACGTGCTGCAGGCCGGTGCGTGGGCAGCTCATCACACCCTGTGCCACTTAACAGTGGCTTCTGAAGAAATGCTCCTCTCCTTTACCCTCCTTGCTTGTGCTGGCGTAGCAGCCTCTCCCGACCCTTCAATGATGATGATTCAGTTTGTTCAGCTACAGGGTGATAGCTGTGTTATGTGTCTTGGTAGCTTGGGATCCTGCTGGTTTCGTGAGGAGAATCGGGTCAGTGAGGTGAGACCAGCTGGATTTGTTGGAGCTGACAGAAGGAAGAGAGTAGATCTATGGAACTGCCCGTCTGGTCACAGCGATCTGCTACAGTTGTGTCATTGAACTACTTTACTTCACTCTAAATTTATAAGCAGAGAAAAAGGATGCATCCTAAGGTGGATTTCACTCCTGTCACTGTAAGTACATTTGTGTAGGATGTCTTGGCAAGAACAACTTACTGGAAACCTCTAAGCTGTAAAAATGAAGGAGGTGATGTGGTAAATACAGCACCAGTGTAATGTGTAAATTGTTCTGTTACACAATGCACGTATTATGTTGATAGTAACTTGAGAGAAAATCTTGTCTATATTGGGGGGAAAAAAGTGCATTTACTGTAAGTGATTGAGAAAACAGCTATGCTGCTTTCTTAAGTTTTACTTCTAAGATGAAATAAAGCATGCAGTCAGGAACTAGAGCTTTGCTCATACATTGATGATGTAAGTGGTGGCTTAATTAATGTAAGCGTGTGTATGCTTATATCAGCATAGTGTGGTCATCAGATTGGAATTGTTTTACTTCTTAGGAGGTGCAAGAGGTGCTGGGTCTGATGAAATTTAATTTCATCCTATGTTATTGAAATTTGGGTGAGCTCAAATTTGAGATTTTCTTAATCTCTACTTTGAAACCATCTGAAAAATACGATTTTTTTTCCTGAACAATTGTAATTCTCAGGCTATTCTACAAAAAATTATTAACTATGCTTTTAAGATTATTCATCATGCAGTAAAATAAGTGGATTTCAGCAATATTTGGAATGTTGTTATGGAATAAAAGAAATGCAGTCATTGAGATTTTACTGTTTGGAACTGGTGATTCATGCAAACCCCCTGAAACAATTTTTCCATTACTGATGTGTTTCGATATATGATTACCATTTGCTGTGGCGTAAATGGCCTCTCTAACACCTGCAAAATCTGGCCTTGAAGTAGGAGTACAGAAAAACTGAGATACAAATAAAGCTAAATTAAACAGATACTGCATTCTGTGGTGTTTCTTACAGTGTTTTGACGTGTTTTGGAAGAGCCTATCCTCATTTGGTGTGGGTTGACTAGAAACAGGCTCCGGTGTAGCCACTTCCATGGTTGCTGCACTCCATGCCACATGAACCTCAATTCCAAAAGCCTTTTTGCCCTTCTCCAGCCTCATCCTGGTTCCTGCATTGGGCTGGGGCTCCAGTGCTGGACCTGTATGGGAGTCACATTGGGTGAATGGTTTGGTGGGAGGGGGTGCAATTGGATAGACAAGTTAGCTTTTCCCTGGAAATGTTTTCTGGTTTGACATACCTCATGAAGGATGATGATGTAGACAGTAGAGTGGAGTGTGGTGGGAAGGAACAAGGAGGAGCTCCTTCAGCAGTAGGATGAATTTCCTGGATTGAAGTGCTTGTGTACCTTCCTACTCAGTTGTCTCAAATTCTGGGATGTAGACAGTCCCAAGGAAAATCTGTAAATGGCTTAATGTACATGTGTCTTCCAGGCTGGGTATTATGATCTTGAGGAAAATTAAAGGACTGAAGATGAAGCTTATGAAGGCATTAGATATCAACAGTTATAAAAGAGCAGAAGAGTTTATTGTGAAATAGTAATCTTTTCTTTGCATTTTTTTAGCAAGACTTAAGGGAAAGTATCATTGAAAACCTTGTGAAATTTGAGTAGAAGCAAGATTCATTTGTTTTGGTCTCTGCAGAAAGTGCCAGCTTGCTGACATTGTTGGACTTCTGCTCAGTATTTTAGTCAGTGAAGGTTCTAAGGCTGAAGAGGCTGATGGACCACCAGGGAATCCGTGGTTGGTACATGGTCTGATGAAAGAGCTGGGAATCTTAGGGAAAACCTCAGGAAAAGGTTAGAGAAGCATGGCAGCTTTCCCTCTCCCAAACAAATGTGGCAAGTTGGAAAGAGATATGAAAAACTGGACTACCAAGTGCAGTCAGGAGCACTGTTTCTCTAGGGGCTTTCTTCATTCTCCCATGAGAGTGGGGCTAGAGTTTAATCTCAAACTGCTGGTTTTTTAAATGCCCTTACGAATACATATAAAGGTGCAGGTTTTCTTGTCCAGTCTTTCTTCCTGCTTAAAAAAGTCTGTGTCCTGACAGCAGTATCTTGAAATACTACATTTTGTGAAGCTTTACCAGGTTTGTGTGCATAGTAAGTCACTTCTGGCTTTTTCAAAGTAAATGCTATTTACAGTCACATTTTTCTTCAATGTTAGTACTAACAGTCCCATCTTCCAAGATCAACTTCAGTATTAATAAATAAATAAGACAAACCCTGCCTGAACTGGCTCTAGAAACCAAGTCGTAATTCCCTAAATTTGGATCATTCAGTGACAGTAACAGGAGTAAAATAAGAAATTGGGCAGTGAGCTTCACCCTCTGTTTGTTACAGATGTAAGCTTCCTCTCCTTGTACTTGCATCCCTTGTTGTACTAGCACATGCCATGGTCTGACTGGCATGTGGTTTTTATTTTATCTGTTATTTTTCCTTTGGTAAATGAAGGTCTTGCATATATGAGTACAGCAAATAGTCATTTGGTGTGTTTCTTTGGATGTGTGAGCCAGCACTTACTTCCTCTCACCTGTTAGAACTCTGTTGCTATTTAGTTCTCAAAGACACACAGTGGCCTTGGCAGGAGTTAAATTGGCAATGTAATTTGTCACTTGGACTACTGGAAACCATCTGGTGTTCCTCAGTACTTGTCTGTACAAACCTTGAGTATCATCTTTGATGTCCTTTCATTGTAAGCATGGAAAGCAGTGAATGGGCCAGGCAGGCAGATAGCCAGCTATTAAGTGTTTGTGGTAACATTCATCAGCGAGCTGGCATATTGCTGCTGATTGAGTCCTTCTGTGTGGCACTTGATTTTGGGGCTTGCCACACAAAAAGAATAACAGTGAGCACAGATGATGTTTCAAGGTAAATGCCTTGCTCTTCTGCTGGCAAATTTAGCAACACTAATAGGATCAACATCAGAACTACCACTCAATATTTTTCTTCAAAGCATTTCCCAATGCCATTAGCCTTTAGCTTAGTGATAAATTTTTCATGCAGTTACTGCAGATTAGTGTACAAATTCCAACTGCCACAATCAGTTTTTCTGTAACTGATAAAGCCAGTTATGGAGCAAGATGCCGAAGCTATGAGCACTCAGTCCTGGTTTATGCCTAAAATTAATGATGTTTTTATCCTTTTAAATGTTTGAGGAGTTTTGCATGTAATTATCTGATCCAATTGTTATCCAAAGTCATAGTTCTGTTAAGTATCAGCAAGGTGTCTGATCGAAGGTGCTCAGATACTCTTTTACATGTCAGAAGACTTTCATAAAATGAAGCAAAATCCATAACTGGCAGCAAATGGATGCCTTTGTACAATAGTTGTTCAGAAAGCTTGAAGATTTTTAAAGCATTTATATACCAAATAAAGACTAACAACTTGATATTTAAATAATTAGTTACCACCTTCTGTCTTGAAAAATCAGCCTCAAGAAGACTCAGACTTTCTTGCTATTGTGTTCGTGTATATGTCTGTTTCTACTGGCATTTTATTTCAGATTAATACTGTTAGAAGAGAACATGTTAGAGTTAGGAAATACTGAGTACCAGCCACTGTAAACCTGGATGGCCGTGCTTGGGGAATAATGACTCTTGACAGCTTGTGAAGCAGTGTTGTAGCAAGAGGCTGTTCTGCAAGTTCTGTAGGCACTTCGCAAGAGGTAACCGGGTTACGCTTCTGTGGTTTTAAAGGCAGTGGAGTTTGTGTCATTGTAGTGATAACCAAGAGCCTTGCACCACTGCATTGGTCCAATGGATGCTGATGAATGATGAAGAATTGGATCATTGAGCAAGAGGCAGAGTAAGTGAAGTGTGTGTATGTACGTCATAGAAACAGGAGGGAGGGCATGGCAGAAGTCAAAGGCCCAGGAGAAAATGTGTCAGAGAACACAGAATGTGTCGCCTTTGACTGTAAACAGCAGAACTTTGGTGAAGTTTGTCTTCCTTGAGAGTTTGTATTTATCTCCTTTACTAGGCTCAGTGGAATAACGCCCTGCCCTTCCCACTGTGTGACCTTCCCTTTTCTGCTGCACACTTCCTTTCTTCCCTCTTCTGTGCAGTATTGCCCCACTGTCCCTGCATGACTATGGACAGTGAGGTATGTCTGCTTTGCACATGGGTGTGTGCTGGCTGAGCAGGTGACTGCTGTATTTCTGCTGCCACCTTTCCCTTAGTGGAGGTGATACCGTGAGTGTCTCCTATTCACTGCCGTTTTTTAAATAAAACTTGTAGGAACTTCGTATCTTCCAGCAGCTTCAGTGAAATTTGGTAAAGGGGATATGTAGGGTCTTTATTGGGATCAAAAGGTACTGGGTGAGAGGAGTGGCCTCCGAATGCCCAGCAATGTGATCACACATACCTTATTTCCTTAGGAAACAAGACTGAAAAAAAAAGCATTCACAGAGGTAGACAGTAAGAGGAAACAGGCCAGCACAGGAAAAGGGAAGCAAGGGTCTATTGGAAAAATTAAAACTCAGTCAGCATAGGATGGAAGAATAAAAAAACTTGCATTTCTAAAATACAGAGAAAATTTCACAATCTGATACAAGAGGATTGTACTTCTTTAAAACTCAAGTGTGGGTTGTAACAGGTATTTATCACCTTAGTAAGCAGGTTGGGGCTACCTGGGTGTGGGTATCTCCCAAGACATGTATACAAGCACTAACTTGTTAAACCTGCCAGCCTGCTGTTTTAGTAGCAATATCATAGGAACACTGTTTCTTTGAAAAGGGTGCATAAAGGACACACAACTTACTTGATTTCTAGAATGTAAGTTAAGAGGGATGGCTGAGGGAAATGGTAAAATTTGCTGCTCTTTCATGTTCTTTCTCCAAAGAAAACATCTTAAATAAAGTACTGGACCTGCCTGGTGGGAGTATGGGTCCACAGACAGTTATCTGCGTCATTTTGTTTTTCCCGGACATTAATATTTTGCAATTCACATAGTTTCCTACCACAGTGTTTTGTAGAGGGGATGAGGAGATAAAGGGAGCATGGTGGCAGATGAATTTCTGTCTGACCAGACAGTTTGGACATACCTTCAGGCCAGATCCACCTGAATGTTATCATGTTATGACTTAAACCCCAAATCACTTACAGGATCAGTTCTGAACTGTGAAACTCTCTGGTGTAGTCAGTCTAGTATATGAATAGGTTGTCCCATGGAGTCTTCATCCTTGGAAGGTTTTGAAACCTAATCAGGCAGAACCATAAATAACCTGGTTAATATTGACTGTAATTTGAGCAGGTGATTGGATTAGAGACCAGCTAGTCCCTTTCAACCTGAATTGTGAGTCTGTGTATTATTTTCTTGCAGTTGTCACATTTACTTAAAACTTAGAGCTGCCAATGATACAAAACATCAGATGTTCTTGAACATTTGGCTTCTTCAGCTAAGTGATTTTTTAAAATTTCTGGAAACTTGTACTGCCTGACAAAATATGGAGGAGTCCTCCAGTGAGAGTCCTGGGCTAACTCCACCACTGAAGCAGCAGTCATCATAACCCAGTGGATTGTCTTTTGCCCACTGCAGTGTAAGGATGTTAGCTTTTGTGATTCCACATGATAAATTACTGACATAAATGGAATGATCCAGAATATGAAAAGAAAGTAAAAATTTGAAACATACCTTGACTCTTCTCATTTTTAACTACATTCTAGGTGGGAAAAGTTGACCTATTATTTTTTGAGGGTGATGTTGACAATACTGCCATCCTTCCCTGACTTGCTTTCAGAAATGAGAAGACATCTGACATATGAGGCCAGTGTGCACCCATTCCTGGGGTAGCAGTGCTGAGTGCCCAGTCTGCTGTGTCAGATCATCTCTGCTGGCGTTTCCTGCAGCTTTCAGTCATTTTGAAACTGCCTCCAAGTATTTTCTATCAGGTGCCATAATACAGATTGACTGCAGTGTAGATGGCACCAGCTCTCAAACCTAAATCACAAACCTATTTACCTGTGACTGTGTTTAAATTATGTTTTCAAATTATTCAAATCGATGTTTTCTTTTTGTGTAAACAAAATATCCTAATCCCATCTATCTGTGGAAGAGGAATATATGATCAGAATAGAATTTGTATATGGAGAATTATGTCTTTCATATGCACCCTGCTATTCAATGAAGAAATAAATGCTGGCGTTTCACTTTCCATTATGAATCAAAACATCAACTGTTACTGTTTTGTATTATTTTCTTGAGAGCATACATTACTTGGCTTCTTAAAATTTTTTGTTTGGATTTGGTTTTTTTATTCCTTGTCTGGCGTTACAGAAAACACCCTTCTTCCAAACAAAAATAAGTACAATAATGCAAAATCAGCTTGAGAGAAAAGGCAATGATGCATACAAAGATATTGCACGTAGAGTGTCTATCCCACATTCTGATTACATCCTCACAGTCGTGAATAAACAAACTCTTGCAATTACTCTCAGCTAATGTTACCCTGACAACAGTGTGTATATATAACAAAATTCAGTAATCACTGCCAACAAAACCCCCACTACAGCTAATGCTTCTGTTTGCCAGGATGAAATACTTTCATTAAGGATTAAATCAACTCCAGATCATAAGTTCTGTCTTCAATATTAGGATCAAAAGTAATTATTCATTCCAGTTTATGGAGATAAGTTTGCTTTGAGTTCCCTGTTCATCAAATAGTTACATTTAAAAGGAGAAGCTGTAGCTCTTTTTACCAGTTAGGTAGTGATAAATCACTTGGAATTGTTCTGGCAAGTACAGTGGACACTGTCTCTGATGCTTTTTGGTGCAAGTTTCTCCTCACTCAGTTTTGCCAGTTCTGTGCATGCTACTGATACACATATTTGCAGATTGAGGAACAGCAGCCTCCTGGGACAACTGCAGGAAAGCAAATTGGAAATAGTTTTTGATTTAACTTATTAAGAGAGAGAAATTGTGAAATCCAGTATTTAAATGCAGCAGGTCACATCCTGGTGTAAACAGGGTTCTACTTCAAAATGCCAGTAAAGTTTATATTGGTTTAAATAAATTACTGGTCTGTTGCCTCCTCTGTGCTCTAATCTGCTCTGTAACGGCTGTTGTAGTCTCTGTGGTCATGAGATTCTATTGACATTCAGTTTAATTTTCAAGTTATATTTACTTTTAAGGCATCTTGGATACATTGAGAAAGACTTGGAATTTTTCCAGTTCAGGGGAGGTCCTGCAAAATTTAAACTTTTTCTGTACATTCAAGTGTTTGTGTTCGGTGCTTTCAAAGCAGAGACCACTGAAGCTGCTGTGTTTCCGAACATGATCACCTGCTAAGTACTAAAAGCAAACATTAGTGAAGTGCACAAATGGCTTGTAAAAATAGTAACTTCCTTCTAGGAGTGAATATTTCTTTTAATTTACATATATTAAACTAGTTGATTGTATTGACTAGTACTTCAGTTGACCAATTGAGATGGAAAAAGCAGGACCAACCCAGGACTCTTGTAGATTTTAACAGGAATGGTGGTCAGGAAAATGAGGGCTGCTCATCCTTCCTTCTTCAAGGATACAATTTCTTGAAAGATAGCAGTAATGCCCTTCCCTCCAGGCTCCATTTCTTCTGTGTACTGAAACTTAAGTATGTGCTCTGCTTGATACATAATATTTATTAATATTAAAATACAAAACGAATCAAATTAACTTGCTTTTATACAACTTTATGCATTTCTAAACTGAATTTCAATTTTAGTGGTGTGAAGCTTGATACACTTCCAAGCAGGAAAATTTGTAGATGAAATAATAAAACATTTTGTCATCAGTCAGCAGAAATGTAAGATAAAAGGGGGTTTTTCTGAGTGTACAAGACAGCTTGAACTTTAGTAGATTTGTCTCTTCTGGCTTTGAAAGTTGCTTGTGACCAATTTACAGCAGGAGGGCTTTTTATACTTATACCAATTGTTTCTTTTGCCCAGAGAAGTTGTGGATGCTCCATCCCTGGAAGTGTTCAAGGCCAGGCTGGATGGGACTCTGAACAACCTGGTCTAGTGGAAGGTGTCCCTGCCCATAGCAGGGGCTTGGAACGAGATGATCTTAAAGGTCCCTTCCAATCCAAATCATTCTATGATTTTCTGATTTTGACATTTTGTTTACTTAGTAGAATTTTTGCTAAAATGTGCTATTTACTTAAAACAAAAGTTATTATTGGGTTAGTGTCCTCTAGAAATAAATACTAGATTTTATTTCCCCTTGAGTTTTAATAACAGAAGCTGGTTGTTTTGCGAAATTAGTTCAACGACCAGCATTCTGTAGTAGCAAACCCATACTTAATAAGGGAACTTTCATGTTTATTTCTTGTCTGCAGTTGTGTTTCCTCAATCTGTTTTAATTTGATGGGAAGGAGGTGAGAGAACCTTGCAAAATAGTTGATAGTACCACTGCTGATGGCTGTGGTATATTACTTGTACAGGTGTCTGATTGGACTGGTATAGGTCTCTAACTGGTTTGAGATGGTGGTGCTGGGGAACTTCGGTGGAAACAATTTTGAGTTTGAGGTGATAGTCTCAGTGACCTTGTGGTGAGGGAAAGTGTGGTAGGCATTTCTGCCCAGCTGAAGTAGGGAGTCTAGCAGAAAATGTAGTACTCATTCTTTAAATTTCATACTTTGGATAGACAAGAAACTCTCAGTGAAAGGGGTATTACTTCTGGAGGAAGCCTTTTCAGTAGCACCCTCCTGAGTACAAGGAAGCAACATGACTGTTCTTCAGTACAGCTGTTTCTTCATTATTTTAGCAGTTACGTTTTTTTGCTGAGAGGTTTTCAGGCATTCTTGGTTAGACTTCATAATGAAATTTTCAGTCTCCAGTTCAGACTTCTGTGTCTCTGTGTGGTTATAAGGTTTAGTTTGTTTGTGTTAACATCTGAAATACACCGTCAAGGCAGTGATCCCTCTTGTAGGAATTCTGTTTGGCTTATAACTTATTAGCTTAATCATAATGTAAGGTGAGGTAAACAGGAGTCTGGGCTGAATTACAAGTAGTAGTTCTATGATGTTTTATTCAGTTGCAGATGGGAAAAAAATACATGTGTTTGAAAACTTTGGTCTTTTTAGTCTGGTAGTGTTTGTGATGAGGTGAAGAGCAGCAATCTTTTTGTGCCTAGTTTGAAGAGTAGACTGCTGCTGTGCTTGTGCAAACTCATCCTTGTGCAGTTTGCTTGTACTTGGCACCACTGTTTTTCCTTATTGAGCTGGTCTTCAGAGTAGAGTCTTGTAATAAACGTTCTATCTAAATAGTAATCCACATGCTGTGATACGCTAGAAATAAAGTATTCTTAATGGGATCTGGAGAGGAGAAAACTGATGGATCTGCAGGTATAGTGGAATTTATCCACCAAATATTTTGAGAAATGTGGGACCACCAGAACAAAGTAAGTGTAAGTTAGTTAATTGCTGGACCTCTTTTTAGATTGCAGCCCTTCAGTACTTGGTCTAATTGAGATCTGGTGAATGTTGCTTAACAGAAAAGATAGTTCAAAGGAAAAAGCTTAAATTAGCCACAGATCTTGTGGGAAATGGTTTCACTGCTGTGGAGTAGAGACAGCTATCTCTTGAGATTGGCTTGTTAAAGCCTTAGCTGGTACTAGCTGAAATAATAAAAAGTAAAGCTGCACTCCACTTAAGAAGAGACTTAATCTAGTGCCTGCAGGGTAGGACAGATTTTCCATAGGGTTTACCAATAATGAATGAGCTCTCCCTTTCACATGGTCCTTCACTGATTCACAAAACCCTAAAGAAAGGAGGGGGGAAATCCTTCTGAAAGACCACTTTGCTCTATATTCTTACTAGCAGCAAGACAGAACCATTCATGCGATTGAACTTTTTAAAAAGTGTTAATTGTTAATTAAATAGTGTAATTAGCTTTTTGTCCTTCTGTAGTTTTAGTAGTTGAAAATCTGCTATTGCTCTGGGTATGCAGTGAGTATTTTTGACCTCCAGTTTATGGGTTGGCTTGTGATGTTTCTCTTTATAATTGAATTTTCTTTTTTCTTTTTTTTGTTAAACAGCAAAACCATTTACAAAATTGGTAAAGGAAATGCAACTCCACCGAGATGACTTTGAAATTATAAAAGTGATCGGAAGAGGTGCATTTGGAGAGGTAAGAGATTTTTTACTTTCAGTTGTAGTAATAAAACTTTCATTGTTTGTGCATCTGATTTCTTGTTACAGTTGACCTGAGGACGAAAGGTTCACATAGGTGTATTAAAATACTTCCAAATGTGGGATGTAGCTAGGTACCTAGTGCAAGGTCCCTTTGAAGCAGGAGATTCAGTGTCCAGGTGTGCCATTTCTGTGGCTGGCTCTTTCTGACTTCAGTGTAGCCAAACAAGTGTCTCTTGGATGTGCGTATGGATGGGGTGGTCCCACCTAGCAGCTGCACAGCTGAATTTGGGATCTCTTCTCCCACTTGCCATATGTGCTGCTCGGTGCTGCTCTAATTTAAGACAGAGCTGGGCTGCTTCTATGGTAGGAGCGAGGAGGCTGCTCCGCCCATCTGCCTGTCTCTGTAGCAATCTGGTAATGCAGAAAGACGCATTTGGCTGCCTCAAAGGCTGTTCCCTGTCATCTTTGAAGATCAAAGGCTGCTGGATCTGTTTTTTGGACAGCAAGTCGAGTCATGCTGGGATGATAGGAACGCCTTGTGTTTTGAGGACTCGTCAGTCCCAGGACCCTGCACTGAAGCTTTACTTAATATGTTTGATGAAAGTCTCATCAATTACACAAGCCCGATAGGGGTTGCCACTGACAAAAGCCTTCATGGACAACAGGCATTAGATAACTGAGAACCTCAAAGACAACCTTTTCAGCATTTAAGAACAGGTAAAGTCATAGATGTCAACAAAAAAGGTTATTAACTAGAGAACTTCTAGAAGTAATAAAACCCTTACATTTCTTTCCGGAAACTTCTTCGAAGTAGTGCCACACTAAAGTGAAATGCAGAGACTGCCATTAGTGGCTCACTTCAGCCCATTAGCACCTGGTTGCAGCTTTTGCTGCCGGTGGCTAAGGATAAGCTTCCTGATCCCCATGTCCTGTTGTCTCCACAGAGCAGAGAGCAGGGCTGTCTGCTGTGCTAGGCATTCCTTCCAAGTGTGGTGTGCCCTGGACAGCTCAAACTCTTTCACATAGGGTTTGACTGTGGGACAGGGGTAGCACAGGCCAACCAGAAACTCAGCTAAAGAAACACCAAGACCCTACTTGACCTGGGTTCAGAAAGCAACGAGGTTTCTATGTGCATATGCACTTGGTAATGGGTGAAGTAATGACTTCATATCCATGTGATTTTAAGCTGCTTCAGAAACTGCTTTTGAGAAAAGTGGACACCTAAGACAGAAGTTAATGTTTCAAGAATATCTCTTCATCTGTACCATCATCTAGTGATGTGATGAGGTAACATGTGGTTCACATTTAATCATCATGAACACAGCTGCTGAAGGAACTGGAGCATTTTAATAAAATGTCCAGATAAGCAATAACATCTTGCCCTATAAGACAAAAGTTCACTTTCTAGTGGATGTTGAACTTGATGAGTGCATCACTTGTTACAAAAAAGGAAGTGTTATCTTAGAATAGTGGAAATACTACATGAAAATCAGTTCTTTCACTTGAGTGATTCACTTGAGTACTATTTGAACATGAGTTTTAAAGAAAAAAGGTCACTGTAAAAAGTTTGTCAGAAAAAAGCAAAAATTGAAAAAAAATTGGTAAGTCTAAGGAAAGACTGAGAGCTACAAACTTAGTCCAGAAAAGAAGTCTAAGAAGGGAGGTTTATAAGTAGATAAAAGGCCTAAAGAATCAAGACAGTAGTAGTTACCTGTCTGCCTCTTTGTTAGGGTTTTGGTTCAAAGCAGCGGCACACTTTTGAAGACAATGCCCCCACGTACTGCGTAAGGATTTTACTCTGCAGGAGCTGGGTTTCTTCTGGAGGAAACTAACCAGAACCTCCATTCCAGGTGTGGACCAAATGGCCTTTTGGATTCAAGGAGTGCACAAGAATCAATCACTGGGTTTGACTCTCCTAACAGCTTCAAAGCATGTTTGGTCCAGGAAACCAGGCTAGATACAGTGTGAAATTAAATTCCTGAACTGCATACAATATAGATGGGAAAGCTCAGCACAGGATACTTTGATGTTGTTCTGGTCTTGCTGTGCCAAGTGACTTGCTATAGCGGCTGTCACCACTGATATCTAAAGAATTTCAGATTAGTATTTTGGCAGTTTGTGTTTTGGCAGGATTAGAAGTGGTTTCTGGATCTTTTCAGAACTAGACTTGTGAATGCTATAGCTATCAAAAATGGGAACCCTTTATAGTGACTTCAGATGGAGTCAGTGTTGGGAATGCCTTCCCACAGTATAATATTCAAGGAAGGCCTGTTTTCCATAGTATTTTTTCTGTTCTTTTTTCAAAAGATGCTCTACTTCACCTATGGAACTTACCAATTGGAAATCTCAGTACAACAGCAGATGAAGTATTTATATGCACTTCAAGAGACTTTAGTTTATATTTGCGAGGGCGTTTAGGATGGTCTTCCTTAGCTGTTAATGAAAAGTCTTAAGGTGCATAAAAGATACAAATTCTAGGTGGAAACTTGTGTTAATAGCGCTTGGAGTGCCAGAACCAACAATGTGTTTGATACTCTTTTCATTTGGAAAAGCATGGAACTTCGCAAAAGCAGTTCACACATTCCATCCCCTCCAGTGGAAAGGAAATTTCACAGAAGTGAAATGAGAAAGTATCTTAGTTTCATCCTTCTGTTAGAGTTGTGAGTGCTCACAGAGTTAGTGGTGTCAGTTACCTGTCAATATCACATCTTGTTAATCTCTTACCTAGAAAAGTTTTAGTTTATAGTTGCAGCAGCTTGAAACTTTTGATCAGTTTAAATTATACAGGAATCATTGATTTTAAGTTCACTGTACTTTAATCCCTCTTGCCACAGAGTATTTTGTGCTTTTTGCTTATGAAAGAATCCTTTGACCTTTGTGTATACCACACTGCTATAGCTGCCAGATTTTATAGTTACTATCAAATAGTATGTAAAGGTTGACCTTCCATAATAAGAAAATGAAACATAATTTCTTGAAAGGAGCTTGTGGCATCTGACGTATAAAACAACACTTGAGAAAACTGAATGGAGGAGCTGTGATTAATTTTTCCATAGTACTTTCATACATACATGGGACCTATGTTGGAAACTACTTGATGAGCTTAATCTGCTAAAAATACATTTTAAAAATACCTATAAAGTGCTTGTTTAAATGTATAAAGAAATTAATCAGAATTAAACTAAACGTATTCCTATTAGAATTAAGTAGCTTAATTTAAACACTGAACAGCTAAACAAGGTAGATTTTAAAAAGGATGAAAATTATATTCCATTCTTCTCAGTTTAGCTTCTTTGGATTTTTTGGAGAATGCCAGGGGCTTTATTCTTACCAAACAACTTTTGCATAAATCAGTAGCTTTGAAGAAATATAGTTTAAACAAAATAAAAGCATGGTATTAGTTATTAGTCAGGATCAGTGATCAGTTTTTGCCAGGAAACAATGTAATCCAAGGAAATGTGGTATTTGACCAAAGAGGATTGAGACCACATGTGAATTTATCCCTGTGAATACAACTGCAAAATCAGTATCTAAGACGGATTGATACAATCACCAGTACACATCTGTACTGGCATGTCAGTACCTTTCTCTTTCTTTCTCCTTTGCGGACCAACAGAACTCACTTTGGTGTTCTTTACATTTTTTCCAGCAATATGAGAACTAAACCCAATGCAAAAAAACCACCTGTATGAAACTTCTTCTAGCATGGGATGTCTGAGAAAGCAAGAGGAAAAATGTTTCTTAAATTCTCGTTACTATGCTAGGAGAGAAACAGCCTAACTTAGAGCCTAGAGATTTCTTCCCTAGCCACCTGGACTTCTCCTTTCACATAAAGGAAGCCAGCCACTTTGCAAGAAGTGTGAATTGAATGTCTGAATATCCTTTACACCAGCATGTAAGGCTCTGACTCAGGAAGTCACTGCCTTGAGAACATAATTTATTTTTTTCAGAAGTTTCATAGTAAGGAAGGAAAGTTTGAAATGTTACTTGAGTGCATGACAGTTAGAATAGCTTATAATTTGAAATGCTAGCTGGAAGGAGGATAAACTACTCACGGTTCTTCCTCATCACCTAGGCTGTATTCACCTGGGTATATACCCAGCTGGGTGGAGCATTTTCATGAGTGCCCCAGTGTTAATTTCAGTCTTTCATTTCCCAGGTCATACAGGCAGGTAGTTCATGTATGGAGGGACAACCTCCACAAGGGAATAAAACTAATAATAAGTGAAAAGCCCCCTGAAATAAAATCGGAAATAAAATGGGTTTCTGTTATCTTAATTCTGGTTTCTAAGAATAAAATGACTGCAGAAGTCTGTGTTTGTAGACAAGAAAAAGAGTATTCTCTGTAGCATGAAGTTTTTTGTGAACTACGCATAAAACACACAAACTACACAACAGTGAAAAAATCACTTTTGCAAACTATGCAAAAGTGAAAATACACAGTCTTTAGGAGAGAATGTAAGGAATATCAGCATAGAATGCAAAACTCTTCCAGATTTTCAACCTTTAGAAAACCACACCAAAACAACAAAGAAACCAAAAAAGCAATCCACCTGTGGTTTGAAGTTTGCCTGTGCCTGACTATCCCTTTCATCTAGAAACACTATGGACCGTTACTTGAAATGAAAAGGTGTCCTGAGAACCTGTGCTTGATGGAATTGTGCCTACCTGGGAAACTCAGGCCAGCCTGAGAAATGCTTTCTGCGTGCTTGGTGTTTGGCTGCACATGCCAAAGGAACTGGGAGTAATTGTCCTTACAGCAGGGTGAGAGAGATAGGAAGAGTACACTGTGCGTGGCGACTGCGGCTCTAAACACTTGCATGTGCTCCTTTGCAAGGTTCATCTGCCCTCAGAAATGTGCTTGTGCGTCTTTAAGGTCACACGTCCACATTTTGTGTGAAAGACCCATTTAGGCACACTGCTGTAGATGAGCACATTCCAGTTAAAGAGCAGTTGTTGAAGGAAGAGCGTGTCAAAATGTATCTTGTTTGAGAATTTGGATTGTATAACGTGGCTGACACCTCCTGGAAATTTGGCAGCGTGGAACTGAAACAATTGTTTTCCTTCCCTTATTTGTTAGCAAGGATTTCTTGAATGAGCAATGCTTACTGTGGTTCCTGCAGAAGGGTGGAACTGCTTGGTCTTGCTTAGCACAAAAATAACTAAAACTCTTAATGTGCCCCACCTAAGTATTACTGCTCTGGATGGATTAGAAATACCTTTTCATGTAAGTGCTGTTGTGTACAGACTTGATCTGTGCAGTGTTCAGTAATAATACGTCATCTCGACTCAGGATGCTTAGTCAGAGTCTCAGCTGGGATCAACAGACAGAAAAATGTGTTTCCAAAAGAAAATAATGGCTGAGAGAAAGTAAGACTGATCCATTGTGTACCACAGGTTCTGATCAGTGCTGTGGTTTCTAATGAGAGATACTGGTTGAGGTTGCAGTGAGAAGTGAATGTGTAAAACCGAAGCTTCCTGCGGTCAGTCGTGCTTGGCAGTGAGAGGCAGAGCTCTTTGTGCCCTTTCCACCTTGTAATCACAGCTGTAGGGTACTGAGTTCAGTGTTTTGAAACTTCTAGAAATTAACCTGAGGCACAGCGAGCCTATGGGCTGCAATTAAGGCTTTCTTACCAGTTCAGGAGCTTTGGTGGTTGGTGTTAGGTGCCCAGCAGGGACTGTATCTTCCTACATTGTAGATTA
Source organism: Corvus cornix cornix (assembly GCF_000738735.6). NCBI lineage: Eukaryota > Metazoa > Chordata > Aves > Passeriformes > Corvidae > Corvus > Corvus cornix. The sequence continues at coordinate 10,147,557 of NC_046335.1, forward strand.
ACAGAATTCCAAAGTATTGCGCACCACATATGATACTTTTCATTCAACTATTCAGAGAGTCAAAGCATTCAGAATACAATGCAGAAGTATTTATTTAGTTTTGCTTTTCTTCAGTGTGCTCTTCATGAAAAAATAAAATTAAATCAAAGCAAGCTATTTTCTGCTGTGGAAATGGATGAAGAAAGAAGCTGCTTTGTTTTGAAAATGCTTCAAATGAGCTGGTTGCTATCTCACTCCTCCTCAGCTCCGTGTGTTTGTGTGGCAGCACCAAGTAACTATGGAGACAGGCAGGTTGCAAGGAGCTGGAGAGACACAGTTCATTGTGGTGCTGCTGTGAGAGCAGCCATTTGTCTCTTCAAACCACCCCACGCTTCCCCCCCCCCCCCCCCCCCCCCCCGCCCCGGACCTGAGGAACAGCTTAGGTGCTATTTGAGGCCTTTATTCTTCTTCTGCAGAATCTTTCTGGCGGGTGCTTGTAAGGGATTTCTTATTTGCACAACATGAAGATACACACTGCATGCTCAAAAACCTGATACTGCTTTGTAAATCTGCACCATGGCATATGACCTCTATCAAAAGACACTCTGGCTTTTAAATTTAAATGTAAAATAGACATGAAAAAACTGATAGAGCAGCCCAGACCAGTTTTTCCTCAAAGATGTAATATTAAAACTATCAACTAATGAGCTCTATATCAAAGACTTTTCCTATCCGAGAGTACCAGGAGGATAAAGTAGATCCTGCAGTGTTTTTGCAGTAGCTGGTGTGCAAGCATGAGACAGAAATAGTAGAGTAAAAGTGGCATAAACAAGCTTTAAGCAAAGGAAATGAATGTAATATTCAATTATGAATCTGGTAATAAGACATTATGGATAAATTGTTTACATCTGAAATGACATTTTGTCTCTTTTCCCAGTTGAAAGGCTTGACTAAAATCTCTCCTCAAATGTCTAAAGCCTTTCCAAGTTCCTGTAAAAGGTTAATTCATGGTATTTTACACTCTTTTATCCATGCAATTTTATTGTCTGTTAAACTAAGGAGATCTTTTATCGTCCACATTTATTGATGCCCTTCCTTCCAATTTTATTTTTAGAATCATAGAATGGTTTTGGTTGGAAGGGACTTAAAGGATTTTCTCGTTCCAACCTCACTGCCATGGGCAGGGACACCTTTCACTAGACCAGGTTGGTCAGAACCCCATCCACCCTGGCCTGGAATAATAACAATAATATATGCTTTTTTTCTCTTTTTTTAGCAAGTAAGGCCTTTTCTATTCCCACAGTAGCATGAGAGGCCCTTTAGTTCCTTGATCACCTCAATCGTCCTCTTTCACACCTGCTCCAGGTGAAGTTTGTTTTTCTGAGGTGTGGCTGTGTGTGGAGTTTCCAGTGAGTTTGTATTGCAAGGCAGTAATGTTTACCCATCCCCAGCGGTGTGTATCTGCCTGTGAGTTCCAGACTCGAGTTTCCCTTTTTTCTTAACTACCTGCCATTATGAGAGTATTATCACCTGTATGCCTGTGTTCCTCTTCTTTTCAGCTGAGAACATTTTGCAGTCGAGTTTCACCTTTTTAATTTAAGTCCAGTCCGTGAGAGTAAGTTTCACATGAAAGTTTAAGGTGCCATGAGCATGAATAGTGTCCTAGTGAGCTTTTTTTGTCTTTGCTTTGAAATTAATGCCAGCATGATTTCTAAGAAGTATTTGTTAGCTGGCTTAATTGTTTTTGGAAAGCCAGTCTTATATTTAAATGATTTCTGCACTTTATTGCACCATACTTATCGTTTGTATAAAAAATTTGTAACTTGATGCTGCTTACTAATGCTGATCATGTCGCTCAAAGGGCAAAGTACAGTGGTGGGAAGTTCTGTCATGTCTGTAGAGGCTTATTTGGCTCAGATTCCCACTCTGTAGATTTCATTGGAACATTAGGAAAGGTGGAACTTAACCTGGGATGGCTTTGCACAGTGCAGCCCTAAATGTCAGTATGGAGTGGGTTTTGAAGATCAAAACATAGCAAAATAGTCCTATAAAACAATTCAAGAAGCAAAATACTAACTCTTGCCGAAGTCTAGAAAAGCTGCTTTGACTATATTGGTTCTTTATTTTATTTTATTGCAGTACCAGTGAAACAGAGCTTTGAGACACAAAATATGGGAGGGAAATGTATGGCAGAAGCAATACGAATCTGATGGGGTGTTGTGGCTTGTAGTTACCATAGCTGGATCTCACTTATGCTTTAGCCCCACTTGTCATACTTTTTTTTGACATAAATATGTGTAAAGTTGGTTGAAGTGTAGGCACTAGGATTCATTAGGCTTTCTGAAATCCTCGAGGAAACATACTTGAGCTTTATTGCAGTTTTCCTGTTGCCTCAGCCTTGAGCATGACAAGTCATAGTGATGCTAATCAAATCAGATGGTAATCAGTCCATCCAGGCATGCCTGGAAGGGGGGTTACAGTGGTGGGGGAACCCTTGCATCTGCAGTTTTTCCTTGTCGCTTTTTGAAGAGTTAATAAAACATAATCACCTAAATATCTACCAAACTATTCTGTGATTGTTGAGTATTAGGCCCCCCTGATTCTGCATTCCAACCTGGCATTATGAGATGCAAGTTGGGAGTAAGTTTTCATTTCCTTAGTTTGACACAGGTATTAAAGGTGGTAGTTCTGGGGCAAAGGTGTGTGGATTAGTTAGCACCCATCCCACCCCTTTGGCCAGGTAGAGAGGTGTAGGAAAGAAATCCAAGAACGGAGCAGAGCTGAATCCTCACAGTTTCAGTGGCTGAGGGTTCAGGGTCTCCCCAACCTACATCTTTAACTCGGTGGTCAGTAGTCACTGAGGCCCACACTGCAGTGTGTGTTACTCAGGTATTAAGCATGTATGTATTTAAGTACTTTCTAAATACTTAGATAGCCACAGCAGCCTGTGGCTGAGTTCCAGAACTTTTGTGTGACAATAATACTTTCTTCATCTTGTTACCTTCCTATTCTATTTGATGCTTTTCAATGTCTGTGTTATGAGAAACAGCAAATTATTGTTCTCTGTTCATCTTCTCCATGACATTCATGGTTTCCCGTGTCTGTCGTAGCTGTTATCTCTTGCAGGCCTGGAATATTTTAGGTTATTAAATCTTCTTTGGAAGCTGTTTTATTATACCTCTGCTTGTACATTTTTTTCCTTTCATTATCTTTAGCATACTTCTTTTTGGGTTTTTTTAACTTCTCTTACAGTGTAAGTTGTATTAGCCTTGGAAATGAAGAGTGAACACCAATATTAAATCCTGGTCTGTGCATAACATGAGCACTTGTTCAGCCAGTAGACTTTTAAACTCTGAAGATAGAAACAATGCCTTTGTTCTTAAAGTAGGTATTTGTAGCAGTGTACAAATCTGTGTCCTTTGGAATACCTCTGAACACCAACTGAATGGTTTTTCCTTATGTTCGTAGGTGTGGTGGATTGGTATGTAAGATAAGAACCATCATATTTAAAACCAGACATCTTGCATGGTTAGCACAATTGCAGTATAAGAGACCTCTGTTTGATCTCGCAAAGTGGTCAGTGTGGTTATTGTAATTGAATTTGAGGTATGCCACAGAAGGAGGAATTGATACAAAAGTAAGAAAAAACAACTCCACTGTAACATCTCAGAAGCAGACAAAGCATTAGATGACAGAAGTAAACTTAGAAATGCTGCCACCTGATGAAGAAAGTAAAAGAAAGGTAACTCAAGGAAATGCTGAAGTATTTTATGGAAGAAAGGATCTTTTCCAGTATTGTAACAGTACTCTTCCTCACAATAGCATTGAGTTTATCAGGGCATAATCTTGTTTGTGCTTCCCTGTTTCAGGTCAGACATCAATGAAGTTTGGATTATGCTTTTCTGTTTGTTTTCTTTTAAAAAAATTCTAATGATTCGAGCTGGTTGAGGAGTCAGGTCTTGTCAGGCAAAAATTCTGTCAGTTCTGTGAGATATCTTCAGCAGCCCTAAGATTTCTTTCCAGAGATAAAAATCATGGGGAATTACCTAATTTGCTGTGTGGTTCAATGAATTTTTTTGCTGACATGAGAAGCTGTCCCACTGTTACCCTTAGAACTAAAGCAGCAGTGTGTTTACTGGTGCCATAACTTGATACCCACTTAATGTGAAAGTATGAGTCAGCTTTCTTTTTATGAACTATACTTTTTCTTCCACAGAAGACAATTATCTTCCTCCAGAAAGTTTAAATTGGTCTTTTTAAAGCAGTCTTTTCAGTTGAAAATAAATAGCACTAATATAGTTAGTGGCTGGGGAATTGCTAAATAAGTCCTACAGATTTGGCATCCTTTCTTCTTTTCCTTTCTTCTTTCTCCAGGCCTGTTTCATTTGCCACTTTGTTCTAACATTTGCAGAGCTCCTCTGCTGTGCTTGCCCTCTGTGATGCCAGGCTTCCATCGTTCCTCAGCTGTTGAGCACACTTCAAACTTGTGCTATTCTGCAATGCTTTTGGACGGTGATGGCCTTAGATGAAGTGCAGTAGATGCATATCTGGGTTCTGATTTGTGTGCTGTATTTGTACTTAAATGGCTGAGCAGTTCAGTGTTGTAGTGTTAGAAAACTTGAATGTTGCTACTCCAGGTCTTGCAGAGCTACGCTTGCAAATTGCATCTGCTGCAGAGCATTGGTTCATTCCTCTGCAGTAGGTAACCTCTTCTCTCCACCAGGTAACCTTGGTGCTGCTCTGTCCCTGCACTGGAGGTGGGGGCATTTCCTGAGTCACCATGTTCTGTCTGGAACTGTTTAAAAAGTGTAGTGGGTAATGTCAGCATCTTGCAGTTTCTCCAAGCTTTTACTGTGCTGTTTGACTTACAGTGTGCCTTCAGCTGGATCAGGGTAATGACCCAATTAAGTGTATGGAGAGAGGTTTTTACAATGACTTTTACCTGTGATGAGGAGAGGAGCAAGGCTGTTTACATTTTAGGGCATTACTGGAGGTCAGTTGAACAGTTTCATATGTGCCAAGGAACCTCATGTGTTTGGTTGAGACTTTCTTGTCTTGCTCATCCTTCCACCGCACCAGGAGCAGTGTCTGTGGGAGTTGTTTGTAGGCCAGGAGACACTGGGGTTGCAGTGTAGCTCTGGATATTCTACATTGCTTAGAGAAGCTGCTGCTTAGTGCTGTGCCTTTTCCAGCTGTGTCCAGGGCCAGATTCCCATGTCTTTCCTGCAATGGGTACCTTTTTTCAGAGCTGTGTGTCTGTTACATGACTATGCAGGTGTGTACAAGGTGCTGTCATCCACTATGTGACCTGGTGAGTGGAGCTTCGCTCACTGAGAGGTGGAAGGCTGAGCTGTGCACCTGCAGGGTGAGATGTCTGTCTAAATGTGAATATCCTGTTCTTGTGTTAGTGGAGAAGCAGTAGTTTACCTGCCCCTGACTTGGAACTTCTTTACTGGTACAGTGTAGGGTGATACTACATTTCCCTCTTCCCTCCTCAAGACTTAAGACTTTTTATAATGTTGCTCTGCTTGATGCACTATTCCAACCTTTTTTTTTTATAGTCAGCAAGCATCTTCTTAAAGCTGCTGTAGCTGAATCCTTTCTAGATAAGAGTTTTTAAGCAACAGAAGAGGCGAGGTGATGTCATTCCTGTTGCTTTTCACACGGCTATTCAGAGCTCTGTTGGAAGCAATGAAAGCTGGTTGGTTTTCTGCTTCTGAAATAGAGATGAGCTGAGAAGCAGTAGAAATAGCAGTAGAAATATTCAAGCATGTATAGTCCTGTAAAAATGTTGCTGTCTTAGTCATGATGCCTGTTTTTCTTTTGCCAACTGGAAGAACTTTGTGGAAATTATGGCTTTACCACAAGAAGAATTAGTTTTGGTCTTTGAGAATACAAGTCTTGGTCAAAATAAAGTCTTCGCATTCCTTAGCCTTGAAGTTTTTTTATTCTTTGTTTTTTTTCTTGCCCTGTTACAGCTGTGTGCAGAGCTACTGTTCATAATAGATCAGTGTAAGCAAGTCTAATACACAGGATGCATAGTAAAACACTTCAAGCAAAATGGTGAATAAATAAATGAATTTTTTTTTCTTTTAATATGCATACGGTACACAAAAGCATGCTAATTTGCAAATATCTTTCAAGTTTCTGAGACTTGAAATGTGAAAACAAATTAGTCAAATGTAGTGTATTTCTATTGACAGCTGCCTTTCTTGTTTTCTCAGGCTGCCCTTTTAAATGTTGCCCCATTGGCTGCAGTCATGACTACAAGCCCCACTTGTTCTTGGGAAACAATGCAGCTTTACTACACATCTTCATATGAAAAGCTTCATGCTCCTCCTGTATCATCCCCCACATACTTCATCATGAGCTCTTGACCACACATGGTGCATCAAGCACATAGTAGTAATGTTGGAGGAATATAGAAGGAGCAAAGACTCAGACTGTAATTTATTGATGTGTCAGTTGATCACTGATGACTCCATAGTAACTTACTTTATTGATTTGTGACCATTAAGCTATTTGAAAACTGTATTTCTCTGACCATGCTTTTGTGTGAGTATTGATCTCTTTAAATATTGTATTTTTCTGACCATGCTTCTGTTAAAGATATCTTATTTTTTCAGGTTGCAGTTGTTAAAATGAAGTGTACAGAGCGCATTTATGCAATGAAAATTCTAAATAAATGGGAAATGCTTAAAAGGGCAGAGGTAAGTAATACGGTTTTTTAACACAGAGAATTTTTAAAATTAGGAACATTAGGAAGATTACATTGAAGCTCTTCCAGATTAGGAAGAATTATTTCATGGGCATAGGAGCTTCGTTCTTTTCTCTTTTTTTTTTTCCTTAAGCTGTTTTAATGCAATCAAGTCTGACAGTCCCTTCCAGGCATCTGTTGTTCTCAGCATTACTGTGTATTAGTTTACCAGACAGTCTGCCCTAGTTCTTACCCGGAATTTATTGGGCAGATTTTTGTTTACAGTAAAGGCAAGTTAAAGACTACATGAAAGCTGAGATTGGTGGTACTATGACATTCACAGCTGTATACCAAAACGTTATGAAAAGGTCTTTCTTCTCTTCCATTCAGAAAGCATGCATTAAGGAGCTTTGCATCCTACAGTTTGTAACAGGATTTGTATAGCTAGTAAAACTATAAATATTTTTGAATCAGAGATTGAGATGGTAAAACAAAACGTGTTAAGAAGGTAAATCTGTTTAAGAAGGGTTTTTTTGGTGAAAGGCGATGTTCACTGTCACAGCAAATTGTGTAAATGTAAAGGCGAATGGGTACATCACACATTAGGAGAAGAATACGAGGAATACACAGTGGGAAGCAGCTTCTTAGGTATTTCTAGGATACATACTCCCGTATGATAGAGGAAAACCTTATGGCAGGTATATAATATTACATGAGTTAGCAGATAAATGAGCAATAGATTTGAGGAGAAAAGACATGTACTGCATCAGGACTTGCAGCAGTTCTGTAAGGGGCAAGCAATAGCTGCTTTGCTGAGGTCTGAGCTTGCTGACCCTTCCCTGTCCCATTATTCTGTCCCTTTCCTGACACTTCCTCCCCTCAGCCTGCCCTTCCTAGTCCCTCCCTTCCTTTCAGTGAGTCAGTGCCAGGCCTTTTCCCGTGACAAAATCTCCTCCCTCTTGTTAAGTCCCTCTTCACCACTGCCTTTGCCCGATTTAGTCACAGTCTGTCCCTTCATCCATCCATGCACTTCTTTAGGGGCAGCAGCAGCCGCTGCCACCCGGCTCTCCTTTGAGTTGTCAGGAGATTTCACACCCTGGGCTGTGCTGCATCAGCGGTTCTGCATTAAGCCTTTCCCTGTATGAGGGAAATTTGGTGCCTTTTCTGCGCAGATTTCAGCTGTGTTAATTCATTGGTCAGTATAGAATTATTTTAAACAGAAATCTTTGCAGGGGTCTCCCAAACTCTAATGGAAATACAGCTATGCTGGCTTACTTCTGTCATTTTTAAAGTGATTTCATTAAGTGGCCTAAGTAGATGCAGCTTTTGCATGTAGAGAAGACAGCTGTTTACAAATTGTGTTCTGATCATGCAACTAACTCGTCTTATCCTCTCAGCAGGCATGGAGGATGTATAATGAGCAATAGTTTTCCCAATACACATTTAGGAAAAGTAACAGTCAAAAGACATTTTCTTTCTGCGGATTTTCCCCGCTTACAAAGGACAATAAAGGAGCTGTCTTCTCTGTGGGACCGCTTTCTCTTTTCATGTTCAGTTTGCTCTCTTGATTTGGCTTTTCTGGATAAGCAGGACATTACAACCTGCATATCAAGTTCATGCAACATCTGATTGTTAAAAATTTCCCAAATGTGGTAAAACTTGTTAGCTTTTAAAATGAAGCCTGCAAGACTACACTAGCCTCTTAAATGGAGAGTTCCACTGAAAAAGCAGACTTCAGGTATTTTATTAATCCACTTCATCTATTATTACATAGAAATGTTATCATCATTATTATGAGTGGTCTAAGAAGCATGTTGTTAACACTGGTTTATGTTTGTTGTGTATGACATAAAACATATCAAGAAGTTAGCAAAATACTGCTTATTCATGTACCAGCTGCAAGAAAAAAACCCATATGGTTGGAAGCCACTGAAATAAAGGAAAGGTTAGTGAATATCACCTGACATCCATAAATGGGTTGGAAGCAAAAATAGGCATGCCATTTATGTTGATAAGGACCATTTGTATTCATCGTTCTGACAGCAAAATATATAGTCATTAGAGTATTACTGTTGACAGCTCCAAATAAGTCCTGACTGCCTGATTAGGTAGCCTGTCACACTTTCTCAAGTCACGTCTCAAGGCCTTTTAAGCTAGTGTAAGCAAAGAAGGAGAATTTTATGCTCTGAATTCATGATGCAGTGTTCAGCAGTATTACTGGGTTTTCAGTGTTCATAACATTCCCTCGCTGTTTGAGGTTGCACAGTGTACTGGATCAAGGGACTGATGTCTTCAAAAATAAACAAACTAGTTTTCTGCGTTGGCAGCCTCCTCACATCGTGGTGCCAGGAGAGCTGAGAAGTGCTGTGCTCTGGTGCTGTGGGAAGGGGATAGGATTACTTGGAGCTGCTGTAGCTGCCAGCCTTTTTTTGCAGAGCGCTACTTTGGCCTTGCATTCATAAACCATTAAACAACTCAGTTGGCATTTAATTACAATTTGCTTCTCTTTGCACCAGTGATTACTAATTTATAATGTGACCACAGCATGGTCTTCTCCAGTAAAAATATAGATTGAATTTTGCTTCCTTTGGGAGAAAAATAGTTGGAGATACATTTGTAAGGTGCAATCAGTATATGATAAGGCTTGGGCCTTACAACATTTTCTAATACATCTGAAGAAGTGGCAATGACAAAAAAAACCGAACAGTTCTTGTCTAGAACCCAAACACTTCAATCTGCAGCTACCAAATATCCTGACAATGCCTGTCTGGATTGAGAGTAGTGGAAGAGTCCCAAGGTCTGTTTCTTGATCGTTTTGATCCAATAAAAATATTAATATATTTTTATTGGGGAAGACTCGCTTGAAGTTTATGAAAGTTGGTTTTATGTAAAGATACTGAGAAAACCTGTTACACAGAGCTTGCTTCTCTGAAGTGTTGCAGTGTGCCGTTTGAAGTAAAGGAAAGATTAGTGGAAATGAAAATGTATTATACAGGACAAAGATAAGACAGTAATAGTAAAATCTGCTTATTTCCCATAGTGTGTTAGCAGTGTCTGGAACTGGGACTGTAATGTAATAAAAGTATACATGAAACTGTTTTCATAAAGGTCTTTATTGGAAGAATCAGACTTTTGTAGAGCCATTATCTTTCTGCTACAGATGATAGTGACAAGTTCTCATTTTCTGACTTTAAAAAATGTTTTGTAAAACTAAGATTTGGCTTTGACTTGAATTGATATGTGGGCTTTTTGTTGTTTGGTGTTGGGGGGGGTGTTGTGTGTTAGTGTGGAGTTTTTGGGGATTGGGGGGGTTGGTGGGGTTTTTTGTTTTGGTTTGGGGTTTTTTATTTTGTTTGGTTTTTTAAAGTCACAGTCAGGATTAGAGTGACTGAATGCCTAAGACCTGCAGAGATTCCCTGGCATGTCACTTGTGTAGACTGAATTCCAATGAATAGAGACTTCTGTTCAGTAATTTGAAATAATCCCACAAAACATCCATATATATTCATCCTGTGAAAACTACTTGTTGATGTTGACAATGGCTTTTCCCCCCCTCTCTTCTTTAGACAGCTTGCTTCCGAGAGGAGAGAAATGTCTTGGTGAATGGAGATTGTCAGTGGATTACTACATTGCACTATGCCTTTCAAGATGAGAACTATTTGGTATGTTTGATTCATCAGTAAATAAAAGCTTTGGGTAGTGAAAGAACTTTATTTTTGGTATATTTTTAAAATATTAGTGCATTAAATCAGTCCACCTCATGCCTCACAGCAGTGTTTCAACATTCTTGTTTTCTCCTTGAAGTAAAACTTCAAAGGGACTAACTAACTGTAACTCCAGGAGAGTGAGAAAGTTGTGTAGGACTGTAGTATATAGAGCTTTAGTTAAGAATCTTAAATTAACTAATCTCCCCTTGCATAAAAAATACCATGTTCAAATTTAGTATTTTTGATAAGGTTGTGATTAAGTAATCTGAGAGGTGTTAACTCTGTGAAAGTAACAAATATTTTTATTTTATTTTAAACTTCCAGAATGTCTTTTGAAGCAAGATTTTGTTTTAAACTGGCGAAAGTAATTTAAAAGTTTGGTATTTTAAAATCCTTAGGGGAAAAAAGAGCCTATTTCTTAAAAGTATTTCTATAAAGTATGTTTTTAAATCAGCAGGTTGGTCATCTCAGTAATTTGAGAGACCTTAGCAAACATTTATAAAGAAAATCTGTACTCCTGTGACATTTCTTCATGATGGGTTACTAGAGGTGTGACATACAAGCCCTGTTTACTTTAGTCACAGAATATAGCAGAGTACTGGTTAGGAGCAAAGTCAGTAAAGCCCCAGTATTCTGCAATATACTGAACCATACAGCTTCCCTGTGGCTACTTCAGGCTGGGTTTGCAAACCTGCTGTTTCTGTAACATCTGACACAATTGTAGTGTGAAAGTTTTCACCTTCCTAACACTAGTAGCATGGTAGCAAGTCATGAATATAAATAAGAAAAAATGTATTGATAAAAGCCTGCCAAAGAGTTCAGGAACTAAGCAAGAGTTAGAAAATAATCAATCATTTCCACAGATGCTGAAACAAAACATGTTACTTTGTCATGTCCGAAGTATTTCTAGAATAACAAGCATACAGTAAGAAAATACGTAGTCACATCTTAGGCCCTCATTTACAGGCTGTTTCCATTCAGTGGTTTGTGATAGGTCCAGGTTTTTAATCTCTCACAGTTTAGTTATCTCTGGTACTGTTGTATGATTTCAAATCAGCTTATAATTTCAAATTCCTACAGAACCAACCTTCAGACTTGCATAAAAAGCATCCTGTATTGTATTTCCAAGTAGCTTGGAAGAATGGAGCTACCTAAGGAAAAATCATTAGCTTTGTGAGGTAACAAGTAATAGTAAAGACAGCACAGAGGGGGAATCTTTTCCCAAAGTTCCCAAAGGCGTTTAGATATTGAAGTTTCACTTGACGGCAGACCGTAGACATCTAGCATCTAATTTAAGATCCAGTATCTGAGAAGGCAACAGTTCTGCCCAGCAGCCAAAGTCAGCAGATTCCCAGCTTGCCTGAGGTCTGCTTCCACATGTGCTGAGATGCTGCCTTCCAATTTGGTCTGTTACTCAGAAACCATCTCCTGTAAATGTCTGGTGCTCACAGATGGAGTGGATCTGCATCGCAGTCACCATTGTAAATGATGCATGAAGAAAAGGTGAAACGCACCAAGAAATCAATTCATCCAAAAACCTGGACAGAAGGTTCTCTTCCATACCATCTAGTACTTGTCCAGGGACTGAGATCTCTGATCAATTCTCTTTGGAGCTTGAAGAAGTTTATAGCTACATTTTTCCTCATCCTGGAGAGCGCTGCCTTGTTACAGAGCCTGGGCAGATCTGGTTTACTTTTTAGCTGTGCTGTTCATCCATGATCCTTGCAGAATGGAATACAAAGCTGAGATCAAAACAAGAACAGACAACAGAGCTTGGTTTTCCAACCTGGTCCTCTGCAAGAGAAAGCTCTTGGTTCCGGCATTTCCTCCCAGTGGTGTTGGTGCATTATATCTAGTGATTCTTAAATGCAAAACCACATAAGCTAACCCTGAGCAGAAGGAGAGCCTTGTGTCTTCCCCCACCTAGTGCTCTGCCATCTCTGGCTGTATGATGAAGGGTTCAGAACGAGACAAAGAGGAAGTAAGATACTAGCAGAGAAATGTAGAAGCTGCCTTTGGAGAGTCTAAAAGTACTTAGGGTTTTATTCTCTCTATTTAATATTAACAGAGCATTTGATAATGCAGAACTTACATTTAAGCAAGAAATACAAAATTCTGTGGAATATGTGTGTTCTGGTGTCCATTTTCTGGTTCTGCTCTTGTAGTTTTAAAACCTTTCAAGCAAATACACGATGTATTACTGTTTTCTAAACAGCCAATTCTTAAATCACGACATGGAAATGGTAGCATAACTTTTTTCTGGTTCTTAAAAAGCTTTCATAAGAGACAGCCTAAGTCAAGATGGGTTAAATAAGCCTTTGGTGATTTAGCTGAAGCAGATGCGATGTAAGTGCAACATAGTCCATGAATATTGAAAATTTGTATGGGACTTGAAGTTCTCCATCTCTTCCAGATTTGAATCTCTTCATTTTCTTTCCTAGTCTCATTCATGAAGAAGGGCATATGTGTATCCAACTGCCGTCAGCCTCTCAAAGGCTTCTGAGTACTCATGAAAGTATTTTGATATCCTTTTTTCCTTTGATTTCCAACTACTTTCATCCTGTTTGATGTAGTCACTTCCCTGGAAGAAATGCAATACCTCTAGATTTCAGCATCAGAACAGCCTTTGTTTTAATCCCATAAGAAGGGAGAAGCACCTCCTGGCAAGCAGATCATTTTGAATTGAAAAATTAATACAGCTCCACTTCCTCATAGAAGAGATCTCACCATCTTTCTGTGATCCAGGTGCCTTACTTCATGTGTCACCTGAGTTGCTGTTGAGCTATAAATACTTTGGGAGCTGACAGAAGTGCATTACCTTGTCTCTGAAAGGGAGAATATTTCACTTCCCACAGAAGGCTCTATAAGGTGTCTTTGCCTTGAATTTGACAGAAAATGCTTCAAGATAATATCCCTTTTAAAAGATTTATGGTTTCTGTCTGTAGCATTTTGTTTTCAAGCATAATTGTTGCATGTGTACAGTGTTCAGTACATGCTTAAAGTTTCTTGGAGCAATATACACAGATCGATTTCAACATAAGTGATGCAATTTGCCTATCAGATTAAGCCGTAATTTGAATAAGATAGAGGAAAATACCAAAACTTGTGGCTTTTGGAGTCGCTATTTTAATCCAAAAGATAGTGAGGAAATTGTTAATATTGCACTTTATGTTGCTTGCATTCCTATCTTCTTTAATTTGCTTCCCTTGTGGAAGATGAATCTGTGGCATGGACAGTGGATTCTAGGTTGCTTTTACTTTGAGGAGAAAAATAAGATGACTGCTTTGGAAATTTAACTCCAGAATAAGCAGTTAGTCCTAAAAGCATGTATCAAATCATCTTGGGAAACATGAAACAAAATTGCTCAAGACTGGTAGTACTACATGAAGTCATTATACTTGAAGTGATGCTCTGGATTTAGGTGGATGTTGCTAGGAAATACCTGAAACATAATCCTTGTTTTGTGGTATGAGAAACAAATAGCATGCCTGAGTCTTCTTCTTTTATGTCACCCTATCAGTTTTGGTCTTTTCCATGGATAGGGTGATGGCTGATTGGCCTAGGAGGCTGTTTACATTTTCATTGAAATATATTCAAAGGAACGTTAATCTTTGACTTCTAAATTTCCCACTTTAGTGCCTCTGGCTTGGCAGTGCTTTTGGCTTGTTATGGGCATCCATGTATAGTACAGTAATGTAATGTATAGTGTAATCAAGTGCCTGCCAGCTGTGGTATGCATCCATGATGTGGAATGTGCCAAGATGAGCATTTGAAGATGTTGATGTGATAAGTGCCACTTTAGGAACAACGAGTAGTATTGAAATGGTACCAAAACTGAAAGTAGTAACTAAATGTATATTTTAGACTAAGCTGCATCAATTATTGAGTTTAACTATACATTTTCTTTCATAATCCTCTGGATGTTTGCAGTTTAAGAGTTGGTAACCTACATTAGTTTTGATGATATTAGGTAATTTTCTTTGTGATACTAGTTAAGACAAAAATAAACTCACCCTGATTTACTTGTTTGTTGCTGCCATATTTTATTTGGGCTTTTTTTATCATAGGAACTAAGTGCTGATGTGTCATTCTTACTGTGATTATGAAAGGAATATGTCTTTTTATACTAAGTAAGTAAATAAGTAAAACAGAAGACCACCAATTTTGACTACTTTTCACAGGCATAGAAAAAAAATAGTGAAAGGGTTTTTTTCAGGGGTTCACTGATGAACTGTAATTTTTTTTCTTGCCAGCTGTCTCTCAGTACTTGATTGCTTTATTTCCATATTTTCAGTATCTGGTGATGGACTACTATGTTGGTGGTGACTTGCTGACACTTCTCAGTAAGTTTGAAGACAAGCTTCCTGAAGATATGGCTAGGTTCTACATTGGTGAAATGGTGCTTGCTATACATTCCATACATGAGCTGCATTATGTGCACAGGTAAAATACCTTCTCATTTGGCAAAAACTACATGTACAGTTATATGAAGTTAATCCCAAAGACACTGCTATATATGCAAATGGACACAGTAGCCAAAGGCAAACTGCTATGGATACATGCTTACTTTATGCTGTACAATAGCTCTATAAGCTACTTTATTTTAAATATCAAGTTTTGATGGATTGATATCAGAAGCAGTGACATTTATCTGACTAACCTTTTAAAGTGTCTTCTATTTTTAATCAGGGCTCTTGACTTATTCTCAATTCACTTAATAAATATTTATCTGCCTTTGTCCAAGCAACCTAGAAGTTTGAAGGGGTTTGAAATGGTTTGAACTTTCTACAGATGTTTAGATATTCTGCAAAATTTATGCACAGTAAGCCCATGATAACATCAGTGCATGTACTTACCTGAGGTCATTCTCAAACAGATTTTGTAATCAGTGGGCATGTGCTGGTCTAGTTTTGCACACAAGATGTGTATTCCAAATTAGTGGCTACCATCAAGTAAACTTAGGTTGTGGTTGGTAGTAGCTTGTACAGTTAAAGTTTAAAAAGTATAGGGAATTCTCAACTATAATTCTTTGAACTCTTCCGTTTGCACTTTGATTGCTGTTTTAAAAATTAAAAAGAAAAGACATTTAAACTCTCTAAAACTCCTGTGAGTAAATGTGGGCAATATTTGGGGATTTAATAATGTTACCGCCTCAGAGAAGTTCACCAGAGGCAGCATTGCACCAATTTCCAAGGATGATGGCCTGACTTGCTGAGCAGCTACATCTTTTCATGGGGCTGAATGAAGGTCTGTTGTGGCAATAGGAGTATGTGGCTCTGTGGCCAAAACACGTGCTTTGAACAGGACATGTGCCAATGCCCAAAAAATTACTGCTTGGCAACTGGAATGGATTAGGAGGAAGCATGATTGCTCTGGAGAGGGTTTCAAGGACCCTTTAAGGGCTTATACGACCTGTCAGCTGTAGAGAGGAGACAGTGGAGCTCAGAGAGGAGTCATTAAGCCTTTGTGAACAGCAGTACTGGTCCCTGAGGCAAGTGAGAGCTGCATGCCAAGCAAAGATTGGCTCATGATGCAAGTGGCACTGTGAGGAATGCTCTTCAAAAAACAAACAAACAAATCAGTGTATACTTGTATATTAGTTTTCATAGTCCCCTGCAACTACTGAGCTTGACTTGTGCTTGTGGGACTGTTAAGAGAATGCTGACAATATCTGGAAGTGAAATGTATGGAATAAGTTTAACAGTACAGAATTACTAATTAATTTGCTGGGGAAGCATAGTGACATAGTCCAATTGTCTCAGCACATATTTTTGTGTATTATCATAAGTAAATATGCAATTAAATTTATGTAGACAGGCATAGATTAGCATTTATTATTTTGTATTAAGACTGCTAATGAGTAGCAGTATTAGTGACATTTCAGTAATTAATTTCAGAGCATTAACCCTTGGTTAAAAAAGGTTAATTCCAGTTTGTGTTGGAAAAACGTATCAAGTTGGCAGAATTTTTACACATATGAGAAGCCTTTGTTAAGTCTGTCACAGTTTTGCTCACAAATCTCAAGTGTGAGTCTGGAATTCAGCACCTTAAAAATCAGCCATTGTCAGCTTCCACATCTGTGTAGCAAGGTGTATTAGAACACCTTATTTTTGTTTACTCCTAGTAATTCTAGTCTTCTTCTCAAAGATTAAACTGGAGGTATTGTACAATTTTTAAGTTTTTCAACACATGTAGTGGCATTTGGAACCTCACATTTGAAAAGAAATACAGATTTCATGGTGCAACAAAACTGGTGGGTTTAAGGTTGGTCAAGAGGAGAGAGTCATAAATTGTACCATAAAAAGAGTTTACATCAGTGCGTAAAATTCTGTGTTGATCCAAGATTAATATTTACAAGCAGAGCTAATATTGTGTGTTTAAATCTTTTCACGTCTTTCTGTTACAACAGGGACATAAAGCCGGATAATGTTCTTTTGGACATGAATGGCCACATACGACTGGCAGACTTTGGGTCCTGTCTGAAAATGAGTGAAGATGGCACAGTACGTATAAAGCAAAATTTATTTGGGTTGCTGGTAGTGGAGCCTTAGAAGTGAGTTGCTGCTTTTAAAGAGATTTAGACATCATCAGTGTGCATAAGGGAGGTGATAGATTGGTAACTTTCTGACACGCTAAAAATTGAGGGTACAGTATAACTCAACATACTTAAATGCATTTTTGAAACCTTCATCTCCTTGTTTTACAGGCTGCTAACTTTTAAAGTTAGCCTCTGCTATATTTTTCTAATGTTCACTTTTTGTTCTAATGACCATTTAAGTGGGGGGAACGGTCAGTGACCAGCTACACCAGTTAGGCACACACAAATGTGGAGTCGCCATCCAAAAAGATGCGTAGATGTGGCACTTGGGGATATGGTTTAGCTGGACTTTGCAGTGCTCAGTTAACAGCTGATCTTAAAGGTCTTTTCCAACCTAAATGATTGTCTTGATTCTATAATTAATAAGCAGTTTGTTTTATATGCCTCTGACAAATGGAACAGCAACATGATGGTAATTGGCCATCTTGTGCAGCAGATTGGATATACCTCTAAAAGATAAATGTGACAGGTTTTGTTTGTTTTGCCTCGTTTAGGGCACTTCCAGGGTGCCAGTCCTGCCAAGGTATGACATGCAGCATCGTTCACTGGTTTTGGCACAAAGTCACATCTTGTTGATGTTCTCTAGTCATAAATGCCTGTCAAAGCTTTACCATAAAAAATGCAAAATGAAGGAGCCATTAGAATTGACAACATATTCCTAGAGGTTAGAGCTGTGCTGCCCTGATGGTCAGGGCTTCCCCACTACTTGGGCACAGAGTAATTTCCCCACTTTATTCCTGTAGTGAATCCAGTTGCACATTGGGCAATAAACATTAAACTGATTTCAGACATAATAAAACTTACCCAGGAAATTTGTTCTGTGATCTTCAAATTAAACTGTAAAATTCAGGAGTAGGACCTGATCTCCCTACTTACTCCTTTTTCATTTCAACTTCTGGCAATGAATTGCAGTTTTAAAGTATGAACAGCCACAAAGGCAAAATATATTTTGTCTTTCTGCTTTCACAATATCTGTGATTATTTTGGGTTTCTGCTGTGTTCAGAATAAAACATATCGATGTTATGTAGCAGTAGAATGGAACTTAATCTCTGCAGTCTTTGTTACTTTCTTAATATTTTCTTTGTTATGTTGCTGTGATTTTATAGATATCTTCCTTCTCCATAATCATGTCATGGTGTCTCTGTTTTCCAGAAATACTAGTGTTTGAGTAAAAAAGTTCCTGAGAGATACTGGAAACTTATGAGAATTATGTTTGCCTTATTTTTAAGGTACAGTCATCAGTAGCAGTGGGTACTCCTGACTACATCTCTCCTGAAATACTGCAAGCGATGGAAGATGGAATGGGGAAATATGGGCCTGAATGTGACTGGTGGTCACTGGGTGTCTGCATGTATGAAATGCTGTATGGTGAAACACCCTTCTATGCAGAGTCACTAGTGGAAACCTATGGGAAGATTATGAATCATGAAGTAAGAGTTGTATTAAATCTCTTGTGTTCTAAGTTTATAATGTTTACAGAGCAACTTGTCACTTACAGATATTGAAGTGATGGTAGTTTTTTGCTTTTTCACAGTGTTTTAGATTCATGTTGTGTAGGTTTGTTGGTTCAGATTTTAGGAATGCTTGCTTCTCTGAACTGCAGAAATTTAATTCTTTGACAAATTGGAATTTTTCTCTAAATGCTGATGTTCTTGTTGGAAAATCTAAGCAATCATCACAAAATCAAAATTAAAATCTGCTCTTGTGTCAGCTTCCTCTGGACTGTGCAGGAGAAATGAAGTAATGCATTATTTGCACAGCTGTGCACATTTTCTGTCACACTGATAACAGTATCAAAAAGTGGACCAGTGTAGACATGAGCTGCACGAAGAACCTGAGTTTGGGAGGAGTTGCCTGGAGTGGCAGTGGGTAGAAAAACATGAGCTGCATGAAGAACGTGAGATCAGGGGGTTTGTCCAGGGTCAGAGTGGTAGGGAAACATTGGAACTTGGGGGTGCATTTTGAACATTAGACTGTATGAATAAAGCAGTCCCTGGTGTCCTTTCACGAGCTCTGTTAGAAGGAGGTGGTCATGTGCATACTCGAGGTAGCCAGAAGCTGTTGCATAGGAGAGTGTGTTCCTCCATTTTCTTCTCACCGGGTTTACCGTGCTGGACTCTCACCATGAAGCAGTGATGGATAGGATGTGAAATCCTTGCCAGAGCTGACACCCTTACTGTGATGAATATTAATCTCTTCTGTTGCTTGAATTTCTTCAGTGAACTAGCTGATTGCAACTGTAACCAGTGTAAACTTGTTACTCTGTTAAAATATGACTGTATGCTTTTCATTGAAAGTTTTAAAGTTTCATTTCATTTATGAGGGTTTGGTCCTTAATTATTTCATTTTTAAACTTGAAAAGTTGTATTATAATATATGTATTTATGTATATAAATATATCAGCAGCTTGATCTACTGGGCGGCATCTCTGCCCAAGAAAGAGGGGTTGAAACTAGGATGATCTTTCTGGTTCCTTCCAACCCAAACCATTCTATGATTCTGTGATATGTGTAAATATGCTACTGTCTTTTATTGGAAAGCAAACAAACAAACCAATAACAAAAAAACCCCAACCAACCAACCAAAAGACCCCCCCCAAAAGCCCTTCCTGGCTATACAGCAGTAGTAGTAACATGCTAAAATACAAATAAAGTTTTCCCAGTTTTTTCAATCTACAGTAATTTCAGTTGTTAGTGGTAATTAGAATTTTTAGATCTTATGTTTGTTTATGATAATAGAAATACTTTGTAAATATAGATTATATTTTGGTAAGAAAAACAGGTATTTAACTTAAAAATTAGAAAAATACATTTTAAATATAATAGCATAAAGAATTGACCAACATCATGGGGTTTTAAGAGCTGAAATTAATTTAATCTCAAGGAGTACATCTCCAGGAGATCAACGGGACCTCTGACTAAGAATACCAGTGAGAGTCTGTTTTTATTGTACGATCTTTAATATATTGTTGTGTGTAAAAATTCTGGTATGTCTTTTAAAAAAAGTTTACTTTTCCTGACAGAGTTACTGTAATCACAGATCAAACAGATCTGTTTTAAAGAAATTGAAAAATGATTTCTTGTCTTTGAAATCCAATTTAAGACAAAAAATCTGTCACTGAATAGATTGAATTGTGCTCTGTCATTGCTCATTGTAACTAGAACAGTATTTGACTATTCATCTCCAGTTTTATTGGTGTAATTTTATGGTTTTTTTGAAACTACAGTTGACAGTTTTGGAATTAATTCCTTCTCTAAAAATTTCTCTATTTGTTTTGTTTTCTAGGAACGGTTTCAGTTTCCATCCCATGTTACAGATGTATCTGAAGAAGCAAAAGATCTTATTCAGCGACTTATCTGCAGCAGGGAGCGTAGACTGGGACAGAATGGAATAGAGGATTTTAAGTCTCATGCATTTTTTGAAGGACTTAATTGGGATAACATCCGAAACCTAGAAGCACCTTACATTCCAGAAGTTAGCAGTCCTTCTGACACCTCAAACTTTGATGTAGATGATGATGTACTAAGAAATCCAGTGAGTGTTTGTTTTAAAATATTACTAATGGAAGTGTGCATCTTGCTGCACTGTAAGGTAGTAATGAGAACTTACTTCAAAATAAATAAAGTAAGAGATTAAAAATAAGTCGCTCCAAACGTGAAGAATTCAAGTTTTTCACCTCTTTGGCATTTTGTGCTATCAGAAATCATAAGCTGCTTTTTTAAGTGGTAGCACTTGCCAAAATGCATTACTGTTACATGGTCGGAGTTAAAACATATTTAGGTGGGGAAAAAAGCCCATTAGTTGCCCTTTCAATTTATCTTTACCGGGAGCTAGTATTTGGATTTGTTCCTTCTCAAAGGTGAAATAAAATCTGTCTTTAGAAATACACATATATTCTCTGTGTAGCTTGCAAGCACAGCTGTCCAAGTGAGAGGACTCATACTGCTACTTCTCCACTCACTTAAGAACCAGGAGGTTGGTTCTTGGAGTAAGGAACATTGGTGTTCCACTCCTCCATTTCTGTTGTCTTGTAGTTTACAAATGGGCCAGGAGGAGAGAGCTTTTGTGGTAATTTGTTCACCAGCTTGTACTCCAAGAAATGAAGAGCTTTTGGCATGTTTTTCGATTACATGTCTGACAGTAACTAGAACACAATGACTAACAGCATGCATTTTGGTGCCAGGTCACTTTTAATTAGGAACTTGAAATTTCGGGTTTCCTTTTACTGGCTGCATCGTGCTTTGAACTTGTTGAAATGCTGCCCTTTCAAGTGCCAGTTCAAGAGGCTCCGAAATTCAAGTCATTCTGTTAGGTGACCTAATCTGAAATAAAGCTTGTCCAGAGGCAGTGGAGCATAACTGCCAATTGTCAGTTGGTGTATTAAGAAAAATCTTTCCATTAGCTGTCTCTCTTTTAGCTGTTGAGGCTTAATGAAATGCTTTTCACTCTGTATGGGTTCTCCGTTGGGTTTTCATGCACATTGTTTTCATGCAGGAAGTGGTGCCACCAAGTTCTCATACAGGCTTTTCTGGATTGCATTTACCATTCGTTGGGTTTACATACACAACTGATAGGTAAGCAAAGGATATGTTCTTCATTAAACTTGTTTCCCAAATGCAGCTAATTCCTGGGAATTCTCATTTTTATAAACATGTGGAAAGGTTGATGTCCATAGGTATACCTGTGGCTAAACTTTTATCCCTTGTTTTTTGTTTTTCAAATGTCTGAACATATTTTGATCCTGTTTGCCAAGCTTAGGTGCGTTTGTATTTGATATTTTATCTATTTGAAATGAAAGAAAGTTAAGGGACTAGATGTGTCAATTGCAGTTCCTGCGTTGAGAGGCTGAGAGCAAGTCTTGTCCACAGTGGACATCTGCCAGGAACTGTTCAGGATTATCTCATTCCTCCACTGTCCTGCTGGTGTAGACCAAGTTAACACAGAAGGTTCTGAGCCTGGACAAAGTGGCTCACTTTGCATATCTTTGAAATGTCCTCCCTCTGACTTCAGAGATCTCTCAAACATATGCTTATCTCTGATCTTAAGGTATTATGGCCTGTTTGTTATTCTGTTATTTCTCTTTGCTGGGGTTTGTTACCCCATGAACCCAAAACATGCATGTCATCCTTTTCACAGTGAGATGATGTGCCGTAACTTAAATCCATCTTTGCCTTGCTTTAAACTAAACTTTTGGGGTTGTCCCTCAGCTATCTTAGTGCAGGTACATTTACCTGCTTCCTTTCCTGCCAGGTGCCTGTAACCTTTGGCATGGGAGAGTTAACATTTTCAATCATGTAGGCAGTTTGTGAAGTGAAGGTACATCTGCATCATTGAAGTCCTGCATGCAGGTATCTTAATTCTACAGCAATTGCACAGTAGCTAGGGAATAATAAGTTTACCCTGAGAATTGTCTCTACAGTAACAATTACTGCACTAATTGTATTTGTCAATTTAAGGTGCGTATTTGGTGGAATCCCAGCATGTCCCAGCTATAGACTGCTGTGAGTATTTATTAAAATGTCCTAACTTATGTATTTCTGTTCAGCTCTTTATCTGATAGAGGCACTTTAAAGAATGTGCTGCAGTCTGACACTGTAACCAAAGATACGGATGTACAGCGCGACTTAAAGAACACTTCACAAATAGAAGGCTATGAAAAGAAAATACGGAAATTAGAGCAAGAAAAGCAGGATTTGAACAGAAAACTGCAAGGTTAGTGGTTTATATTTGTTTGGATTCTTAGTTCTGCTCATTGGAACATATTTGATTGAAAATCTTTTCCTTTCTTTTTGGATTTTAAGAATCTACACAGACAATGCAGAACCTCCAAGGTCCAGTGTGTGTTACAGCAAATACAAGCCGTGATAAGGAGATTAAAAAATTAAATGAAGAAATTGAACGGTTGAAGAACAAATTAACAGGTAAGCCTCTGGCATGGTAATTATAGTAATGCAATTTATTTTGCAATAAGTATAATTAATGTTCTTGAAGTATTTAAAAAACAAAGGGTTTTTTAAAGCCTAGTTCAATATTAAGAGGCATTTCAGTTTTTTCTAGATGAACACTTAACTAATTCTTCCACTTGCTTGGCTTGATTGCACATACTAGCATGGAAAGTCCAGAGTGTGATGAACTGTGTGGATGGATTTAGTTAAGTATTTTGTGTGATACTTGTTTCCCTAAAAATCTCAAGAGATCCTGTGCTCTTACTCCTCCATTTGGGGAGGAGTATTGAGTTGGAAAGGTTTTATTTGGAGGCAGGTGTAAGAGAGGAGATAGAAGTCTGGCTGCTCTTCAGTAACATAAAGGAGTAGATGAGGGAATGTGTAATAGTAGTTCACATTTAAATATTTCTGAGCTCCTGCTCCCTTTGTGTTTCTGTGTTTGGTGATGCATTAATTAGGAAGCACTGAGCGTTGCAGAAAAACAAATACTGGCATCTGTCCTGAGGGAAGACTGACTCACCCATATCACTGAAAATTTGTTGCTTGACAATGCTGTTAGTTTATCCATGCAAACCTCCTGTTAGCCCCTAATTTTTAAGTGGGAATCAGTGATAAACAAAGTGGTAGTTTTGAATCCTAATGACTTGGCTGAGAGTTTTATAGAGGCCTGTATACTGTGAGTTCAGATGCTGAGTTGCTGATGCTGATTTTTTAAAAACTTTTTTTCCCCATTTCGTTTGACAATATACCCTTTTTGTCTGTGTATGCACTGCAAAAATCAGTTCTGCTCTCCTACGTAGATTAGCCTTCCAAAAAAAGCTATTCTTGTGTATTCTGAAATTAGCTTTGGTTCACAGCAGTTAGATTAAGGTTCTGCTTTTGCAAAGGGTTTGGGTTTATCTAGGTCTTCAGTCAGTGATGTCCTGTTAAAATCTAGCAGTATGTTCTGATTAAAAAGAGGTATCATTGGTTCACGTAGGGCGGGAGGAAGTTTGTTCTGAGGTGAGGAAAGGAATAATACTTCAAGCATTACAGCAGTGCTGGGGATCCTGAATACATGGGTCCATTTTCCTGGTCTGTCACAGACATCAGGGAACTTGAATGAGACAGTTATTCCCTGTGAAATTTCTTATTTATTTGTTTAATGGAAGTAGTAATTAAAACCAAAATAGAGAATGGCAGTTCATTTTCTTAGAGTTGGTAAGACTGAGCAGAAGTATATAAAGGTGGCTATGCTGGGTTTTTTGCACTTAAAACCAATAATTTCAAATCAAATTTGTTTATTTGTCTTTGAAAGTAAAGAGAGAACAAACTGCTAGGTATAGGGGCAGTCAGGTCTCCAGATTGCCTTGTGCAGGATGGTATTTCTTTCCCAAACTATTTATTAGTTCTTATCTAGAAAATAAATAGTCCTTGCCTGTCTTGCTGGATGCACTAATGACTGTAGCCCTTTTGTTGCATAATGAAAACTATTTAGGAAACACATTACTAGAACTGGAATTGGAACATTTGGGGTTTATTTTAATGTTTTCAAGGGCTAGAAGTTGTGTTCATCAAAAGCAAACAAAGCCTTGTGCTAAGGCTTTTCACTTAGAGATCACAATCTTTGGGGTCTGAAAAAAAGAAAATTATTTTGAGGTATCAATGCCCCAAAGTTACTTTAAACAATCTAAAAGTTGATTTTCCAGGCAAAGTGATGCCAGTTTGCGTGAGTAACGTGGCTTGTTTTATTGGTGTTAATTTTTAAGTTACCTTTAATATGTATTAATCTACAGATATAAGTAAACTGGAAGCACAGCTTGCAGATGCAGTGGCTTTTCGACAAGAACATGAAGACTCCATTCACAAGTTGAAGGGACTAGAAAAGCAGTGTAGAGTACTGAGGCAAGAAAAGGAGGACCTTCATAAGGTATTGATCCAAAGATAGGTACTTCTAAAAATGTAAAGTAGTTCTGGAACAGTTATGTTGTGATTTGCAATTTTAGTGTTTTAAATGCTGCTTTTTAAAACTATGCTGTGATGTTAGGGAACATGTTCAGAAGTACAATAGCTTTCCAAATTATCACACTTCCTTCTTTGGAAGTTGGTGGGCTTTTTATTTTAAATGTGTTCTGCTAGATGAAACAAACGCCTTAAGAATGGTTTTAATTAGGCAGTTTAATTTTTCTTAACTTTTTCAATAGAAGTCTGAGGGCAATCAAGAGAGACTTCAGAGCCTTGGGATGACTTGTTAAGGGATCAGGAACACAAGTATTGTTCTCTTCCATTCTTCTAGTTTCAGGCAGTGATGGGAGACGAAACAGCCCCAGCAGACACCTGGCTGGTATCCCTGGCAGAATTCTGGGGGTTTTGGCCGTTGGTCAGTTTACATGACACCCAGCCTGCTGCTGACAGCTGGGGTGCACCTGTCTATTTAGGGGGAAAGGATCTTTGCACAGAAGTTAGCAGGGCTCGTTGAAAGAGCCTATTTACTGTCTTTTATACCGAAAGGTTAATTATTGCTTAAGGTTGATGATGACTTTTATGTAATCGCTGAGTTTATTTGCTGCTGTGTAAATTATCCCTTCGTTTGCTTCCTAAAATTCAGCAGCATTTCAGTTTTAAATCAGCAACGTATTCTGCACTAAAATAAATAGGGATTTGCATATACTACATACCACTTTCAATAATAATTTTAAAAAAGCTACCTGTATTAGAATAACGAGTTTTGCAAAAGTCTGCCAGTCATATTGTTCCTGAGCATTCATATGGATCCAAAAGTAATCCATGGGCCAAAATCTCTGGGCTGTTTGTACACTAGAATTTAATATTTAATAGTCTCTCTTCTGTCTGTTAACCACCGGTAGGGGTTATTTGCCAGAGTGTATGAGTAGCAGAGAAAGGAGATCTGCTGCTTCTGGTCTGAGCACATGCTTTTTGGGAAGTTAATCCTCCTGCAGTGTCCCTACTAATGGCAGAAATTTTTAGAATTCCCTTGGCCAGTATACATCTATTTTGTTGTATAGTTCTGCTCTTTTTCTCATTTTTTCCTCCCACTATCAAATGATTTTATGTTGAACATTCCATTTGTATTTTAGTTAATTAGTTAATTTTTGTTAACTACTTTCCGTAAAGGAAATAGTTTTTATGCTTTCAATTAAAGTATTAAGAGCTTCACAGTTTATTTTAAGGAATCTTGCTCAGTTTTCTGAAAAACTTCACATTTGCTGCAGCCCACCAGTGCTGGTACAGTGTATTTGATGTCTCTCCTGAATCTGCTGTCTGCTAAAGCATTCCTTTAAAAAAGGTTACAAATACGCAGATACATGGTATTAATCTAAAATTAAGTTATTTAGAAGTGAGGTGGCCTTGTGTACTCACATTTATAAGAAAGACTTCTGGGACACCAAAGGTAGTTTGCTGGCACACTAGAAGCAAATGGCTGTCTTTGTATGTCTCTGTAGCTGCTTAGGTAAACAATTGTGTAAATTAAGAATTAGAAATCTGTAGTAGTTACATGAGGTGGTCAAGACAAGCTTATGTAGGTCCAGTTTTCTTCTTCTTGGAAAGAATATATGGAGTTCAAATTACTCTTTTAATTTTTTTTTTTTTTTTTTTAACCAGCAACTTGTAGAAGCCTCAGAGAGATTAAAGATGCAGTCCAAAGAACTGAGGGATGCCCACCAACAAAGGAAGCTGGCTGTGCAGGAGTTCTCTGAGCTCAGTGAGAGGATGGGAGACCTGCGGTCCCAAAAGCAGAAGCTGTCCCGGCACCTTCGCGACAAAGAGGAAGAGTTGGAAGTGAGCATGCAGAAAATTGATGCTCTGCGACAAGACGTCCGTAAATCAGAGAAGATAAGAAAAGAGGTAGCTTGATAAAATAGCTAGTACTCATGTGTTTCAGCTGCTGCTTACCCAGTATGTCCTATGTGACTGTACTGAAAAACTGCGAGTGTCTTCTGGGGATTTTGGGGTTTCTTTTATTTGCACTCAGACTGATTTGAATCTTGAGGAAAGTATTCTTGCTATATGCCCAGTTTATTGGTTCTGGTGTTTTGATTCTTGCAGAGTCTTGACTCACAGTCAGCTTGAAACCAATAAAGCTCAGTGAGTGTCTTCATGTGCTCTGAGGTTGGAGTATTCTGACTTCATTGGGTTTTTTTAACTGAATGTTTCTCTTCAGCTGAAAGGAGAAATAGCGATACAAACTAAGTATGTGGTTTTCCTTCCTCTGTAGTTAAGTCATTCTAAGAGTGTCCGTAATATCTTTAGGCAAGTTAATTTCCAATTAATATTCTAGGCAGATTATAGTTTTACATGAGATTAAGTGGATAGCCAGAAGAGGACATAAGAAAAAGCTGCTGTGGTTAATCTGGAGTGTTTTAATCACTGAAAAATCATCATGTTTTCTGTATTCTCTGGGTGAAGTGTAGAAGAGAAATTCAAGAGCTCTGTAAGCACTGCTAGAAAAACTTCTGGAAAATTGAAGGGCAGTCTCTGAAAATGTAGTAGATGATGAAGTTTCTAAGGCTTTTATCCATGAACAAGAAGTGATAGTTAACTGGGAAGGGGTGAATTGCTGTGGCATCTCATCTCTAGAGCAGAGTGCAGCAGACATTCAAGTATTGTTGCTTATTCGGTTAAATACTTTCATGCAGAGCTCTAGAAATCTCCAGTCTTTGTTCTTAAAAATTCCTCTGTACTCCCTTTCATAACAGTTGTATCAATCTTCTATTCAGAGCATAGTCTAGAGGTTCATTATCTTGTCCCACAGTTCTAAGTACAGTCCTTTTAAAAACAACTTTGCTAGTTTAATTTGAACATAGAAAAACAAATCTTACTCTTCCTGTCAGGTTTTGAAACCGTGTTGCTATTGCTTGAATTGCAGCAGTTACCTTAGTTGCCACTAAATCTAAATTGTCTTTCTGATAAGCTTTCTGAAGTCAGTAAATGGATGATCAAGCTTATTTTGTGCCATAATTGCAAAGTAAAAATATTCAGTGTTCATATTTAAAATGCTTTGCAGTAATTTGGCTCAAAGGTTGAGATTTTTAGGCTGCATTACTTAGATACTAACGCATGGAGCTGACCTGTAAATGTCAGAGATTTTCTTCTTTCTCAGCTGCAGTGTCTTCCTAGTGCCATTTCCTTCTCTTTGCTTTAATAGGAGCTGTGCAGTTATCCCTGAATGGGCTTGATGTAGTTCACATCAGTACAAAGAGTCATAAAATAATAGTTCTCTGCATGTGACAGATGGATGCCTGAATCACTGAAGGCAAAACAATTATCATGACATTCTGAGATGGTTGTTATAGTGGTGTAACTGAAAATAGAAATAAGTAGAGCTTGCTGCTAGGCTGTGGGGAGGAAAGGAAATGAATGATACAGATAGTGCTATCTTGTGTTGAAATGACCCAAAATGACTCGTTACAGCTGGAAGCCCAACTTGAAGAAGTCTTAGCAGAAGCATCAAAAGAACGCAAGCTCCGTGAGCACAGCGAGGTTTTCTCCAAACAACTGGAAAATGAACTGGAGGCTCTAAAGGTTACATGGTTTTTGACAAATATTTACTCATGGCCCAGAAACTGCAGTAGTTTGGCTTACTCAACTGTTGATACCAGTGGGAGACTTAAAAACTACAGCATTACTAGAAACCTGACCTATCCCATCCAGATTTACTTGCCTTTTTTGCTTGAAAGCTTGTAATTGCTGGATACCAATGTCTTGAAAGTGCTCAGTTTATATAAATTCTAAGCAGCTACTAAACCAGTGTGATCCAAATCTGTTATCTCTGCAACCCATTTCAACCGCTTCTTTGGGTCATGTAAGCAGAACAGTCACTTATGGGCTTAATGCTTGGAGACAGGCACCTTTTAAATCACTTGGTGCCCAAATAAAAATTTTTCCAGAGTGCCACCAACTGGACAATTCTGACTTTTAAAAATATTCTCAAAATATAAAGATCATAGCTTCTCCGTGATGGTTTCTCCTCTTGTTCCGCAGTTGAAGCAGGGAGGCCGGGCAGCTGGTGCCACACTAGAACATCAGCAGGAGCTTTCCAAAGTTAAGTCTGAGCTGGAAAAGAAAATCTTATTTTATGAAGAGGAGTTGGTCCGACGGGAAGCATCACATGTTTTGGAAGTAAAAAATGTGAAAAAGGAAGTACATGATTCAGAGAGCCATCAGCTTGCACTCCAGAAAGAGATCATGATATTAAAGGATAAATTAGAGAAAACAAAGCGAGAGAGGTAAGCTTTTGGGCATGATTCCCTCACTATGGATTTCTTTTTGTTGTGTATATGTATCGCATTGCATGGGTGCCTGTGCAGGCTGGTATTTCACCCTAACTCCATTTATTCCTTTTTGAAAATTCCAATGTACAGGTTCAGCAATGTGACAGTGTGTTTCTATTTCTTGCCCTTCTCTTTAGGCACAGTGAAATGGAGGAAGCAGTAGGAACAATGAAGGAGAAATACGAACGTGAAAGATCTATGCTCTTGGAAGATAACAAAAAGCTAACAACAGAAAATGAGAGGGTAATTATTTCAGGAAACATACAATTCTTACTTCATTAGTCTCTGATGTTGAAGTAGTCTACTCACTGCTCAGAACAGGATCTGTGAATGTTCAGGCACTATGAATTTTAAAAATGTCATTTTTGCCATATAAACATTAGAGATTTGCCTACATAGTAACTTCAGCATCTTGATACTGCTCTTTGGGGGGTTGATTCCCACAATTCAGAGGACATCACCCTTTGATTCTTCATGAAGGCTGCAAAGAGAGGGAATCATTGACACACACACTGCCTGCCTTCCTGCCGGTTTACAGTTAAACTTTATTCCTCTCTGATCTCTACACTTGCTTTTTTGTTTTCCTTTGTTTTAGATTACTGTGTGTAAACTGATAGTTCATAAAAAGAAGCCCATCCAGATAGCCCAGGGTGGTCTTGTTTGTTCAGATTGTAAAGGTGTGTAGGCATACACATATATAAAATGTCTGAAACTGACCTAAGTCACAAGTGAAACTAATCTCTTGTTTCAGCTCTGCTCCTTTGTGGACAAACTAACAGCACAGAACAGACAGCTGGAAGATGAGCTCCAAGATCTAGCAGCAAAGAAGGAGTCTGTTGCTCACTGGGAAGCCCAGATTGCAGAAATTATTCAATGGTATGTGCTGATTAGAGCTCCAGATATGGCCACTTTCAACTTCTGAAATACTGATTGGCGCTTTTTTTAACATATAGCTAGGCCGTGTCTGAGATCAGCAAAGGCATGGTACTTCTGAGAGTTGATTTTGCTAAAATTGCCAAATGCCACTGAAACAAGTACGAATCAGAGTCCTGGTGTCAACTTCCTTCACTCTCTAAAGTGATTGTTGTCATCCAATCTGGAATATTTTGATAAATTCGTTCAGGAAGTTGGTCATGATTTAAAAGGTCAGCATTAACATATAGAACCTCACTAGCTGTACTAGACAAGCACTTAGTACTTGCACTGTTCTTCCCTCTATAATTCACTGTTTTAGCAAGCTGCGTGCAAGAATTTCAGTGTGCAGAACAAAAAGGACTGGAAGGTAGCCCTTATAAAAATTGAGCAAGTAATATGCAGATCATATTCCAAACTATAGCAGTCAATCTCTGCAGAACTCTTGCTAATGGCAAAAGGAAAGCTTCAGTTTCCCTAGCAACTGCCACAATCAGGAAAATCAGATAAAAGAAAAATCTAAAGCAGGCAATCTGAGATGTATTCAGTTTTCTGTTGCTGGGAGAGTTTTTCCTGCTCTGTTCATTCCTCTTATGTCCCAAACCCAGTGCAGACACTCTGATAGTTTGGTGGTACAGTGTTTGGTGCTATGAGCCATGAAACTGCTAAGTTACAGGTTATTGTAATTGCACAACAGGGTAAGTGATGAGAAGGATGCTCGTGGCTATCTCCAAGCATTGGCTTCCAAGATGACAGAAGAACTAGAATCATTGAGAAGTTCCAGTCTGGGGTCACGAACACTGGTAAGGAAATAGGAGACATTCAAGATGTTCTGGGCATGTCTGAGAAGCTACATTTTTGTCCCTAAAAAAAACTAATCCTCTGCTCTGCTTTCTAGTTTTTAGCTACTGCTTGCAAATCCAACTAGGTAATCTGATCAGAATTTGATAATTACAGGGGACAGTTGTTTCATGCTAATATCTGCCATCACAGATATTAAACACTACAGAGCAGAGAAGAAACAATAACTTAAACCATCAAAGGGGAGTACAGAAATATACCTTACCATGTTATGTGCAATTGAATAATTGCTGTTACAGTGGGATAACGAAGTAAGTTTTCTTCTGTGAAAAATTACTGTCTGGCTGATACCAGTGCAAACAAGGGACACGCTGAGAGCATGTGG
Organism: Corvus cornix cornix; assembly: GCF_000738735.6. NCBI lineage: Eukaryota > Metazoa > Chordata > Aves > Passeriformes > Corvidae > Corvus > Corvus cornix. The sequence goes on from NC_046335.1 coordinate 10,178,854, forward strand.
CATTATTGACATGCAGAACAATGAGACCTTCTGCCATAATTTTCCCATACAGTAGTAGCATGAATTCCTCAAAATCTAATAGAAGAGTTCTCAAAAAGGAGTACGATTTCAAAGAGAAAACACCTTCATAAGGAAAGGAAGAGAGCCATTTGCAGCTTGGCATGGGAGCCCACATCCCTATCAATGCAAGTCAGCAGTCTGCCATGCAGAGTCCATCTGCTGCTGGTTTATACATAGGAGAAGTTAATCATCCCTTCCAAACCTATGAATATGAGAGAATAAGAGAAAGTTTTATTTCTGTGAGCTAACACTTGTCTGCATCATCAGGAGACAATTATAATACTGAGAGGTTTAACGTGAAGAAAGATTGGATCAAGTGCAGTTTGCATTTTTATCTAAGCTACTGCCAGAATAAAAAACACTGTCTGTTCTTTATATTATAACTGGTTTTGTAACTTCTACAGAACCTGCTCTAAGGCAATTACATCTCAACATAAAAAGTGCTTCTCAGTTTTCATGACTGTTATTTGCAAGTTCGTCTCTGACTAGGGAGGTATTCATTAGGGAATATCAGAAATGTAGTCCACACTGAAAAATGGCTGGAAAGGCTTAGAATACTAGCTTTTGGGGTAGTAGGGAGGAATTGCGTGGTGTATGCTGAGGTATAGCATATATATATATGCTATATATATATAGCATCTATATCTTAGCAAGCGTAAGAATTGCTTAGGCAAACATGCAGGTATCTTGGGCATCTCAAGACCCAGATTCTTTTTTTTCTTCTCATGGTTTTGCTACTCTTGGTATGTTTTATGTTAATATGTTTACATTAAATGTTGACATTTGTCTCATATTTGAAAGTCCATTATATCACTGTGCAAGTTTTACACTTGGTTCTAGATTGGACAGTGAAAATTAGTCATTTTCAATGGGTTCTGTCTGTTTGACTTCCATGCTCAGTGATCCAGCATTTTGGATTCCAGCATATTGTGTTAATGGTGTAACTAATTTTAAAATTGCTTCTTACTTCATTTTTGTGTAATGAAGTCTGACTATTGACTGATTTTCATGCAGCAGGTATGCTGTCCATAACTAATTAAAAGAGCATTCTCTGAACCAGTGTGAAAGTGAATTTATGTCTTGAACAAGAGCAGAAATATCCTCAGACAGTTAATAGTAATATTCAGTAACTTACTGCAACAGGATCCACTTTGGAAAGTGCGACGCAGTCAGAAGTTGGATATGTCAGCAAGGCTGGAATTACAGTCTGCCCTTGATGCAGAAATTCGTGCCAAACAGCTAGTTCAAGAAGAGCTACGGAAAGTTAAAGATGCAAACATATCTTTTGAAAGGTAATGAGGGATGTGGTTCTGTTTGGGGATTAATATACTGATCTAAACTGCTGATTAGAATAGCAGCAACTTTCTTAAAATGGCTCCTTGTGCCTGGGATATTGGACTTTGCCAGAAGGATCCCATTCTACAGACTGCACATTTCTTACATAGTCAAATGAGAACTGTAAAAATTTCAAGTAAACATTGCACTGCTATACTAAGTTACGAATCTTGGGTATCTGAGGAAGAGAAAGTGTAAGAGTGAATTCAAAGCAAATTCACTACCATTCCTTCAACTAACTGGAGAGTTAGACATGTTCTTGGGAATTAAAAGTCAAAGTACTATTAAAATAATTTTGTTTAGCAGATACCTGCTGTGATAGCAGAAGTCTTAAGTACAGTTTTAAATATCTAGTCAAGTAATGAGGTGTCTATTCAGGGGAAAAGTAAAATTAATCATCCTTAAAAAAAAAAATCACTTAAAAAAGCACAATGCCCCACCCCCTCCAAAAAAAAAACCAAAGGCATTTTGTGAAAGTCTGAGATGTGGGACCAGAAATTAACAACCTTGTGTACTGGCAGTCCTGCCTTTTAGACATTTCAGATTACATTTTGACCATATTTTTTTACTGTTAGTAAATTAAAGGAATCAGAAGCAAAAAATAGAGAACTGTTGGAAGAGGTGGAAGGTTTGAAGAAAAAAATGGAAGAAAAATACAGAACAGATTCAGGTAATTAAAGTTACTGTGTTCTAACATAGTTCTAACACCACCTGTGATTGTTGCCTTTTAGCTAAGCCGGTTCTGCTTTTGGTTTTAGGTCTCAAACTTCCGGACTTTCAAGATTCCATTTTTGACTATTTCAACACCTCTCCTCTTGCACGTGATTTGACTTTCAGAGTGAGTTATCACATAAAATAACTATAAAAATGAGATAACCGAATTATATTTTTATCATGTAAAAGTAACTCTTAGGCACTGTATGGCAGATTGGTATCTTGCATATTAGCCAAATCAGTGTGGCACAGAATTGGATGCCCAGTAGATGTTAGATAGCTTGGCATTTTGTAGAGAAGCTGGCACCTCTGGGGAATATTCTCAGAAGTTCGCATTAATTATTTCCCATTCTAGCTTCTTTGTGTAGGTTAATCTCAAACATTTGGCTAAATGAAATATATTCAGGGTTTTTTGGAAGTGCTGGCACACCCTGTTACAAATAAGGAATTAAATGCTTTGCAGTTGGAAGATGCTGATTATTACGAGGAAAAGTGTTCACACAGTTCAAGGAGTGCTTAAACAGATATGCAAAATTGTTGGCTCCAGATCTTAATGGAGCGGTTAGAGGAGAAGGATCTGGGAAGAGAATCAGAGGACCCACAGATGTTGGTATAATAAGTTTATCATGACACACCCTGTGATCCCTAGAAAGCTAATCATACAAATCACAGCTCCAAGTAGGCGTTTCACTTTAAATGATTTGTGCATTCCCCGAGGAAGCAGCTGTTAAATTCAACATTGAATCACATTTCCTTACTTCATGAACTCTTGATCCTTGAAGATTTTTCCGGAGTTTTTTAAAATTTTGTTTTGCAAAGCATAGACAGTTTAGGATAAAACCAAGGGCTTGAACTGGAACAAATAATCTGTTTATGAAGTGGAGTTAAAAGGGCTCAGGTTAAAACCTCATCAGTCTCGTTAGATTTTCTATCTGAGATGTGTACTCTCTCTTTTTTTTTTTTTTTCCTTTTTTTTTTTTAATTTTTACTGTTGCTAAAAACAAAAAAGCCTATGGACATGCTGTGATATTTTCATACAGTTTGTGTATTTGCTGTTCCCAATCACAAAATGTCTGTGCTGCCTTTCTGTTGAAGCAGCAAGATGTGCACTATGGGTGACGTGGAGGGAAGAGAGAAGCATGATATATGCTACTTTCTCAATTTTTATCTACTGTAGCTTTTATCTACTGACCTTGATGTTTTCAAACATTGCTTTAAAAAGTACCAGATAGACATTAGACAGTAACATGTAGAATATCAAGCCCATAACTAAACAAGGTTCCATTCTATAGATCCTGAAATACATACCTATTCTCTATGGAAATGCAGGTGGCATTTTCTGATGAATTACATTAGAATTGCTGATACTGTGCTTAATGACTTACATTAGCAATTTTTTTTTCACATGTACTTATAAAGATATTTTGTATCATCTGCATTGGGGTTAATTTAGTTTGAATGGGTATCATTTGGCCATATAAAATATTTTATTTAGCTAGCCAACTAATATTCTATCTGAAGTTTTCCTGTGGGTGATAAGCGATCGTTTTTATCCCTCATATCCGTTACAACAAAGGATTCTGTTTCTTCTTCGTCTACATCTTCTCTGCTAGCCTTTTGGGAAGAAGTAAGTTTTTGCTAGTAGTTTTGTGTCCTTATTTTGTTGTGACCTGTCATAGTAAAAATGGCCCTCTAAAACTAGATATTTTGCTTCCTTCATCTCTCTGTTACTTAATCCACTAAACCTCTTTGAGGCTTACTGTTTTATAGTTCGACTATCTATAAAGCTAAAGCTAAAACTATATAGCTAAAGAATCACACTATTTTGAAATTGTTCATATTACATAATGATGCAATTTGATCTTAAATGGCCCAGCCCTTCCAATCAATTTGGAACAAAACAGAAGTAACTGAATATCTGAACATATTTAGTGAGCTAACTGAACTTGAGACGTCTTCCTGTCTAAACTGGCTGGGAAGTGAGTGATTCATTACTTGTTGCCTTTAGTGCTACTTACATCATTGATGTGAAGTCTAATCTCATGTTTGTTAATCATAGTTTTCATGATGTCCTGAGAGTACAGTAATACAGAATCCTACTTCCACACCCAGCTGCTTTAACTCTGGAATTGTAGCATACTTCCCCCTTGTGCTGGCAATTAGTAGTTGCTAATTTAAGTGTGAAATTAATAGATGGCTTGTAATGGATGCTAGTTTTAAATTTTAGTGAAATATGAGATACTGTGATTAATTAGACATGATTCTTTTAATGACGGGGGCCAATCATTTTAAAACAACTTTTTAAAAGATTGGGTATTAGTAATTTTTTTCTTGTGGCAGACTTGCTGGCTTCTGTATGATAGAAAAATCCTAGCATAGTAAGCTACCATGAGAAATCAGCTATTTTAGGGATGATTGCCAAGGTACTCAAACATCATTCCATACCTGCAAGCAAGAGATTAGACACAGCCTTGCTGGGAGAATTTGACTGTTAGAGCATTTATGCTGTCTACATGAGATTTTGCATTTCAGTACTTCCCGCTTTTCCGTCAGGTGTCAGGGTTTGTTTGGAGGAAAGTTCTTTTTTCGGTGAATGTTAAATGTATGTGTACATCATATAAAAATTGGCACTGGGTCTTGTTTCCGTTTTGTTGACATGAGGACACTTTGTCAGATATGTGGTATCTAATCTAACATGTTTGCTGTCGCTTTTGCAGACCAGCTCTATTAGTGAGCAGGAAATGCAGGGTCCCAAGTCAGAAGTTTCACCATCTACTTCAGTTGTAACTGCAGAGCAACAACAGGAAGTAAGAGACCCGTTATTTTACCCTGAAGAGTAATTCCCCAGAAAGTCTCTCTGTCTTGTTCATAATAAATACGTATTGCAGCATTCATTATGAAGAAGCAGGATTGAATGCTGTGTATTTGCAATGCCTCAGTGCTTATTGCACCTGCTTTGAGGACACTTGCAAATGAAATCTTTTCACTGGCTTTGTGTATGTTGATGTACCTCATTTTCATGTTTTCTGTATTGCTGCGTGTTTGTTAGTGTGCAGGCTTTCCTGTGAGTGCTTTAAGACACAATCTGTTTCTATAAAATCAGAATGGCAGTGTTTACAATGATTAAATTTTTGATAATTTTCAAAAAAGGAAAAAAAAGAATCAGAGAACAATAAGCTTTGCCACCGCAATCTTGAAACAAATTCTTGAAGCCTTACTTTGCTCAATTACAGTTTCTTGTGATTCAGGAACCAATTCGGCTTCAGAGGATGCCTGCTGCTCCTTCCCCCACCATTCAGTCCATTTCTCTAGCTGTGCCAAAGGTAGGGGGACTGTGCTAACCTTATTCTAAAGAGCAAAAGAAAAAATACCATTTATAAATTAGCCCTCTGTGTTTTCTTGTCCTGTTTGGGTTTGTCATGTGTGTGTTTTTGTTAGGTCTGTGTTTTTAATCAAATGTTTCCAAACGCATATCAATGGGTTTTGTTTTGTTGGAAGGGATGTCAAAACATGGTTGTAGTTCTGGGTTTGAGTGTCTTTTGGAGTTGGCAATAAAACTGTTACTGTTGTCTTGCAGCACCTGCTACAAGCTGCACTTACATTAAAGAAGCCCAGGCTTCATAATGTACACGCTGATGTACTGGAGGGTGGTGGAGGGTGGTGCTTGCATTACTTAAGTCCAGAAAATGAAGTTATTTTTTATCCTGACTGTATCTTCCAGCCTAAAGCTCACCAGCTCAATATCAAGTCGTTCACAAGCCCCACTCAGTGTAGTCATTGCACCTCTCTTATGGTGGGATTAGTTCGACAAGGTTATGCCTGTGACGGTGAGTCAATGAAACTTTTTATAAATTTTCAGCAAGCCCCTCAAAAAAGCATCCCAGTGTATTTTAAGGCAACCATTTCTTTGTGGAGGGAATGATAGAGAGGGGTGGCTGCCACTGGAGGATTTTCCTTTCTTTTTTCATCATCAGCCTACTCATGAAGTCCCTTTAGGAGTATGATGATGATGTATGATGAAGCATGGTTTCCTTGCATATTGTTAATTAATTCTACTACCATTAGTGCTGTTATAGTGCAAGGGAGGGGGTGGGGAAGACAGGACTGTAGTAGAGAAAACTACGGGAATGATCTAGTGACATGCATCTGATTATGTCTATTTATGCAATTCTGGTCATAAACCCCATATGTTGGGAGGACTATTTGCTCGTGTATTTGGCCTGTAGCCTGTCTTGCTGTCCATTAGTTTTATTTAAAATGCTTTCTCTGATGCATGTATCACTACTGAATTCCATGTTTGAGTATATGGAGGTATTTTCATTTGAAAATACTTACTGTATATTGATTAGACACATGAACTCAGTTCAATAAGCCACAAATCTGTTGAAGACACTACAGTATTAATAACCTTATTTCTGTGCCCAGCTTAGCTCTTGCTAGTGGCAGCCTCTCCACTGTCAGCCTCAGTATCACAATTAGATTGCCTCATCTGTCCTTCAGGGCTTTTTTCCTGGCAGATCTTCTGGTGGCAGTTCTTCCCCAGGAGGACCTATCACTCTGCCAGCACTTGCCCTGGGGCTGCCTTTTGTCTCCTTTTGCTGACAGTTCTGAATTCTTGTTTTGCATCTCTTCCCTTCAAGCTTGAAACTGTCTTTTTCCCTTAATGTAGCTATCGGCTTCACTCTTCTTTTTGTCTTGTGTGTTTCAAGCTCTGCATCGTTAGTTTTCCATTTTGCCTAATCTACAGCAGCTCTTTATTGCTACAGTAAAAACTAAAATCACATTGATATAAAAACAGAGATAACTCCAGTAGAACAAAACTTTGCCATGTTCCACTTTCAATCACTTGCATTTCCCAATTCCTCCTCTTTCTAATGCTGGAAGCTATGGTAAAATACAGCTACACTTACAGAAGACTGGAACTGACTGTCCTGTGGATTTTCCCTATTCTGTAACTGGTATACCTTGATACCCACTGTCACAAATAATCATGATGCCTCCTCAAAGAGCTGAATTTATTACCTAGTCTTCGGGAGCACTTACAGTACTTTATGTGCATGACTTTTTGGTAGCCCTCTGTCCTCCTGGGAGCAGACAGTAGCTCAAAGAATAAGCCAGGCAGCCTGCTCTGGGCTCTCTCCTCTGCTGTCTCTTCCCTCAGGTGTCATGAGGGACACCTGTGGCTGTAGCAGAAGCAGGCTGTTTCCAGGTTTTTTTGAATCCTTTGACACTTCATAATTACAGGCCTAGATGTACCTAGGATATCTGCCAGATTCTCACTTGTGAGAATATAGTAGGAAACACAGACAGATGAGAGTATTGTGCCCCTCTCTTCCTGCCTTCCCAAGCCTACTGGTAGAAACAGGGTAGCTGGGACAAACCAAGCAAAATCTCTGTGAAAAGATCAGGCCCCTAAGCTGTGGGTCAGATGCCTCGATATAATACATTAACTCACTCCACAGTTCTTGTCGCCTGTCTCATGTGAAGTGGCATATGAATTTTTTCTGTGTACTGCTTCTGTGTGAAATGCTCTGTAGATGAGATCTAGAGACCTCTGTCCCTTGCTGGTGCAGCACAAAGTGGTACAAAATGGTGCAAATGGTAAGAAAGCATGCAATGCTGGTTTGCTCCTTATTTGAACTTGAACTCTGGGCAGTAGATGTATATACCTCTTTCATCATGCAGCATTTCACTCCTTGTTCCTGGTTTCTATTTTATTTATGTTTTATTTATGTCTATATCTTGTGTTTAATAGTTTAACCCTTTCTGGTTTTTTAATCCATTTAGTTTTACTTTGTCTTTGCAGTATTCTTGCATATGTGGATCAAATTAAACACCTATTAGCACTACCCTGTAATTTTTATTCCTCCTTTATTAATACTGTTTCTCTTCTGTGACTGGGTTAGTTGGTGCTTAACACCAGCAAGGCTGCCCAACTCATTTTCCTTGAAATGTGGACTCAGTTCCTGCCCTTTATGAATGTAATAGGCTAAAAAGAGGAAATAAAAGCACTTTGGAGAGTCTCATACAATATCTAGGTGTGTTCACTCCTTCAGCATAGTGAGCTATTGCAATATTTGACTGCCAGTTTCAGTGTGATTAATTAATTCACTGAGTGTAGACTGTGTTAATCAGCTGTTATGACTGACTCATACACACATTTCACTGTGAATTTTCTCTTTTGTACTTAGTGTGTTCATTTGCATGCCATGTTTCCTGCAAGGATAGTGCACCTCAGGTCTGCCCTATACCCCCTGAACAAGCCAAAAGGCCTCTTGGAGTAGATGTGCAAAGAGGAATAGGAACAGCCTATAAAGGTTATGTCAAGGTAACAGTCTTTTGTTCTTGGACAAGAGAAGAATACTTAATTTCACTTAGAGCTCTACAGCATGGAACCTCTAAGTATGTTTAAACACATCTCCTAAATAGTGCTAAAGCCTTAAGGCTTTGTGTGCCATCTATGTAACTTATTTAACCTTCGTTGCTTTAGATGTGGGAGAAACACTTGGTTTTACTGCAAGAGCTGCAGGTTAGTAGATTAGTAGCTACAATGTTGATAAGCAGCAGGGAAAAAAGAAAAAATGGTTTAAGAAATAATTTCTGTCATTGTTTGTGTAAGCATAATGTAAAAGGTAAACTGTCCTACCATTTTGGCATTGGTGGAATATCCAAGCCTAATATCTTTATACAAGTCTTAATACACTTTTAAAGCTGTAACAAGGAATGGTTGAACTTAAAAGAGGAAAAATGATTTCTTGCTTACTTGATATTTTTCATCCTATTTTGAAGGACAAGTAGAATGTGTTCTAATTCCGTTGATCTAAGTATAAGCTTTTCTAAATGTCCTGCTTTCTGTGTCTCCTACATGTGCTTACATGTATTAAGCAATGAATTATTTACCCACAGGTCCCAAAGCCTACAGGTGTTAAGAAAGGGTGGCAGAGGGCTTATGCAGTTGTCTGTGACTGTAAACTGTTCTTATATGATGTGCCTGAAGGAAAATCCACCCAGCCTGGAGTTGTGGCAAGTCAAGTGTTGGATCTCAGGTTTGTATTGTTATGACAGAGTAGAAATCCTCTCTACATTTTTTCTCAACAGGAGTATTTCTTTCTAGTACACAAGAAACTATAAGATTTTGAGAGCTCTGGTCTAAGAATATTTGTGTATTCTGTACATAAACTGCAGCTAAGTTTAGGCTGATCAAGTTGGCTCAACAAGAAACTACTTTTGTGACTTTATAGTCAGTCACACTGCAATCACCAGTATTTACAGCATTAGCATGCTTCTTCCTGCAATTCCAAATGCATGTAAAAAGCAAGTGTATTTTGGTAGATTGCTTTTCCCATGCACTCTGACCCCAACACTGAGTCACAGATCATCCCATAGCCAGTAAGTTCAGGAATGATAGAAAAATTGAAGTAGTCTGCAGAAAAGCACCAACTCATTTACACTGCAAATGGCTCTGACCCTGCCTTCTCACAGGAGTTATTACTTCATGGGGAACCATCTGAACCAGTGAACACTGTCTACCAAAGATCTGAGACTTAGGTTGATCAGAGTAACCAAGGAGGTTTTTGTATTTCAATTTATGGAAATACCAAGAAAGTGTAATACCTTTTAATGTTACAGCACCTTTGTACCTGTGTTGAATATAAAGTTTGCACCTTGATTTATATTTTTTCCAGACAGTAGTACCGTGGGGTTGCACCAGTACTGCTGTGCTGTTCTCACACTCACTGGGATCTGTCAGTGTCAGCTCTCTGACATGCTGGCAGCAGGAGCAGGAACATGGAAGTACTGCAAATAGCAGCATTCACATTAGTGCATTGCTTGAAGCAACTCAGCCAGATCCTAATAGACCAACTGTCCCATGCTTTATCTGCTTATTGTAGCTGCCTCTTTGAGGCTGTCATCTGAGGATTCTTAGATGTTTTTAATAGATGCTAACCACCACAGCTATGAATTCTAGCATGGACAAGTTTCAGACATTAGTGTCATCTTTGCACCAAAATTGGCAATTATGGTGATCAACTTGGTCAAATTCAGTTTAAAAAGGCTAGTGTAGACAAGCCCTCTGGGGTGGAGCACTCTGAAATGCAAAAGTTGTTCTGATGTCTGTTTATTTTACTGTAATAGAGAATAAAATCTAGCTGTTTTGAAAACACTTATTTGAAACCCGCAAACTATAATTATGTTGCCAAGAGCTTTTTATGTGATTTTTCTTTTTTTCCAAAGGCCCCTCTCTTGCTACACATTGAGGTATGAATTATTAATTTCTAATGTGTCTGCTGGGCTGGAAGAGCAATATTCTTGCTTCTAATTGTAGAATAGGTGTGGTTGGGACACCAAAACTACAGAAAGCCACCCTGCTTAACTTCAGGTGGACTGACTTACACGTACCAGATGCTGTAGAGACATAAGTGAGGCTTGTGAGTTGTTTGGGTCAAGGATAGTTAGAGCATAACAAAGCAGCTGTGGCCTCTGTGTGGTGTTAGGAGATTGCAGCCTATTGAAACAGTGGTGATACCCATTAGATTTTGCTGAATAATCCTAGTGTGTGCTTGTATGTGATGCTCTTGTTTCTTTTCTCACTAGAGATGAAGATTTTTGTGTGAGCTCTGTCCTAGCATCGGATGTAATACATGCAACTCGTAAAGACATCCCTTGTATATTCAGGGTATGGCTACCAACTGACTCTTGTAGATAATATCAGTTAAATACCAGTGTTTTGTTTTGATAAATGGCATGTACTATCCATATCTAATGTTGATTAAGTTATGTAGAAGTGTAAGAATTTACAAGGGCTGCTGAGATACGTAGAAGAACAATATGGTGCTCCTCTTGTAAGTGAACTGTAAAGAACAAAGTTCTCCTTCTTTAGCTGCTGCTTCGTATATGAAGTTTGGCTTTGTTTTATTTTCTTGACTATAATTCAGTATATTTTTTATATCTTTTTCCATTGCTATTACCAGATTCTGTTTTTTCTTGCCTAGCTTTGGACTTTTGCATTAGGAACCAATGCTGTAACAGAATATTCTGAGACTGATCTAGTTTGCCATGTATTGTCTTGTATACAAGAAATACATTTCAAACTTTAGTTTCCTTAATTTCATATTTAAGTATAGTAGAAAAAAATAAAATAAGAGAAAATAATTAGCTGAGTTATCCCCTTTAGTGTATGTTCTATTTGAATACTGTATTTTGTTTTTAACAACAGGAACTTAATTCTTATGTTTTATGTGAATCATATGAAATCTGGAATTCTAAAATGTAGAAAGGAATACATTAGTAGCCAGTATCTATATTCCCTTACATTTGAATACAGAGACTCACTGTTTTCAGCATCTATGATCTTCATCCATTTAGAATCAAGTCAGTCAAACATGGAAAGCAAAGACCTGTCAGTCAATTGCAGTCCCTATCATTTGGTCCTTCAGGATTTTACTTGGCAATTGTCTTTGCTACTTGACTGCCTCTGTGTCTCTGCTTTTCTGCTTTTTTATAAAAATATTTTCTGCAGTGAATTTTCATACTTTGGTTTACTATTACCTTTACCTTAAGTTTCCTCTTGTTTCTGTTTTGGTTTTGGGGTTTTTTAATTCCCATCTGCCTGCTCTCTTCTTAAATTAGCAAACATAGAATACTGTAGGAAAGGACTTCTGAGGAGAGAAAATATGCTGTGCAGAATGATGGTTGATTCATTTAAGAACAAGGCATCCATACAGTTTAGCCTGCCTGACTTGCTGCTCTAGTTTCTGCCTGCAGGTTTTAACTGAAAGGGTATCTAAATAATAATAACCATTTTTGTCAAATATCCCTGTGTAAAAATACTTGTCTGGATAGACATGACCAAATATGTCCATGGTTTGATCAGATTATCCCCTGCTAAAGAGATGTGATGAATTAACTGGAAGCTTGATGGGCGAATATATCCATTTAGGTATGGGACCAGAGAAGCTGCTGCATTACACCTCTTTTCTCAGTTCTGTGTCCTCCTTCAAAAGCAGGAATTTGTAAAACTGGAAACCACTAATACCTGATGAGAGAGTCTCTTTTCTCAATTTCATTTAGTTCTATATTTGCATCTTGCTGACACAGTCGCATAGAGTAGCTTGTACACAACAGTTAAAACTGTTAATTCACATCATCTGAGTAAAAATGTGGTCCTTCTTTTGTGTGTGTCATTGCACATAATACATGATGATACTCGTGGCCTGAAAAAGACAGGTTTTCATTTTTTCTGGATCTTCCAGCAGCAGAAAACAATACCAGAATGCTGCCAAACACTGAAATGTTCCCACCTCTGACCCCCCATGAATTCAAGAAGAGTAAGAATTTCTCTCAGATTCAAACATTTCTCCTTGGTAACCAGTTTTTAAAGCTGAATGTTAGGCCATGCTGACATTCAGACACTGCAGTCTCAAGTGCTGCCATCGACACACATTTTTAATAATAGTGTAAGAGAGTTGTCTGTGTGCTAAGCTGAGTGCTTCCACAGCTTAGCAGTTCGAGTTAAGAAGCCTTGAGTTTCATAGCAAATAATGGATTTTTGTATGATGAATAATGCTATTTATATTGTGACCAATTGCTCACTTTTTTTTCTTCATTTGACTATATGTAAGCTGCCACCTTCAAAAGACTGAGGAGTTAATACATGGTGGTACTTCAAAGGGAAAACCATTGCTGGAATCTGTTTTGGTGTTGTTTTCTAAGTATATTATCCATTATGCCTCCATCTGTCTTTAAAATATTAATGCTTTATTACAGTTTAGATAGGAACAAAGCTTTACGCAGAGTAGTAAGAACTATGAGCAATTGCAACTACTCAGTTCTTTCCCTACCTCCCTTCACCTTCATCTTACTTCTGAACTTCTGTCTTTTACATCCTGTTCTTTCCAGTTTACTTTCAGATACATTTTATCTTCAAGATGAGAGTTACTCTTATTCACTCTGCCAGGAGGTGTGTGTGTGTGTTGCATTACCACAACATCCATCCTTATGATGAGTTTCTTATCAAGGCATGTAGGCCGAAGGTCTGATACTCCATGTTACTGCCTTCAGATTTGCGCTTTTATACCTCTTGTTGCTTTTTAATGTTTAACTGTTGTTATTCAGAGTCTGTGGTGAGAGATGACCCTGGCTGTTGGCCTGTTTGTCTGTGGCTGAAAGTGTAGTTCCCATGATCCCACAAACCCTTCAATCTCTTCATAGAGTACAAAAAACCAAATATTATGAATTACTGAGGCCATTCTTCAGGCAACAGAAGTTCCTGGATAGTTTTTCTCTTTAGAACACATGCTGCTTTGAGATCTGTGGGATGATTTAGCTGAAAATTAAGTGAAGCCACAGTGATTTTCTTTTAACATGGGGACATGGGAGAATGCAGTACTTCAGTTTCAAATATTGCTTTCCTCCAGAGCTTTGTATGCAGATATGATGTGGTCTTCCCCTGAACAAATATTTGGAAATTTAGGTAACAAAATCAAAATCTACAAGAACTGATGATAGCAGTGCCTTTGGGTTTAAATGCATCTGGTTTGCAAAGTATGTGTGTCACTTTCAGTAAGTTATGGGTGGGTGGGAGGGATCAGGACAAACTATGGTATGCCACTGAAATTCCGGTTCAGAGCAGGAAGGAGCCTTTTACTGCCATGTATTGATTATTGTAGCATTCCTTGCCCATATTTTAGGATTCAGAATATTAAAGCAAGACTAAATACTTTAAAACCAAACCACTGTGGCTTGTGCAGTGGTTGTTTTTTGGTTGTTTTTTTGAAGCACCATGGCTGTGTTGGCTGTGTTGTGCATGCCCCTCAGGTATATCATTCCATTGTCATAAGAAAGTCTACTTTATTTTCACAGTTCTGTGTGATAAAAAAGGGCTTTTATTACTTTAACTAATTTCACTGTCTCTGTCTGTTTAAAGGTGACAGCTTCTCTCTTAGGTTTGCCTTCAAAGTCTTGTTCTCTACTGATCCTGACAGAAAATGAGAATGAAAAGAGAAAGTGGGTTGGAATCCTAGAAGGGTTGCAGTCTATCCTGCACAAAAACAGGCTGAGGAACCAGGTTGTGCATATTCCACAAGAAGCCTATGACAGCACACTGCCTCTTATTAAAACAAGTTTAGCTGCTGCTATTGTAGGTATGTTTGTTTTAACTTTTGTAAGTGTTAAGGTGTGAAGGTTGTTGGAACTTTTAGATGGGCTTCTATAATGACAGCACTGACGCCTTGAAATAAATTCCTCAGTTGAATTCCTTCATAGGAATTTAATAATGGACAAAAAGTGCTAATCTTGCATTGATATTCAGGTCTCTTCATCCACTTGGAGTAAATAATACTGCTGAGTTGTTCAGCAGGTTGTTCTAGCAATATGGTATATAGCATGCTTTTGACAGGCTGTGTGAGCTTAAGCAAATTGATTTGCTGGTGAAAATCAGTTTATGCAGAAATTTTTTCAGCTGTTCAAAGCAAACAGCCTGTTTTAAAGATCAGACTAATTGTATCTAAATTAATGGCCTTTTTTTCCCTCTTGGTTTAGATCGAGATAGAATAGCAATTGGTTCAGAAGAAGGGCTGTATGTGATAGAGGTGACCCGCGACGGTAAGTTAGGCCGTAATGCATGCAGCAATTACATACAGAATTATGAGCTCCATAACTTTCAGTGCTGCTGTAATATAGGTTGCACATGTGTAGTAAGTATTAAGCACTCAGTTAATTGATGAGAAGGAAAAGTGAATGTGAGATATAAGCACTAATTTGGTCATTATTGTTACATTCAGTTGACTGGCAGAAATTAAAGGGATGAGGTACTGGGCATATTCTGACACATTCTCACTTTAGCTGTATTCCCACAGCAGGTAGCAAAATGCTTCAGCACACAGAGCATGCACAGCACACAGTTTGTAGACTTTCTTTTAAAGCCTCCATGTCTCGTTGTCTGTTCCTTCCTGAAATTTGGCAACCACTCTACATTCTCTTTCAGACTGATGATGTCCAAAGCAAGTGATTGGTTGTTCCTTCCCATTATCTAATTCCTTGACTCTGTGCTTCCTCCTATACCTGCTTTTTCCTTCCTGTTCTTAATGTACTTTGCCCTCTGCCTAGGGAAAATGGGATCAGTATAGTCTGTTATTCCTGCAGTCTTACTGTGTCCATTCCAGAAATTCACACAGAGCCTACTTCGGGCACCACAGCAAAGCATATGCTGCGTAGTCACTGGGCAGCACAGGCATATCCCTCTACTGTTGAGTTATTAGGCATCACAGGGAATAGGGGAAGCATTTTCCTCTTTATTTGGATATACTGAGGACAAACACAAATAACAATGGGAGATTTGCCTTGGTATGGTAGGGAAAGCATGGAGGCCAGAAGGACATGAGCATGGGGATCAGTCAGGGTCAATCCATACAAAATGCAGTTTTAAACATGGAAAAGCAGAGAACAAGTCTGGTTCACCAATGGACGGTCTTCTTTCCACCATTCCTTTGCCCTTGTCTCCTGGGTCAGAGATTCCTGAGTGCTAGTCTTGTCAGTGATTTCCTTGATTCCTTCTTCTGTGTAATTTAGTTTGTGGCTATTTGAAAGTTGGATTTTACTCATGCTAAAGCTTGCATTTCAGTGTAAAATAAAGCAGTGAATATAGGCTTTTAAAGACTTAACTTTCAAAATTAAATAACATCAGGGATATGGTTTTGGGTCAAAAGAAAAACGTTATTGCTTCTTCTTGTTTAGAATAAGACATTGCCCAGTTCCAGGAGAAATTGCTTTATACATGGATACAGCAGATACTTGAAATTCTTTTTAGCAGTAATGAATGCCATTCCTTTGAGTTAACTTTCAGTCGTCACGATTCTTTGATTAGTTAGATATAAACATAACTTGAGGTGCAAATAATTCCAGGGATTCCAGTACCGTTTCTTGCATAAAAGAAAGTTGTAAATTTAATTTAAAGGTCATTTCATAAAGGAACAATTATCTGCATCACCATGTCATATGTAAATGTGAAAATTAATTATCAATTCTGGTTTTAAGTTGACATGTTTAGCAGGAGTTTTCTATGGCCAGTTCTGTGTGTTAATAGCATTTTTATAAATCATAATCTGTTTTTCATTTTATGGCAGTTGTAATTTTTAGTGTTAATTAACTACCAGCTGTTTGTAGCAAAGGTCTTTGGTTAGAGTATTGCTTAATTCTTGACAAATAAGCTGGAGTTGGAGCTAGGAAGAAAACCATTTCTCTGTGGCAAAGCTGGTTATTTCATACAACATTTCTTAAGACATTTCATCTATTTATGCAAGTGGGGGGATACCACAACAGCACTTTGTGATTTAAACAGCTAAAGTCTTATTACCAAGTTTACAGAATTTGTTTACTTGGCTACATTACTCAACTGTTACTGAAAAAAGGCAGAGAATTTCAAATTACTAATTATCTTTTTTTTTTTAACCTACGATTCACAAATATTTTTAATGCATTCAGCTAGCAGAAAAATTAAAGTTACAATTTCATTTAATTGCTTTATGCTTATTAACTTCCCTAGTTTAGAATTGCTCTTCTGTTTGTACCCCACAAAATACTCACTGCTTTCTTGAAAATTCTTGTGTAGACAAGATCACCAGAGAGTACACATTGCACCTAACCCCCTGCCCTTAGCTGCCTCTAGAGCCCTGCTTTAAAAAAAAATGCATCAAACAGCAAAACTCCCCATGGGTAGCCTGACTAGTCCTTGCTCTGAGAAGGGTTTTCGTGGTGCCTGTCCTAAACCTCTCTTCCTGCAGCCTAAGCCCATTCCTTCATATCCTTTCCCCATCACACACAGCATTTTTTTGCCTTTCCATATATGTGTTTTACACCCTCTTAACTGGACTGCTTTTGTGTCTGGCTGAGAGATCTGCCAGCAGTACAGCATTTTGTATCCTCACTTATCAGGATTAAATACTTCATATTTCTTGTCTTTATATTCTGCTAATTTGGTCTTCCTCCAAAATTCACTGAAGATGCTGATGTTTTCCTGAAGGTGGGACCCATTTCTGAAGATGCAGCATCTTGCACTGTACAGATAAAATTATATAAAAAAATTTTCTCCATTTATCCTGCATGTTAAGCAACACAAAAAACTTTGTTTTCCCACAAAGCGTTGTTGAGATATTTTTTATGAATAGAGAGGGTTACAGGAATGCTTTGTTTCACTGTTTGCTCTGAGAATTAATAACAGAGAATCAAACGTGTAATAAGTGCTCTTCCTCACCTGGTACACGTCTGTGTTTAGATTAATTTTCAGGCATGACTGTGTAGCACTGCAGTGTTTCCAGGCCTGGTGGCTCTCCTGTTTAACTCACAGCAGTTCTTGTTTCCTTTGCAGTGATAGTCCGAGCTGCTGACTGCAAGAAGGTGTACCAGATAGAGCTTGCTCCCAAAGAGAAAATCATCATCCTCATCTGTGGTCGGAACCATCACGTCCACCTTTACCCATGGGCCTCTCTGGATGGGTCAGAAGGGAACTTTGACATTAAGCTTGCAGAAACTAAAGGCTGCCAATTGATTACAACTGGAACACTAAAGAAGAGTTCTTCTACTTGTTTGTTTGTGGCTGTCAAACGACAGGTTTTTTGCTATGAAATTCACAGAACTAAACCTTTCCACAAAAAATTCAGTGAAATTCAGGCTCCAGGAATTGTACAGTGGATGACAGTGTTCAAGGACAAGCTCTGTGTTGGCTACCAGTCTGGGTTCTCTCTGTTGACCATCCAGGGAGATGGACAGTCTATAAACCTGGTAAATCCTAATGACCCCTCGCTTATCTTCCTCTCACAGCAGTCTTTTGATGCCCTTTGTGCTGTGGAGCTCAGTAATGAGGAATACCTGCTTTGCTTCAGCCATATGGGAGTTTACGTCGATTCGCAAGGTCGAAGGTCACGCATGCAGGAACTAATGTGGCCTGCAACTCCTGTTGCCTGTAGTATGTATATGTTTTTCTGTTGCCATATCCCTGTTGCTGCTTTACTTGTCTAAAAATACTCAGCATTGTATTCAATTTTGCTTCGGTTTGTCTTTGAATATCGAGTGTAAGTTTTGATGAGTTAACAGACACGTTCTTCCTGGTGGTAGTTGCGGACTTGGAGATCCTGGATGCTGCAAGAAATGCTCTGTCTTATTACAGGACACAGAAGAATAAAGAGTGGAATGCAAAATAATTTCTACAGAGAGTAGTCCTGGATGCAGGACAGTGCAAGGACTAGCTGTCTTTGAAATTCTATAAAGATTTTTGATCACTTAGAGAATATAAATGTCCAGTTGCCTGTAGGGTGTCTTCTGTGTTCTGTACTCATAGTACAGTAGAAAGTTGAAGAAGAAATGTAACTGCAAGTCTAAAGGTTCATAAAGATAATAAGAGAGAAAAATTTTGGCAGAAATGGTAGCATTTTTTCTCCTTTTGGTTTTAATTTTAGGGGGCAATATCCAAAAAGAGTATAAATGGAGGGTAGTATTTGAACCATTCTCCTTGTTTCAGGAGCATTGGTTATCAGCTTGGTAGAACAGAGGTACATGCAGAGCGTTTTTCAGTATTCAGTAGTCAAAGGCAGTTGGTGATAAATCTGGTATTTGAAGCTCAAATAGCAATTAAAATTTTTTGAATGATTGAAGGCAAGAAACAGCTTTTTGTTTAAGTAATACAGCAAGGAGTTAAGTGCATGTTGGTTTGATCAGGCCAGGCACTAGTAGGAATTTGTTTAATTTTATTTGACTTTAACTGAAATTGTTTGCTTGCTTTACTCTGACCTAGTTCTGTACATAAGTCTGAAGCAAAGTCCCAAGGAAACAATGTAGTGGCAAATTTACTTTAAAACACCATTAGGTAAAACTAATGTTTCCTTTTCCTTAATCAGCTTTACAGTTTTTTGCATTTCAGCAAACTAGACTTGCTAGTTAATGGTTTTGTCTGTTATTATTAGAAGTGTTCTTACTGTAAAGTATTTTATAACATTTTTGTATGTGCAATCCTGAGTGGTGTTGGCCTCGGGCTGTTTTTGTAGAAGAAGCAACATTTTCTGCTGCCAAAGGAAACTGAATTACTTCCCTTTTCATTAGACTTGTCCTCCCTCCTCAGTCCTAGTGTCTGTCACTAGTGATGGTGGCTTTTTTTAACTATCCCATCAGGAGGCTGTAAAATTACAGAATGGTTTGGGTTGGAAGGGATCTTAAGGATCACCTACTTCCAACTCTCCTGCCGTGGGCAGGGACACCTTCTACTAAACCAATTTTCTCGAAGCTCCATCCAACCTGACCTTGAACATTAGCATGGATGGAGCAGCTTCTTCCAGAGCTTCTGTGAACAACTTGTTCCAGTGCCTCACCACCCTCACAATAAAGAATTTCTTCCTAATACCTAGACTAAACCCAGTCTCAATTTAAAGCCATTTCTCCTTGTCCTATCACTCTGTGCCCTTGTAAAAACTCCCTCTCCAGCTCCCTTGTAGCCTCTTTAGGTACTGTGAGGTGCTGTAAGGTCTCCCCAGAGTTTTCTCCAGGCTGAGAACAACTCTCTCAGCCAGTCTTCGTAGGAGAGACCAAGAAAGTGGAAGTGATTCTGCTGTGCTAAAGTACCATGTTGTAGAGAGGTTTTGGGATAAAACAGAGAATTTGTGTCTGGGGCATTCAGTGCCCTTGCCCTGGGAGAAGGCAGGGTGAGCACTAGCACAGCTCTGTTAGCCCAGGTGGCCTGTTGGGGTTGGCCCTACACCAGCTTAGTTCTGGTGTCCTGTGCTGAGCCAGTGTGGGTGTGCTAGGGCTGCTTGGCTCCCGTGCAGCCTGGTGGAAAGCCTCGGAGCCAGCTGGTCTCGAGGCTGTAGCGTGGGCAGGCCCAGTGCAGGCACTGACACGGCTCTCGGGGAGCCACTTGAGATCTGGTCAAGCTCATCAGCTCTGACTGCCAAGCACCAGCCTTGGCTACAGATGGTGTTTCTGCCTGATGCTCAGTTCTCCCTCTTGATTTGAACATCCAAGCCAACTAAGACCACATGTAATAATGCTTGACCATAAATCACTTTTGTGTTACATTTTTATGATAGCTGTCCAAGGCATTCTTAGAATGAATTTAAAAAATAGCACCACAACTGTACTTTAGTTCTTCTAAGAAGATTCTGTGATGTGTTTAGTGCCCTACTGGGTTATTTTCATTTTGTTTATTGAAGCATCTTCTCTCTGTTAAATCCCTTAAGTTTCTAGTAACTGCTTTTTACATCAGGAGACAGTCTTTACATGAGCGGAAGCACGTTGATACAAAGCTCTAGAGATCTCTGCTTTTCGTTTGACCTAAAATAAACTTGTCTGCTGATGCCTTTTATGCTTTTAAAAAAAAAGTTGAAAAGAGAAAATGAGTTATAGGCTTTAAGCATTGTGACATTTTTCTGTCAGCTTGATGAAAGCAACCCATACATGAATATCTAAAGCTAGAAAATTGTAAGCAAAAGAGGAAGGAAATTGAGAGCAGATCTGCATCATGAGGTCATGACCCAGCTCACAGATGGTGGCTCTCTCATCTCCTCTGCACACAGCAGATGTATAGTTGGTTTGCTGCTT
Organism: Corvus cornix cornix; assembly: GCF_000738735.6. Lineage (NCBI taxonomy): Eukaryota > Metazoa > Chordata > Aves > Passeriformes > Corvidae > Corvus > Corvus cornix. The sequence goes on from NC_046335.1 coordinate 10,199,545, forward strand.
CTGAAATGAAGTAATCCATAGCAAAGCTAGCTGCTCAGTTCCTACCACCTAGCAAATTTGTATGCATCTGAAAACTTCAGATGCCATTTTGCAATTTAATGAAATGGCAGTGTGAAGTTTTAAAAAACATTGAGAGGGTCAAAATTAAATCTTTCCATGATGCTGGTAGTTGTCATTAGCAAATCTATTCTCACCAAAAAAATATCTGTTTTAAACTGGGGCTTTGAAAATGTTTTTTAAAATGTATCTTGCGTGTAGTGGAAAACTTGTAACTACTGAAATCTGCTCAAATATTTGTCAGTTCTGGACTACTGAAATGACATTAGGGTTTTCTGTTTGTTTTCAATCAACACAGGTTGCAATTCTTCATATGTAACAGTGTATAGCGAGTATGGTGTTGATGTGTTTGATGTTAACACTATGGAATGGGTCCAGACTATTGGCCTGCGAAGGGTAAGTAATTTTCTTTGACTATTGAACTTAATTGGGTTACTGTCAAATGAGTTGTTTCTTCACAGTGTATGCTAGACTTGAGGTAATTCTCTGTCTCCTTCCTCAAAACAGATCAGACCATTAAACATGGATGGCACACTGAACCTCCTTAACTGTGAGCCTCCAAGGCTAATATATTTCAAGAACAAGTTTGCAGGTGAGTTCTGAGTAAGGGGGTAAGTCAGAAACTCATTCTGACTCAGTAATTTTCACCATGTTACCTTCGCACTAGATGAAATTGGCATTGGATGTGTCTGGGTCAGTGTGTACCTCTGTATGTGAAACTGCTTTGTGCTGTTACAGCAGGAGCTGGCCTCAGTGTACCAGAAACGTCTGACAACAGCAAGAAGCAAATGCTTCGAACCAGGAGCAAAAGAAGATTCGTATTTAAGGTTCCTGAGGAAGAGCGGTTACAACAAAGGCGGTAAGAATTTATTTGTGGTACATAACTGAATATACATGATGACATGCAGAGACTGGGAATGCTAATAGTAAAAATCACTCTGGTTTTTTTAGGGAGATGCTTAGAGACCCTGAGCTAAGGTCAAAGATGATTTCTAACCCAACGAATTTCAACCACGTGGCTCATATGGGACCAGGAGATGGAATGCAGGTCCTCATGGACCTCCCACTGGTAAAATACATTTATAAGGGAGGGATATATATGTGCATTTGTTCTTGCTCACAAAAGCTGAAGATGAGCTGGATGGGCTCAAGTATTACCTCTGTACCGAATTCTTCTTTAACTCCTTTTGAGAAAGGTGAACCTTCCTGCTGTGCAATGCTTCTAAATCCTGTGCAAGGAAATACTGTTAGCTGACTTACAAATGAGACACTGAAAGACAGTTATCACTGCCAGGAGCTTGTTAGTAGTTTTGTAAATAATCAGTCTCTCCTCCTTCCGTTTTCTTGTTTGTCTTCTTAAAATAACAGAATGAATTTCCTTTCCCCTCATCCTCTCAACATTCTGCTCTTGATATCACCTCCAACAGGCTTTGAGCACGTCTGTCCCATGAGCCCTATCTCTGCTGAAATCTCTCTTCAGAGTGACCATTCCTCACTGCAAGGCTCCCCTCTGCTTTCTTCCTCTTCCTGTCCCTCCTCTGCTTCCCTAGCAAGGGTAGGAGTAGCTACAAACTGTTAGGAACTGGAATATGGTATGCTTGTGGCACTTCACCAATTTTAGAGCAATAACAAGGGGAAAAAAACTGATGCTGGAGGTAACTAAAATGCATGCTATTTGCAGTGCTTTACAGCATTAATTTTATTTTGTATTTAACCAATACAGCACTTTGTGAGCTATTGTAATGTTAAATCCACAAGAGGAAGATGTGAAGGTACACTTTTTATGTTCTGTATGTACCCTCCGTTTTCGAGCTGTTAGTCAGGCTTTCTCTTGTCTTTCTCAGATAGTCCAGATGTGGGTCAGGCATTTGTCATTTTAGCAGGAGGAGGAAGGAAAGCAGAGCTGCTAAGTACAGTCCCTGCCCCTTCATAGAGGGATTGCTGGCTGACAGGTTCCAGTGGCTGCTATGGGGCTTAGTTCTTTCTCTGTCTTTCTCAGGGTTTGTGTCTGTTACTGAAAATATGTGGATGTGGTCAAGTAAGTTCAGTTTTTCTACCAACACTGGGTTGTAATAGCTTCAAAAGCACAATAAAGTTTTCATGAGTAACAACTTCTCGTTGGATAGCTTTTGTTGCTGGCTAACAAGGTGTTTCATTTCAACTGCAGAGTGTCCTACCTCCTGCACAGGATGAAAAAACCTGTCCATCTTCAGCTAACCTGTCACGGCAGCAGCAGCAGCAGAGAAACAAAACCTACATCTCATGGCCCTCGTCAAGTAAGACTGGGAGCAAGCTGGTCACTTCTGAGCTGTAGTCTGTGGTGTCAGCAAGAGGTGTAAAGTGCCTTTTGTCCTTTACTCTCTGCAGGTGGCAGTGATGTGGGAGCAGCCATGCCTTCCCGAAGTATGTCCGACCCTGACCAGGAGTTTGACAAAGAGGTAAAACAGCTTCTGTTAAATGGAGACTGAAGATATCCTGTTGACGTAGATTGTTCTCTTCTTCCAATAAATTACATTCCCAAGGAAATATTTCATAAAGACATTTATGGAGATGTTTTCTTTCCACAAGTGTTTTTCCCAGCCTGTAATTTATATTTGCAAGTTAGATATGCCAGCACAAAAGCAAAGCTGTGAAAAGATCTTCTTACGGTGATATTTTAAGAACTATTATGTCTTCAATTAAGCTTTATAGGCAACAGAAATTTGACTAATTGATGAAATGTCCTCAAAGCTCCTAAAAATGTTCTCTGGGATATTAGCATAGAATAGCAAAGTAATATGACTAGTTAAGTAATTTTCAGTGCTGCCTTAAGGAAGACTTTTTGTCATATAACTTGAGAAGGAATCATATCTATAATACATAGAACTGCTTTTAGCGAGAATAAGAGTATGTGCCAGTAGTCACCAAACTTAAAATGTCCTGGCTCTACAAAACTGGTGTTCCTGGATCTAAATAGAGAAGACAGAGGATTGTTGTTTCCATGATTTATCATATGTATTCTTCCCAAGCTTTGCTGAAGCACTGTCTGTGCAAGGAAAGTGTTAGGAATTATTCTTGGGAAGCAAAGTGCCTGATAAAGATCTTTTTTAGTGCTTTTTGGTACCCAACTGTGGGCCCATATAATGCTCTGAGTTTTGAAGCATGTTTTCATGAAGCCAGACTTTTGCAGGATGCCTTAGCACACGCCAAGTCCAGAGTTCTGATCACACCTGTGGTCTGACTTCTTTTGTCACCTTCAGTTAGCCATTAAAAGCACATGAAAGTGGGGATCTCTAAACACAGGTATTTTTGAAACAGTCTTGGTTTTCAAAGGTGGTTATGATGGACTATGTTAGTTATTCTGCACACCCTTCCCAAACTCCACTATATTCCATGCTGTAATGGTAACTGTTGTTTGTAGGCACAAGTAGTGATAGATTCTGAAGGGGTTTTTTACCATCTTTTCTCTTTTTGGTAGCTCTTAAAATTTCTTACGACTTCTTAAATTTAAAAAATAGTAGTTTGTAACTGGAAAGAGGCTCTAATAACACCTTTTGGCTTTATACTATTTCCCCCATGCCTTTTGGCTTTATGAACTGGATCATGTCAGGATAATCTTGCTATAGATTATCTTATTACTGTTCAAGCAATGCAAAATCTTTTGAACAGCATTCTTTAAGGATGCTACCTTTCAATCTATTTGCTAAGTATATATTTCCCTTTCTTGAAAATAACTTGCTGCAATGGTACCAGGTTTTTTTGTGCAGTATTTCATTAGCTGTGAATGTGTGCAGTGCTCAGAGTTGTAACACACCAAAATAGTGGGAAGCTTGCCAGCCATCCTGTTGAAGTGAGACCAGCCTGTGAAGGCAAATACCCAACAACTAATATAACACTGGGGAAATAACTGTGGATAGTCTTTATTAGATATTAACGTAGGACGTACCCACTAAGCATATTCTGTTTCCAGATCTCCAGCCTGAATCTTGGCAGCCTTCACTCATTTGTCAGACACTTCACAGGCTTGTTGCTGTTTTGTAAACAGTTCATACACGTGTTTCTTTCCTCCTCACCAAACTGAAGATGATTTGACCATGGTTTTTAAATGTTTACATGGGTAGATAAACCTACTCCTGGGCTATAAAAATTGCCTAAAAATTGCAGGCTGGTAAATTCTGAACAACAGTGAACAGACTGTTGCATTCCATCAGGAAAGCTTTGCAATGGCTAAAAGAGAGGAGCCAGAGATGTAGCAATTTCCACATACTTTACCATAATTCCTGTTGCATCAGAAGGTCACCTTTGGGACTGCACTAGAGACTGTTCATGGTAATGGAAGTACTTGCTTGAATGTTCAACTGTGGAATTAATCTAATGCACACTGCTTTGTAGGTGTTGCTCACCCTCATTTTTAAGTGCATTTGAAAGCTTTTGAGTGTAAAGAATTTACTTCAAGTAAACATAATTTTTTTCATGTTTCTCATTAACAGCCTGATTCAGACTCCACCAAACACTCTACTCCATCTAACAGCTCAAATCCAAGTGGTCCCCCAAGTCCCAATTCTCCTCATAGGAATCAGCTTACGCTAGATGGACTGGACCAGTCGACCTGTGACGCATAATGCCACCACTCTCACCATTCCAGCTCCGGTCATCCACTACTCCATGGTGTTCAACAGCAGGGCAAAGCTGTCTCAGATGCTAGTGCCAAGACTGACACAGACTCTCTAGTGTTGTACAAGAATAATTATATATCCAGATTGTAGATACAAACTATGGAAATGAAGAAAATTCTTAACTAATAGCGATTGAGCTTTTTATGCAGAATTGTTCACTGCTCAGTTACGGTTGATTCCCTTCTGCACAGCTGTGACAGTTTTATTGCATAGGAGCATTTAAGGCCACCAGTAAATAGTCTTATTCTTATGGTGAAAGAGAAATAGAGAGAGTTACTGATAATGTTGCTACAGTATCAGGAATATTATTTTTCTATAGAATGATGTAATGTCTGATTAGCAGGATATCCTTTTAGACAGAATTTGGACTTCTAAATAGGAAATGTGAGCAGGTCTAGTTACATCCTCAGATGAATACACTTTTCCCTTTTTCCCGTAACTGTTTTTTTCCTAAATCTTAAGGAGAATGGTAGGAAGCTGTAGGTTGTTTCCAACATCAATAGAATCACCAGGAAGTCAAAGACAAGTTGGTTATAGTTTTGTGGCCTTTTAATTCATTTAGCCATTACATATACAGCTGCATAACTGTCTTTCTATCTTTCTACCAACTTTTTAGTCTTGTACATAGGACTACTGCCAGTTACCTCTTTACTCATTCCCTGCTTTTTAGTCCTCATCAATCAGTCGTTAGTCAGGGCTTTAAAAATACTGGTAATTACGGCTGTGAAAAAAATTTTACTCCTAGTTCCTGCCTTTCTCCTCCTGAGAAGTTGTTTCTCCTGGGTTTTTGGTGTAAGGACACACTACGCTGTTCAGCTAGCAAGCCTTCTCGTGGACACATTGCCCTCGGAGTCTGCTTGACTAAGGGACTGTATCGCACTAAAACATCAGTCTGTTCATTGGTTACCAAAGTGGAACGTGAAGGATGTGTAACTGGGGGTGCTGCTTTTCTCATTAATTGTATCCTCACCTGCATGAAGACCCCATGATTATTAATCAAGTATTGATCATGTAGAAAAATGCACAACACACTCCTGTATATTTTGCGATGGCCCACGTGCGGTGATGTTTTGCGTGTATATTTAATCTCATGCTTCCATGTATTATACATTTAGTACTCAAAGATTTGTGACCATGTTTCATTAAAAGCTTGTAATTAATTCAGTGGCTGGCATATCCAGTTTGTCATTGTCACACTAGTGTGCCTTCTGTGCCAATTTTATGACAGTTGGATGTCACTTATTTAAAATTCAGTTTAAATGGGCTAATGATATACCAATGGCTAATGTTCTTTTCTGAAACACTGTATAGGACGTGCACTTATCTTTAGTTTAAACTGAGTGTTCTAGTCAACATTTAATCCTGTTATGTTAAGTGTTCGACAGTACTTGCTCTTTTTCTCAGATTCTTGATAAAGGGGCTCAGTTAGAGCTGGACACTACTGCTTTGGGGGTTTTCTGGTTTTTACTTTTTTAATGTAAGTCTAAGTCTTTGTAATTATTGAATTGTGAGAACATTTTTGAACAATTTACATGTCAATAAAGCAGAAGAGGGAGGTTTTAAAGTTTACAGTCGTCTGTCTTGACATCTGAAAACAATCTACCACTGACACTTGCTTCAGTCACATGGTAAATTCACTTTGTTCACATGGACATTTTACATAAACTGAAGATATTTTGGAGCTCTGTAGCAAACCACTCCAAGAAAGGTGAATGAGTGTTCAGAAGCAATGGAAGTGCTTTTGGTGGAACACAGCGCTGAAATTTTGTGCCCTCAGTTTTAGAGTTGTCATTGCATTGATTTGCTGGCCCTGTTAATTCCTTTTAAAATGATTTATATGACTCATTCATTATGGCCAAAGCATAGTAAGGAGGCTGCAGGATCTATTTATGCATCGTCAGTATCATAAAACAATAAATACATTTCACTTGTTGTCAAAGCAGTACTCCCAAAGAAAGGCTTAGGAACGTTTCAAAGATTGGTGTGTGAACGGTGCAGCCTTTCATATACGGGATTTTTTTAAAGATCTCCTCATGCTCTGGTATGTGAGCACCATAAAGCCCACTGTAGCTAGACAGTGCCAACATCTCCTCTAGGGTGTCCTAGGTAAGCATCCCTCATCCCTTATGGAGTGCCAAGTGTTCCTGAATTGTTTCTCGGTTTATCTTGCCTTTCACAGGAAAGGCCGAGGTGGGTGTTTTGGACCCCTGCTGTTCCTTGCCTGGCCCAACCTACCTGAGCAGGCTGGGCTGGGTTGGCTTGGGAAAGTGCACCCACACTCTGCCCTCGGGATGGGGTGATAGCTGACAGGAGGTTTGAGGGCTGTGTGCCGGAAGCCTTCTCACAAGTATTCATGCTAATCAGCCTTTGACTTTTAAAAAATATTTCTTCTGCTCTTGAGCTGATTTTTCTCTGCACACTGAGGACTTGGGATGACAACAAAGTCTTTAATTATGGGGGTATTAAATCATAGCACTCAGCAGTGCCAGGGCTTGGTTATAATTTAAGCAGGAGAACGTTTCTAGAAAAATAAATTAATTGCTCATATGAATACATTATTCTTTTTTTTCCCTGCCTACGTCTGGGCAAGCAGAATTCCTTCCCAAGTCCTCCACCACAGCCCTTTGCAGACCATTTTGGCCCTTATGGATTTTGATTCTAGTTACCTAAAGAGACCTCTTGAGCCCTCAGGAAAATTTTCATAAATGCAAAAATTCAGGATGTGAAATGATGCTCTGACAATGCACTTTCTTATCCCTGGAGGCTACCAGTCTAGGATCAAAAGTGAGGAATTGAGCTATGCAAGGAATGAGGGTAATTTGGTCTCTGCCCATTTCTCTGCTCATTCCATTTTCACAGAGGCATGACATCAGGTCCTGAAGCTGGAGTGGTGGGTGTACCACTCACTGGAACAACTGGTCACTTCTAGCACATATCTTTGCCCCAAAAACTGAGTATTTTGGAATACATCATGGTGTCACTTGCCACCCAAGATGTAAACTCATCTGCCACCATCTCTCTCTACAGAATAGGTGTGCTGAGAATAAACAGCTTCCTAAATAGGTGCAATCTGCTGGAGAGGGGGTGCATTAAAAGCTCGCTTTATCTTTGCAGGAAGTGCTTAACATAGCTAAGGCACAAGGAGGGGACTTCAATGTGGAAATGCTGGAGGTGCAGGCACCCTTGTTCTGCACAGCGCCAGATTGGCATCCCTGGGAGAAAGCAGATGTGTAAAAACCTTGAAAGCTGGCACTGGTAGCCTAAAGCACTGAGAAGCAGGAAAGTGTTTGAGGGAAGAGATGACTGTGGGAGTTGAACTGCACCTTGAGGTGCAGTTAAGTATTAGTCAAAGGAAGGTGGCATGTCATGACCAAAAACCTTGTCTTGCTGAGTTTAGCTTATTTTGAAAGAAAAAGGACACATGGTGTTCTTGCATGCCAGGCTACTGGAGCATCTTGTGTTCCAGTTTGCACCATCTGCTCTGGATGAAGCTGCTCTGGCAGGCAGAAGGGAGGAGGACAATCCAAAAAGCAGTGTTCACCTGCCCAGCCCTTGCCATCCACTGCTGTGGCAGCAGCTCTGACCGGCCTTCTCCTGCCTGTTTGCACGCCTGTAAATGTGGCTCCCCTCTCCCCTTCTCCTTAACATCCCTCCTTGGCAGCCTTGGGGCTCCTGGCAGCTCATGGAGCAAGAGCTGTGGCCACTACCACCCTCACCCAGTGCAGGGCAGCCCCTTCCTACAGAGTGAGAGCTGCTCTCATGGCCTGGGCTCGCTGCTGGCAGGGCAGCGCGTGGGGCTGGAGGGGCTCTGCTTGAGGGGAGGGGGTACCATGGGCACAGTACCGTGTCAGGAAGGCAGGATGGGAGGCACAGTGCCAGCGCCATCTCACTGCTTGCAAAATGTCCTAAACGTTTTTGGGGACGGGGGTGATGACGAGACCAGGCATCAACTGCAGGCCTGGTGTGGGATGCCCAGGAAAGCCGAAAGTTGGCAAGAGCATGTCCCAGCGGTGCCTGATACTTGGGCCAGCGTTGCCAGCAGGGTTAGCTGAGGACAGGAGCAGAAGACAGCAGGACGTGCTCAGCCAGCGGGAGCTGCAGTGCTGTGCTCCAGCCAGAGGAGGAACATGGACTCAGGAATCAGCCCCTTCCCTGTCCTTGCAGCAAATATTTTCCCTGCTCCCCAATAAGCTGCAGCGCTTTTTTGTCATCTGACTGCACACGTTCATGCAGGTTTATTGGTGCTTTCTCATAGTTAAAACCCTCAGATCTTTTTCAGCCTTGCCTCCTTTGCTGTTTCTTATGCAGCCCCTGCTCTGCGGTCCCGTGAGGACGAGCAGTGCAAAGCCCTGCATGCTGATGGACACAGCCAGAGCTCAGCTGCCACCCCGCAGTGCCTTGGCCAGCTCCTGCACTCCGGTGAGCCCAGCCCCTGCCAAACGCCCTCCCACCGCTGCTACCTCCTGCTAAAAGAGATATAAAAAACTAAATTCATTGAGCCAAGTCTGTCTTTAGGCTTGGGGATATTTTGAGGACTCTGCCAGTCTGAATCTGGGTTTGCACAACTTCTGTGAGCGGCTGACTCATGCAAAGGGAAGGCACTGTGCTACGAGTTGTGTCCATTAATAGTGTGCAGGTTGCTTTTCCCATTGAGACCCTGGGAAGCAATGACTCCTGAGATCTTGCCATTAACACTAATGCATTTTGAATTAGTCTGTTGCAGTGGGGAACCCCTGACTCTCAGGACCAGAAGCAAAACAAAGCCTTCAGGTGCCCAGACGTGCTGCGCACAGCCTCGGTGACATGAACCACCCACCCAATGTGCTGCTTATCAAAGATGCCTGTGAATTAAATTCCTTGTTTAGGCAGGATCCCAGGAGACACCCATGTACCAACCCCCTTTGCGCTGCCCTGCCTGCACCGTGGGCTGTCTGCGTGCGTCGGTGTGCAGCAATCACGGATACAATCATGGATACCGCTGTTTTTCCAGCAGCTGTTGGTCCCCAGCATTGCAAACTGACTCTGGTGCTTCAATTTTTTTCTGCAGAGCTCCCCCCTCCCTGCGGCGCGTTCTGTACGAGCGAGCGGACGTGGCTCCTGAAGGAAAAGTACAGACTGTGCTCTGCCCGTGCACTGACAAAAATTGATCTCTGCTTTAATTAAAGCCTCTATTGTAAGTGACCTCGAGCTGCTAATGCATTTTAAAACTGAAGCTTTGCCAACAGCAAATCCATACACACCAACACACAGGGGTGACCAGGTGGAGATTCCTGCCACAGAGTGGTCTGCCTCCCTCTGTGCTAGTGATGTGTCCCAGGATGGTGTCCCATTCCACAAGCACACACCTGCCCATGGCTCACCCTCAAACCCCTGTGTGTCCAGGCAGGACACTGAGCTGATGTCCACAGCTGCTTGCAGGGGAAGGACATCATCCTGACACCATATTGTGCAATGGTCCCTGTTGTAAATGAGTTGTCTTTTCTCTCCCTTACTCCATGGCCATGGGATGCTCTTACCTCTCCCCTGCTGCACACATTGTAGGGATGCAGCCATCGAGACCCCTCCCAATCCTCACATCACAATCCACACTCCCAATGAGCAAGGTCCAAAAACAGCCAGGGAGGGAAGAAATTCACGCTGAGGTGAGGGACCAGGGGCTTCCTGGGGGACACCCTTGAGCCCCTTCCTTGTGTGGGCAGTGCTGGTGTGATGGGCTGCCTGGTGCAGCAGCCTCCAGCGTGCAGCACTGCATCAGCCCCAGAAAGATAACTCCTCTGTGTGTGTGTATTTGAGGGCTTGTGGGCTGGAGGAGACTCAGTCACCTGCAATGAACTGATGTGAAAGGGGAAAAGAACACAAAAAGGCCCTCACAGGCAGAAAGTAGGGATGTAGCTGGTGAAGCATGCGAGTGCTCTCACAGGCACCATGGTAACACCACGGCTGCTGAGCTGCACTGAGCCCTGTCCAGCCTCGTGGGGTCAGCAGGAGGGCTTGAGGTGGGGGCTCTCCCTTGGGCTCACGTCACAGGAGTGATTGTGTGTTGTGTGGCGAGTTTTTGAGTCCTGCCCCTGGGACACTGCTCCCCACAGTGATGCACTGGTTGTAGGACCACGGGATGGTGGGGATTGGGTATTCCCAACCTGCCCATGTCAGCTGCTGCAGGCTGATGGCTTCCTCTGCTTTTTGACCTGGCTGGTGACCATTTCACCCAGCAACAAGTGCCTGACAGATGCAGCAGAAACTCCTGCCCAGGCAAGTCGCTTTTCATCTCAGTACTGGTGGAGGAGCACCCTCAGGAGAGGTGTGCATGACAAAATCCCAAGGGTGTGTGTGTCCTGAGCACAGGACGACTTCTGGCTCTCCCCCTCTTGCAAATTCACCACAGCAACCAGGAGCTCAGAGAGGCCTTGCTCCCTGCCTGCCTCATGCTTTTGTCCTGCCTGTTTCCAGAGGTATCTCCAAGGGCAGGGCTGGTTCCACCACCACATGCTGCCTGTTACCTTTGTCAGGGCTCTGATGCACCTAATTATCAACTCCCAGGCATTTGAGAAGGGATTATGTCTTCCAGAGACTACAACAAAATATTATAAACTTAAAATAGCTGCTTCCTTATGGAATACACCAACAGACCCTACTGAACACCCAGTAGAGTGTAAATTTGCATCCATTTGCATACATATCCATAATTTCAGCCTCACACATCAGCCCTGCTCCATAATGATGCACTGCATGACATTGTGGGCAGATGAGGGTCTTTGACACAGGCCAGGCATAACGAGGCCCCTGAGTGCCACTGTCCCAACCCTCATCAGAGATGGGCCAGTGTGATTGTCCCCAGCCCTCAGCTCCTGCCTGCATCCCTCCCCAGGGACCCTGGCATCAAACTGCTTTCCCCTTGTACCATGAGAAGACTTTCTCACCTCAAGGAGTAACAGAATAAATCCCCTAAAGGGTCCAAGAGGGTTTCTTACCTACCAGCCCAAGCACAGAAGGAAGGAACAAGCTCCAGAAGCTTCCCAGAGGAATTGTTTGCTCAGGACTGCACCTCACCAGCACCCAGTGGATGGGAGTGAGAGGAGGAATGGGAACCCTGAGCAGAGATCCCCAGCACTGAGCACACTGCTGGAAAGCAAAACAACCTTCCAGCTAATGGGTCCAGACCCTGAAGGCCCTGGGTCATATTCTGAAATGTGTTTGAGCACTTAGTTTCTGTCATGCATCCAGGGATGCTTCCTTCAACCCGCTCTGTGCCCTGGGCACAGTGCTGGCTAAAGGGTGCTGAGCTAGACCCCAGCTTCTCTGGATACCACCTGAGACCCAAATCTCAATGTTGAACTATCTAAAAAGAACTGACACCTAAAAAAGACAGTTTAAAATCCAGAAGTAACACCAGGGAGGGCATGTCCATGTGACTGAGTACCAACAGTGAAGGTTTGCTATGGTTTCCTTCACTGCATGGACACTTTTATTCAGGTGGGATCTGCTTCTGGCTTAAATCCCACCAGGAGTGATGCAAGGGACTGTGAGGGGCTGTGAGGGCTGGAGAGGCGGTGGTTTCCCCAAGGGAGTGGTGTCTGCCCCCAGTATGAGCCCACACCATCAGGTCTCTGTCTCACTTGCATCATACAGAGGGTTGAGGTAGAAGACCTGGAGATCTTTAGGTGTTTCCTCTCCAAGGTCAGCCCCTGGAGGCTCCTGCAACAGCAAAGAGAAAAAACAACTTATGGGGAAGAGAAGCAAAGCCCTTGGCACAACCCACCCAGTGCTGAGTCCCTGCAGCAGTTGAGAGGCTGGTGACTTGAGGGAGAACGGGAATGTCCCACAGACCCCTCCCAGCCTGGGGAAAGCAGGACCCCTGTCAGGGTAACCCCAACAGGCTCTCAAGAATGTCATGGCTGGAGCCCCAGCAGCTCCTGCCCACACCCCTGAGCATCCCGGTGTCCCTGGCAGGGCTGACTCACCACGTTGAACATGGGGTTGTTGAAGCCTTTGTCACTGGCTGGTGCGGGGGACACCGGCTCCTCCATTCTGTCCCAGGACCGGGACAGGCGCAGGGCAGGCAACCTGGGGAAGAGCTGGGCTTCACCTTCCACATCCCTCCCACCCCTGCAGCTCCCCCAGCTGAAACCCTGCATCTTTAAGAGGCAGATGGGAAAATACAGGGGCAAAGTGTCAGGCTGTCATTGAAATGGGATGATTGTACCCTTTCCCAGGGAAAAGCTGCTGTATCCAGCAGAAATCATTAAGGCTGGAGATCTCGGACCTGCATTCTGGAGGGAGGAGTTTGCAGAGGCAGACAGCTCTAGCACAGGCTTCACTTTGGAGCAATCACTCCTTCCCTGTGGCCTAAAGTGAATTGCCACAGAGCTGACACCTGTTCCCACTGCAATCCCAACGAGCACTAATTACTTTTATCATGTTACCATTTTTTCACCTTAATCACCATCACTACTTGTACTATTCTCTTCATTACTTTTGTCCTAAGGTTCCCAGTCATGGAGCATCCTCCCCTGCACTGGGCATCTGGTGCAGGTGGGCTCAGCAGCAGGTCCACGCACATCACCTCAGGAGCTCTGAGGGAAGCTCTGCCAGGCCCCTTTCGGAGGAAATTAGGGGACCTGCAGCAGCAGTGGGTTGGCCAGGGACAGACCCTGGGCTCGTGTTCAGCTCTGTCTCCTGTAGCTACACCAAATTCCCTTCTGCTGCTGACAGAGCTAGTTTCAAAGGCCTGTCCAGCATCCAAAGAAGAGTCAGTGAAAGATAAATCATCAAGCAGCAATTATGGGTCTGGGAGTTTTATTTAGAAATTAGATGAAGGCATGGGTTTACTGCTAGGAAATACCATGTCAGCACGTGTCAAGCAGCAGGGCAACTGTCCCTGGCCACGGCCACTACTGCACAGTGACAAAATCCCAGTGGAAGAAGTGGGAGGGAACAACCAACCTGACTCGTGAGCCTCTGACACGGCAGCCCCAGCACTGGGGAGCTCAGCACCCCCTGGCAGACACAGGCGCACTTTGCACATGCAAATTTAAGCAATTCCTGGCCCCTGATTATAAAATGTGTGAGGTCAACCCCACTTGCCCACAGCTGGGTGAGAAACAACTCGCAGTGCCTCAGCAGGCAGCCAGTAAATACTGCAAAACCCTCCATGTGAAGGTGGGTGCCCCAAGCACCTGCTGTGGGTACTGCTGGGATGCCCTAGTCACTGCCAGGCCCCATCTCCAAGCTTTCCTTTAAAGAAAAAAGGTGATGGAGAAGGGGTATTTGTGACTAGCTCCCAGCTGTGGTGCAGCCAGGTGTACCCTCCAGCTCTCCCCTGGGACCTGCACTCTATGTTCCATGCTGTGTGAACAACTAATGCACCAGGAGCTGCACTTGCTTTTGGATGCTCTCTCTCCCTTTACTGGTTATAAAGCTGTGGGACAAGTGTTCTGCATTATTTTGATGCATTTCTTTTTAGCAGCTGGCAGTTTCAGCCCTCCACTCCCCAGCAGGGCTGCAAACTAATGGTGCCAAGGAACCCACGCCACCAGGCACCATGACTGGGCTGTGCAGAGCTCCAGCCGAGCTGCAGCAGCTCTGCTCCCACCAGAGCACACTGCACCCTGCCAAGAGGCAACTCCTCCTGGTCACAGAGGAGAATGAAGCAGCAGTCCAAGAGTACAGAAGTGCCTTTCAGCCACCTTACCTCCAATAAACCATGAGGAGCAAGGCCAAGTTTTAAACTGACAGAGGGCAGTTAGATATTGGGAAGAAATTCTTTACTGTGAGGGTGGTGAGGCACTGGCACAGGTTGCCCAGAGAAGTTGTGGATGCTCCATCCCTGGAAGTGTTCAAGACCAGGCTGGTTGGGGCTTTGAGCAACCTGGTCTAGTGGAAGGTGTTGCTGGCTATGGCAGGGGTTTGGAACTAGATGATCTTTGAGGTCCTTCCAACCCAAACCATGTTGTGGCTCTATGAACAGTAATGCTGGGGGTAGCAGGCTGCCAGGCTCTGTGGGAGCTCTGGGCAGCACAGTGTGCCAGGCTGGAAGGACAGCCTGGGCTGGCAGCTGCTCCCAAGCAGAGACAGCCTGAGTATTTGCTGCTGGCAGAAGCCCCATCCCTACCTCAGATTTCCCCTTCTGTAGAGAAAGAGGATCCCTCCAAGGAACAGGAGACTGAAGAGTAGCCCCATGACTGTCCCCGCTGTGATCCTGCTCACTGGGTGGCTCCCCACCTGCCCGCTGGCAGTGCTGCCAGTGGCCACTTCCATTTTGCCACTTGAAATGCCAAGAGCTTCACCTGGGAAGAAATATGGATGAGGATTGTACAGGGCAACACATCTCCACACCCATGGCAGAGGGAGCCTTCAGCTGGGTCTGGCCCTGCTTGCCTGGGGATCACCTTTCCCTGAGAATGGCGATGGCATACACAGGTGGATGGACTCAATGGGGACAAGCCCGTGTGGGTCTGGTATCCACAATGACCACCAGGTCCCCTGGCTGTGACCTGTGTGCCCATCAGCATCTGTCAGCTTCCATTGTCTGCCTCCACAAGCAGCATTCTGGCTGCAGAGCAGCTCTGCAGAGAGGGACCTGGGGGTCCTGGCAGACACCAAGCCGGTCATGGTCAGACATGGCATGGGAAGAACACCAGTATCCCAGGCTGCATGAGAACTGCCAGCAGCTCAAGGGAGGTGACCCTTCCACTCTGCTCTGCTCTGCCCTGGTGAGCCACAGCTGGAGCACTGAGCCAGGCTCGTCAGCAGTGCCCAGTGACAGGGCAAGAAGCAACAAGCAGATACTGAATATGCTAAATTCCACTTAAATACCGATATTTATCTAAGTATTTATATTTTAAAAACTGGTTTACTGCAAAGATGATCAGTTGTGGAGACAGGCTGCTGAGAGACATTGTGGAATCTCCAACCTTAGAGACATTCAAACCCCACTGGACATGTGGGCTGGTGGCAGGGAATACGAAGCTCTGGCCAGCGGTGGGTCTGGGTGCACCTGCAGGGGACCTGCTGTGGAGAACAGGGGCGTTACCATGCTGTGCTATGTTCTCCATGATGTCTGCTGCCAGCTGCTCCGCAGCGGTGCCCGCCTGCACTCCTGCTCTGTCATCGATCAGCACGATTTGGATCAGAGGAGTGGAGCTTCGGGACAGGATGCCCAGGAAGGTCTGTGCTTTGTGCACCTTGGATATGGCCATCTGCACACCAGCGTACTTGGGCTTCCCAAAACACAAGGAGATACGTAAAGCCCATGAGAGGGTAGGCACAAATTAGTCACCTCTCCAGACAGCCATGACGGGGCAGCTGCAAGGCCCACCTGAATCTCCATGTGAGCCCCATCGCAGAGCTGCCATCCCTGTCCCTGCAGTGCCACTGCATTTCCCAAAGGAGAGGCTTGTACATCCCCTCTCTCCCTCTCTCCCAAGCTGTGACCAGTACCCAGCACACACTGAGCCCCCACAGAGGAAAGCATGCTGAGAAAACAATTTCATGTATAACACCCATTAAAAGCTGTATTAAGACGTGTGGCTGTAAGGAGGGCAGGCAGACAGCTTTCAGCTCAGGATCAATAGAGCAATACTCCAGTATCAAACCTCCCAGCACAACACAGAGCACACCTCCTCCCCTGGCAGCCCCTGGCAAGGAGGAGGGATGTCATGTTGTCTCTGACAAGCAGCAGCATGAAGTGATGCTTTGTAGAGCATCTGAGAGCTGACCAGTGCCAGTCACTCACCCAGTGCTTGCCTACTGGGGAACGGCAAAGCAGCTCAGCATTGCCCAGAGGCCAGAGGATGCCCTGCTGCAGGTTTGCATGATCCCAGCTGCGTGCACTGAGCTCCCATGTTACCTAGACCTGACCTCCTGTGTTTTCTGGAGCAGGGTTTGCAGCAAGCCCCCCTGCATCCCTCCCCACTGCATGTCGGCAGCTGTTCCTGCCCTGAGCTGAGCGGGATGGTGGGGCTGTGGTGGGGAGCAAGGGACCCAGCACCCACAGCAAGCTGGCACATCCAAGAGGTCACACGGGGAGGGTGGGCCCTGCAAGGTGGTGGGGAGTGAGCTGCACCCCTGGCATCGCTGGGGCTGCATGCCAACCACAGACACTCCCACACGCATCATGTCACTGGCAGATGTGGCCAGTGGCTTGTGGTTTCATTAGCCCCTTCCGATCTGACAGGCTGATGTACCTGGCTCAGCAACTCTTGTACCAATCTGTCCTGGTACTTCTGCAGGTCAAAATCAGGAGTGAAATCCAGGTTAATGGTGGCCCCTGCAGCCGGAAAACAGACAGACATCAAACTCACCAAGTGTGGACAGAGAGCTGTCACGGCAGCACAGCTCTGACTGCCATGAAAGGCGCTGAGGACCCTCCAGTACCCCTGTGCAACCTCTCCCTCCCTTGTTGGTCTTTTTGTCAGCTGGGTTTGATGAAAGGCATTTGGCTTCCAAGAGAAGCTTTGCCTGGAAAGCTTTCTCCCAGTTATCCCTCTGGGAAGCTCTACATGTTCCTGGTTTTGGGGCCACGAGGTTGTAGTTCAGCAGCGCTACCCTGGCTTTGGGGGGAAGGCTGAGAGGAGGGAACACCTCTGCTCCCCGTGCTGCTGCACTGCAGTCATGGAGACAAATATTTTCCTTGGAAAAAATACAAGTAAGAATTAGCTGAAATTTTAAATTGTCCTAACGACTGTGAGGGACTATGCTTTCAGGAGCATGTTGGAGAAACATGGTGCCATTTTATTGAATTTGGTATGATATACCAAATATCAGATACCAAGTATCCAGGTACAGATGTGCATGAAAAATTGCCCCTAACAACCTTTCATGCAGATTAATGGAGCAGCGCCCATTGGAGAGGGAACACTGCCAATCTGCATGTTTTTATTTTAAGTGAAATGAAACAAGCTGGCTGTTGAGAAGCTGACATTACAGTGGAAAAGGCTGCATTTCCTCGGAGTGTTTTCTGTTGCATAAACTCAGCAGAGCCCTATTAGCTTGACGAGCTGTGACATCCTGACAGGATAAACCAGAGGCAGGGACAAAGGGCTGCGACTCAGAACAGGCTCCCAAAAACCAGGATGATGCTTCAGAGGGATGTGCTGGGAAGGTGGCACAATGGGATCTGCACACGGGACCCCTTGGGAGCAGTGATACAGCAAAACTTCAGCTTACAACCAGCAGCAAGCATCCCCTGCACCCAACTTTCCCCCACGGAGCCAGGGGAAGCAGGGTGGGGCAGCTGGCGTGGCAGGGAGGAGGAATAGGGCCATGTCCCCCACTCACCACAGACCCCACAGCAGTGGCCAAGGGGCTGCAAAGGGCTCTGGCACGCTGGCTCTGGGCACTGCCTCCCTGATGCCCTGAGCAGGGCTGCGCAGATGCGGGGGCCATCCTAAAGGAGAGCAGGGCAGCGTCAGTCCCTCACCCCGTAACCTGCACTGGAGCCCCCAAAATGGGAAAGGGAAGACTCACCAGGGTGTTCTCGCAGGCACAGCCGGACTTATCAGGACAGCCAGTGCCTGTCACCTGGAGAGTGCCATTGCCATGAAACTGCAGCGGGGCGGAGGGGCCCCCCAGGTACCCAGCCCAGGATGCTGGGGTGTTCAGCTCCTGTGCAAGGAAGAGCAGCAAAGCAGGTGAGTGTCCCAGGACAGGTCCCAGTGCTGTCCCCAGGCACCCAGCCGTGCTGCTGGGACACCTGATGTCACATCTGATGGACATCACTGAACAGCCTCGCTGCAAGCAGTGATGCAGCAGGAAAACCCTGCCAATACACCCATTCCAGCTTTTCCCCTGGACCAACAGAAAAACTCTCTCTAAAACCAAAAACAATGGCAGTGAGATGGCTGGGCCTTTTCTTCTTTTGCTTTCCATCTTTCTGCTGGCCCAGAGAATTCAAGGTACCAGCTTTTAACTACCGGGAGGAAGGGGGCTGGATCTGAGCTGTTTTCCTCCTATCTGGGAAGCATCTCCATGTGCTTGGGACTAGCAAAGGCTGAGCTGGACTGACCAGCCTCATCCTGCCAAGCCACCAGTGATTCCCTCACCCACTCTCTTCCACAGGAAGCATCTCCATGCTCTGGCACAACGGGCAGATTTCTCAGGCCCTGGGGTGAAAACAGTCATCACACAGCACAGAGTAGGCTGGCCTCAAAGGGATAAAGAAGCTCACGAGGTCAGTTCTTAGGAAACATGCTATGATCCTAAAAAGCACCTTCTTCCTTCCTTCACCTTCTCATCGCTCAGCAGCAGCCTGAGGGACAGCCAGCAGTGGTCCCTGGGGGGGATGATGAGCCGTGGGGTGGTCTCCAAGCATCAGCAGGATCAGCATCACTCTGAGCACCCAACAGCATCCACCTCTGCATCCCTGGGGCTACGTGTGCCTGGAGTGAGTTCTGCTGGGGTGCTGCCTTGCTCAGACTCACCAGCACCCGCCTGGACACCGACTGAGTCTATTACTCAAAAAGCAGCTACCTAATGCCTGGCCCTGAAATGGCAGATCCCAGCCAGCACAGCAGTAGAAATAATAAATAACTTATGAAACGCCTGCTGCATCTCCCACTCCTGGAAGGAACCTGTGTTTACTGCTGCAGTGCCTGTGATCTTCTGCTCCCCCGACCAGGAGGGATGGGGCTCGTGGGGAGCCTGATTCCCAGGCTGAGGCACAGCAGGCTGCCAGCGCTTCTATAATTATCCCTCCGATCAATTAAAGAGCAGTGCTGAAGCAAAGCTGGGAGATGATCACTGGGCCACAGGCCATGTTAAGGTCAGGGGCAGGAGGGAGGTGTCCCCAGAGGGTCCCTGAGCAGCACAGCTGCAGACACGTGCCTGGGAAGGGAGAGGCCCCTGGGAGCCAGAGAAGATGCCATTTGCTGGTGGTTTGACCCGTGCACATTGGCCCTTTCTTTAAACATGAATAGCGAGACAGCCTGTGCTCCCACACTGCAGGGAGGGAGGCGATAACAAACTGGTCGATGCAAAAAGGCCATGGAGGCCACCCACAGCAACAGCAACAGCAGCAGCAGCAGCCCATGAAGCTGCAGCCCCACAGGTGTGCCCCATCTCCCTGCACAGCGCTGCTCCCCCATCTCCAGCTGGTCCTTCCTCGCCTCACCTACTTTGGGGCTGTGGAGAGAAGGTACCGAGCCAGTTTCTCATCCTCCCCACGTTACCTGGCCCATGACAGAGATGCTGCGGAGGTGAATCACTGGCTGCGATGAGTCGATGTTTACCCGGAAGGAGGTTTCGGGCTGGAAGACAACATCATCATAGCGGCACGGGACGCGCTCCTCATCCACAGAAAAGATGGGCCCACTTGGCTTGGGCTCCCCACTGGGAAGAACATCCTGCCACAGTGTGGGGTCGAACCACGTGTGGTGCTCGGCATCGGCAAACCTCACTGTTCCACCTGGAAAAGCGATAGGAAAGGCTTAGCATGACCCAAACCCAAACTCAAAGCCCCAGCAGATGCATCTGGGTTGGTAAAACCAGGCACTGTCTGGCCTGAAGTGAAGGATCTCACCCTGTGGTCAGGGAGCCAAGGGCTGGCCCTGGCATCACCCTCATGGGCAGCCACTGCAGGCATTTCCCAGAGCTTGGCAAAGTTTCCCAGCACTCAGAGCTGGGGTCTCAGCCCAAACCCCACATCTGCCTGCTGCTTCCAGGCCCAGATCCCACAGGACAGTTTTTTCCCCCTTTTTTAAAGCTCACCCTTCTTGCTAAGGAGGAAAACATCTGCCCGAATGCTGAGTAACAGCTAAACCTGATAGAAATGGGTATGATAATTCATGTCCCAGTTTCCCAGCAGCCTGGAAGGTCTGCAGAAACGTGACCAGCCCTGTTCCCTGCAGCAGCTAACCCCAAAGTCAGTGCTCCATTTAACTATCAATTATTTAGCCATTAACCACTTCCCTGCTGGTTAGTCTCATCATGCAGCGCCCTGATTCCTCCTCCCCCTTCCCAGCAGCTGAACCTTTACCAATTCAGCCAGCTTGAGGGTGTTTAGTGACTGAATTACTCGCATTCATTTTGAAATCGTGCTTTAAAGAAGTCCATTTGTGGAAGTTGTCCCAGAAACGCTGCTGATTTCAGGGGAGCAGGGCGTGGTCAGCAGGAAAAGCCCAGTGCAAAGCACAGATGCCTGAGCTTCCCGGCGGGGGGGGGGGGGCAAACAGCCCCAAAATAAAAAAATGATAGGAATGAAGGATTTCAGAGTGGCTCCAGACAGTCTTAAGCTACAATCCTTCCTCTGGGAAGACTGATTTGGACTTTTCCTCCCTTTTTTTCTCTTTTTCTTTTCCAGTCAGAGTGCAGGCACAGGCACTCTGCTTGGACTCTTCCTTCCCTGCAGAGGAACTAAAAAGTTACTTGCCACTGAAAGCATGGGGTAGCTCTTAAGCACCCAAAATACACCTCCCTAGAAAACAGCTTTCAGATAATAGCAGGCACCAATGACACAAACCTGCTGTCTCAGCCATGGGCTGGAGGCTGGGAGGGGAGGGGAGGATGCATGTGTGAGGCCAAAGGCCAGCTTGCTGCGATGGCCATGGCTTGGCTCACCAGTGTGTAACTCCTAACTGGTTTTCTTTAGAAACACCATGCCAGAGACAGTAAGGGCTTTGATGTGGCTAAATGCTTAATAGGCAGGGGAAAATACAAACAATATTTGCCTCTCTGCTACAACTTCAAAGGCTTCCCTACCGTAATTACTTTTTTAGAAGACAGGTGATCTAGCAGGAAAAAAAGATCTGATGTGAGAGAGGCCATCAAAGGAAAGGTAAGTACTGAAGAGGAGTGATTCACTTTGCTCTGAGCTGGGACCTTTGTAGAGGTGTTTGGGCTGAATTTGCATGATTCATCACGGGCTGATGGGGTGCCTGGTTTCGGCACAAAATACCTGAGTCACAGCCTGGATCCCAGCTGCCATCGAAAGCTGTGAATCCTGCACCAGCTGCCAGCACGAGTTCTCCGTTCAGGGGCAGGTACTAGACGAAGGGATGCAGAGTGTTACTGCGCGGTCCTGCTGCCAGCCACCCAGGCTTGTAACCAAGTAACACTGCTAATCATTAGGCTGCCTATTACCCTCACAGTCTCCAAGGCACTTCACAGTTATCAGGAGCTACCCTTGCCATGCCCCATGTAAATGGAAAAGTATCAGCTCCCGGTTTTACGGACGGGGAGGCTGCAAGGGGGAGGGGCAGTTTGATGTTATCTTCCCTAACACAGCATTCAGAAAAGCAAGAAAAGGAAAAAGCAAAATAAGCTCTTTTGACAGCTCTTCCTCCTCTTGCACACACTCCCAGCAGCTCAGTAATGGATTTATACATTGGAACACCATGAAAAACCCAACCTTACTCTGCAAGTGCCAGAGTGCAACCCCTCACTTAATGGGTTCCCACCTCCAGGGGCTGTGCTTGCCCCATAAAACGTAACTCAGGGACCCAAGTTATGCTTGGTGCAGTGTCAAGTAGGGAATCTGCACTCAGCACAAGCTAAGGGAAACACACAGCGGCATTTGGAGAAGCTTGCTATAGCCACACCCTCTTCTTGTTGGGTAGGACATCACCAGCAGGTAGTCACAGTCATGGTACTGACCTGGCTTCAGCCTGGCCACGGACAAGCCTCAGCAGGCACAGCTCTGCCACGGGAACCTTTTCAGCAAGAAACTGTGGCCACCTGGGTCACGAGCCACCACTGCCAGCACTGGGACAGGCCCTGGTGAACGATCAACTCAGGCAACTCATTCACAGCACACAGGCTGTTCAGCCCAGCCCGTTTTATTTTACATTTAGAAATTGCAGAGGGAAAGTCATGGTTTCTCCCAATATTTTCAAGTCAGTGATGCTCAAGGCTCCCTTCTCTAATTCAGTCTATCCAGTGTTTTAGCACCACTCCCCAGACAGCAGCTGGGAGCCCTCCAGGACTGCATTATGCTGACTTACTGGGTCCTGCGCTCAGGCAGAAAACATTAAATAGGATTTTACGGTTTCATCTACTTAATTGGTCTTTAAATATGTATGTAGGTTAGAGAAAGCAAGACTTATAACTGACTGCTGCAGGTGGCTGTGATAGCTCTCTGTCCTTGGCCAGTCTTGCCTGAGGATGCTCAGTCCCACTTGGGCCACCATGGGGTAGGCAGACCAGGCAAAAAGCTCATCACCCCTGAACTGTAGGCACCTGTTAAGAAGTTTAGTATCTTGGTGGTGCAGTGCTTTGAAGGCCATAGCCCAGGTGCTCCTCTTGGTTCAGGAACCATGAGAAGCCAGGATAGAGAGCAGAGGGTGGCTGCCACCAAGAAGAGCCCCACAGTGCTCCTCTGCACCATCTGCTTTGGACCCAGCAACGCCATACATTGGGCTGGACAAGAGGGGATGACACTAGGAATAGCTGAGGTTGGGGCAACATGTGCCCCAGGGGTGTGGTGTCTCCCCCCAGCCAGGAAGGAGCCTTTGCCTATGGACACTGCTCCATCAGACCATAGCCTGTGTCCTGCTGTCAGGTTCTCTGCATTTCTATTACTTTTGAGTAAAGGAAATTTGTTCAATACTGAAGCACTGAAAAAAGCTGAAAGGTCTGCCAGGATACAAATGGCATCATGTCCTTTAGCTGCAGATGTAAAAGCCATGTCTGTTTTGGCCTGCATTCAGCTGGGTGAGGGCAATGCTACCAGCTTCAGCCACAGAATGCTGTACTTCACTTCAAGTGGCCTGGCTTGTTTTCCTGTGAGCTCATGCGGGAGCAGGCAATGGGACATTCTGGAGCAGTCAGCTGTCACCCATACTCAGGCTAGTGCCAGAAGCACTGCCAGCCAAGTCTCTTCTCCCAGACTGCCTGGGCCATGGCAGTCTGAAGCCCCTGGGCACTGCCTCTTGCCCAGTTTGCAGGCTGGCCCCCTGCACCACAGCAGGGCCAGGCAGGAAGGGTGGCCAGCCGGCTGCTGGGCCCCATCTGAGCTGCCCAGCGTGGGGCTTTGGATGGGACGCAGCAGATCCTTCCACCAGCACAGGGTACCAGCTCTGGGCACTCAGACCCAAAGCTGCAGGGATCTTTGGGTGGAAGAAAGAAAATCAGCCAGCAGCTGCTGCTGAGGGGGATGGTTACACAGCAGGATCATGACTGGTCTCCACTTGCTTTCCCAGCATGCTGAAGTTGACATTTGTGAGTGTTGTGGCTGGATCAAGACCACTGGGTTGGGAAGTCCCTGCTCTCATCCCTGCCTGCCTGCCAGCTCCCTCTCCTGTTGTTACCACTTTGACTACAGCCGTGGGTCAGAGCTTCCCAAACACCCTGTGGTAACCATGCAGGACACAAGAAGATTTTGTGTCCAAGGGGATTGTTCATTCAGATCTTCACAAACTAAGTAGGAGGGAAGGAAAACACAATGAGGATTCCCATGACAGGGCTGAGTTCAGTGTGGTAAGAGAGGAGATGAGGTATAACAGGATAGCTCGTTCAGTTAGGGATGCACATATGGATGCATGACACTGATTCCAGGACGAGGTGGTGCATCGTGCATGTGCTTGGGAGGGCAAGCACGTCTGGATGGGCCAGCAGCACCAGTTCTGCTCAAGGGGAGAGCTGGGGGAAATGCCCCATGCCTGCAGTGCCTGTGCTCTGGAGACACTGGCCTCTGAGCTCTCTGGACAAGATGGAGCTTCTCCAGCCACCGCAGGAGATCCCCTTCCACTCTTGAGGCCAAAACCCCAGGCTGGCTGGACTTCCCAAGCCCAGAGTAAGCTGCTCATGTGAGTGTCAGAGTGGCAGGGAAATGAGAGTGAGCACACACAGTGTCCCTTCACACCCTGGGACTGCCCAGACACTGCAAGCACTTGCCCTGGAATTAAGATGGCAACACAACACGATGGAAGACAGGGGATAGAGTCACCCCATCTTCACAAACATGAAGCTCAGGAAGAGCTCTGTACTTCTGCTTCATCACAGGAATTTCTGGGGCTGGCCCCTGCAGCTATGGCTCCTTGCCCACTGAGGCAACTGTGCTGCACATCCACCACCAGCCCTGCCTGAGCTTCTCACCACTGGGTAGCATTCCAGGAGTGTCTCCATTGTCCAGTGGATCTTTGTAAATAATTTGCCCTTTCTTTTTTCCTAACATAAGTTAGGCATCTCAGCTCACTGCAGAGGACAAATGGAGACTCTGGCTGGGCAGTGGTTTTCTACCTTTGGGAGTTTAGTGTAGAAATTGCATACAGGTTGGGCCACTTTCCAAGTACATTTTGAACTGAGCAATGACAGGTACCAATGGACCAGAGCCAAAAAGCTGGCAGTTTCATCTGCTTTCCCTTCCTCCTGCCAACCTGTACTCCAGGGCCATTAATACAGCGAGTGCTTAGAGTCCCATTAGTCATTTCCCATCCCTGATACTAGTAAATCACTTATCTCCTCTGTTATCATTATCAAGTGTAATGACAACTGAAACACAGTCATCATTCTTCTTATCAAAGTCATAAAAAAAAAAGGATGAAAGACCCCATGTAGCCCTTGGCCCAGCCCCAGCACTGCACCACTGAGAAGGAATCCACTGCCCCAACAAATAAGTGGAAACAAAGCTAACCTCCAAAATGTAAAAGAAAGAAATAGCAAAGTCCTGAGAGATGGTTTTTCAATCAGATGGCCTTAATCACCCTCTGGCACATCCTGGCTCTGCTTGAGTCACAAGCATTGGGCTGAGATGACTGACAGGAGCACTGTGACTGGCATGTCACCATCATCAGCACAGGAAAAATGCAGCACTTGTGCTTTGAACCTCAGTGAACAACACTTGTGACTGCAGCCGGGTCTTTCCCCAGCCTTGCTTTTATTTGCAGCATCTATGCATTTAAATTCCTTGCCTGGATGAGATGGTGCCACCATCCCCCATCATTCAACACTAACACTGCCTGGGCACACTGGGCTCCACAGTGCTGCATCCACAGCTGCACCAGCAGGCAGGTCAGCAGCCATCGGCCCCCAGGTACATCCCCTTGCCCAGCACCCAGCCCAGGAGCAGCTCTGGGGCTGGTGCTCCTGGCCCTCCATTGAAAAAAACTGTGATAGGATGCGAGTGGGCTATTGCTCCAACACAGATTGCTGTAACCCACCACAGGCAATAATGCTCAAGGGAAATGATCTCCATATCACCTTTCTCAGTCCTGCTTTGTTGGGTCAGTGGCAGCCCATGGGCAGCAGCAGGCAGCCACGGCAGCAGGCGGGCGACCCCAGCCCATGCTGCCCACAGGTGCGAACAGCAGAGATTTCCCCAGTGCCTGCTGAGGCTGGGGGTCTCAGCGCAGCTGGTGGTGGAGCCTGGGTGGTATCCAGCTGTTGGGTGACACCCCAGAAAGGCACAGGGCCCGGTTCACCCACAGGTGAATCCCTCTGACAACTCCAGAGCATTGCCAGGGGCTTGCTTGCAGCAGCACTTCTTGGGTTCATTACTGGGGGTTCATTTATTCGCTTTCTGGCCCAGATGAAGCTTCCACCTGCACCCTCAGGACAGTGTCCTTTGCCCTAGCCACACATGCCACCTCATACCCCCAGTTTGCTGCCAAAGCCAGCCTGCCCCCACCACAGCTCTCGATCCCACAGCAGCTAGTCCAGGTTCCCAGGAAGGCAGGAGGACCTCCTGCCACCCCAAGACCTCCGTGTGAGCCGAGGAGGGCCACCTGCCGCTGGAGCAGCACCTTGCTGCCCAAACATCTCCCTCCAGGCACATGGTCCTATGAGGAATGGGGCTTTAGCTTCCCAAGGAAGGCAGGCAAGAAATGCAGCCTGTGTCCCCATGAAGCCTATGCTCACGAAGGCTGGTGCAGCACACCCGGGGCACAGAAGCTGGGGCTGCTCTGCATGGGACCCACCAGCGACAGCGGGGGATGCCCACAGCCCTGATCTGATCCCAGCAATAGCTCGCCCCTCTGCTTCTGACCCACAGCAGGCAGGAGCACAGGCACAGGAGTGGTGTGCCAGGGGATATCATCATTTCAGTGTCATCTCCTGCAAGCTAACAAGGTGCTTGGCTGCTCCCCCTGCCCGCATCCCTGCCTCCCCTCCTGCCCAGAAGCAGCAGCCCAGCCGCGCGTTCATTAATGCCAGAGCCAGCTCCCCTGCTGTGTCTGCTTACCACATTTTAAGCTGTTTCAGTGTACGGGCTCCCCACAGCACCTGCCCAACCTGGTCTTGCCCCCACATCCCCTGGCATAGGAGTGACCTGACACATCAGGTTCCCAACACATCACAGTCCTGCCCATCCCTACAGAGAAGCCACAGCTCCTGGCCATCCCACACAGCCCCTGCCAAACCACCCCACAGGGCCCAGAGAAAGCCATGGGAGGATAAAAACAAACAACAGACACAAAAAGCCCATTAACTGGATTGCAGATCCCCAGCATACACTTCTAGTTGCAGTGCCAAACAGGTCCCAGTGTACAGAAATCAGGTGTCACAGGGACATGGGAAGCCCTTTGGGTAGCTGAAGACATTGAGCTATGGCTGCAGAAGACACAGAGAGGATTAAAGCCATTTGCCAAATCTATTTCAGATTAGCTAAGATCCTTTTCCTGAACTTTCCTCTACAGACAAGATCAGAGAAAGCTAGGAAGAGGCTCGAGGTGCAGGCAGGGGGGCCATGCCCGGCAGCGAAGGGGATGGCAGACGATCCATGGAGCAGCTTCCCAACCAGACGGGCTCCAGCATCCGCTACAGCCCAGGATGCTGGCAAGCTGCTCTGCTCATTGCAGACTTTAGTAACTCCTCCTGCTGGAAACCAGCCTGAAATGAGGAAATAGACTCGGCGAGATGAGTGTAAATGGCTGTTTTACCACACTCCTTTCCTAGCACACACCTTCAGTGTGAATACTGACACAGAAAAGACTGCAGGATTCCGGATTGGAATTATGTGCTGGCACACACTCCCCTCAAATTTTTTACCTTCATCTCAGGTGAAGGAAAAATAATCCCTTTTCTGGTTGTCTCATTATCCCGCTGTCTGGGAAGCAGTGGGGGAGGGAGCACCGGTGCCTGGGACTAGCGCGAACTGTGGCAATTCATTAGAGCCGGTGCCCCTGGAGAGCAATTGGCATTTCAAGATCAATCTCTGCCAGGAACCGAGCGGGAGCATCCTGCAGCAAAGCCGAGTACATTCTGCTCTTGCAATTAGGCAGCTAAAAATACAAGGCTGGGGGAGGTGTCCCTGGTCAGACCCCAGTGCCCTGCACACTCCGAACCCTTGCCCAGCCTTGCAGCCCCTCATGGGGCAGGCAGGGAAGGGGTACGAACAGCTGCCACCCCACAGCAGAGCTCAGGGATGAGGCACAGCTGGAAAAGAGATGTCAGGGCTGCTGAGCAACCCCAGCCAGTGTCCTGACCCTGGGGTGGAGCAAGGCTGCTCTGCCCATGTGAATAAAACCCACTCCCGCCACCCCAAAAATAGAAGCAGCAGCATCCATCCCTGGCCTGCACGTCAGTGCTGGCCAGCTCAGGCACAAACTGCACAAGGGCTGGTGTTACTGGGGCAAACACCAGGCTCACTGCTGCAGCCATGCCCTGGCCTGGCTCCCTTTGGAAGCACAGCCATAGCCAGAGGGTCCAATCCCTCACAGGAGTCTTTCTCCCCCACCAGGAGACAAGCAAAGCCAAAGTCTGCCTTACCCTGGAGCACCCATGCCAGGCATCATCACCTCCATTTCCATCCTTTCTGCACATTTAGTCTCAGGCACCTCCAAAAGCTGGCTAAATACTGATCTGCATCTTTAGGCAGCTAAATACCATAGAAAATCTAGCCTAATCACAACGGTTGTGCATCAAAGCCATTTACGCTTAAGCTGGATTTGGATTTAGTGTGTGGCTGAATTAGGGATCCATTTGAAACTTCAAATAACTGCTGAGCTGGGCACTCAGTGGGTGAGCTCTGAGCAGGGAGGCAGGTTCTGTGCCCCAACAGCCTCCTCCCAAGAAGGCATTTCCCAGCACTTGGCTGGTGCCAGCATAGTACTGATGGGAAGGGGAGCTGGAGAGCTGACCACACAGAAGTGAGCTTTCAGAAAAATGTCTAGGAGAGGAGCGATAGTGACACATGAGGACCACCCAACGCTCCACTCAGCTGGGGAGTTGGGATGGGAGATCTCATGCTGTCCCTCCACCACCAGCACCAAGCATCCTCCCCTACACTTGCCACAGCAGGCACTGTTCTCATGAAAGTCAATGAGAGCCCAATCCCTCCTCAGCTGTGAATTTCCTTCTAGGCTACTATAGCAAACAACATTCTCCTTTTTTTTTTTTTTGGCCAAAGGCTGTATAGCATCTCCATGGTGACTCTAAAGCTTAATGTATTCTTGCTGATTTAAGTGATTAATGCTCCAGTGCGCGTGGCTGGCAGCCGAACAGGTGCAGCCCAGCCTCTCTGCAAAAAGCCTCATGACCAATTCATTTTCTAACCAGCTGGTTGCCAAATTTCATGCCATTTGCATGAGTGGCAGCCCAGCTCAGGTGGTGGGTTTCATTTCTTTTTCATCCTTAACCTTGGCAGTCCCTGTATCACCTGGTGACAGCAGAGCAAGGCAGTGAACAGGAGGGAAGTGCCTGAGCTGAAATTAAAAAGAAATATTAACCACCTCACTAAGAGACATGCTGGGACAGTTCACAGGGAATTGCCGGGGCAGCGATGCTCAGAAGGAAGGTGTGAGCTGCAGTGCAGGTTACAGGCAGGGGTGGCTGCTCACCTGCAGTGCAATTCAGTGCAAGAGCAGAATGGTGCCCTCAGCCCATGCCATGCTTCCTCCCCTCATGGATCCCCCCAGCAGTCCTCCCCACCTGCACAGCAGCGGGACTATAAAATTCACTGTAACCCTGAAGCCTGTGCAGCTGCCTGCCATCAGTGGGGGCCCAGAGAAACCCCAGGACAGCAGAGGGGCCCCAGGGGCTCCTGCCAGCGCTCTGGACCCGTTGACTGGGACAAGCCATGGGTCACTCGGGCACCCTGACCCATCCCTGAGTCACGATGAGAGCCATCAACCCCAGCAGTGGGCAGGGCCGTGGATGCTGTTTTGTGTTGTGCAAAGGTTGTGTTGATCTCCCTCTCCTCAGGCTGCTCAGCTCTGCTCTCCAGCTTGGCTGCAGGAGGCTCAGCCGTAATGACTGACGCTGCTCTGCAATTATGCACTTTGCAGGCCTCTAATGAAAGTACTTTAGAAATATTATACATTCATCTGTAAGTAAAATAAAATCTGCTGGAGTGGTATTTTGCTCTTTTCTTCTCTGGGTAAATTCCACATCATTTATTACATTATATTTGTACATATTTCCCCAGTACATTCTTTCCTTCAAAAATTCATATTTAAAATGCCATATAAATAAAGTATCTTCTCCAAATATTTGTAGAGGGATTAAATGTGGCACATGGCGTTATTAAAGCATCAAAACTATTAGTGGCATAGACAGCCTGAACAAATTACACCACATAAATTTCAAGGGCTTCTTCAAATTTAGTGGCCAATAAAAGAGCAAAGCTGCCCTAAAACCGAGAGAGGAAACTTGTATGCAAGCTCATCAGGTCTAGAAGAGGAGGGTTTCCAAACAGGATCCAGCCCGTCTCTTCTTGTCCCAGCACTGGGAGAGGGCTCACTGGTGACCCATCCTCCACTGGCATGTTGGGGCATGCTTTTCCATTTAATTCCTCCCTGTTAAATTTTACCCTCCAAGCCATGGAGATTGAGATGCCATGTTTTCATGGCTGCCTGTCAGCCTGCTCTGGGGCAGAGTTCCTCCTGTGGGGCAAAATCAGGTTGCTCAGAAACCCGTCTGAGTTGAGACCCCCCCAGTCTTATATCACTCAACACACACACTTCAGCAGGGTGTCATGCCCATCTTGCCACAGCCAGGCTGATAATGCCACAGAAAAATATAAAACCCAATGGCACTTGAAAGAAAATTTCTTAAGCAACATTTTGGGATTTGCCAGAACAGTTTGTTTTCATTTCAAGATATTTTGATGTCAGCTTCACTTAGCCTCTGCCCAGGGCTAGTGCCTGCTCTGTGTCAGCAATGCTGTGGGTTGGTGCTCCTCAGCCAACTACTGCCAAGTTTTCCATCACATGGAGGGAGTTTTATCCCTCCCTTGAGGAGGAAAAATCAATTTATTTCAAATGAAATTGGGTTTTGTTGTACTCTCTCTCATCTCCCCTAATTAAGAAAAGAAAAGAAAAAAAAAAAAGCCCAGAGATGGCCTTTTTGGTTCCATGGTACAGAGAAACCCAGACTGCCATAGGACTCCCATCCCCTGCCCCAGATGAGGCATCCTTGGTCTGGCTGGACCATGGAGAAAAGTGTTGAAGTCCATGGAATGACTTTAAACTGACAGAGGACAGGTTTAGACTAGATATTAGCAAGAAATTCTTTACTGTGAGGGTGGTGAGGCACTGGCACAGGTTGCCCAGAGAAGCAGTGAATGCCCCATCCCTGGAAGTGTTCAGGGCCAGGCTGGATGGGACTTTGAGCAACCTGGTCTAGTGGAAGGTGCCTCCGTCCATGGCAGGGGGTTGGGACTGATGACCGTTAAGGTCCTTTCCAAGCCAAACGATGTTATGATTCTGTGGAGATGGGGACAGGGAAATGTGCCACCAGGCAGAGCTGCAGGGCTGGCCCTGCCCTCACCCACCCTCTGACAGCCCTTCACACCATGCACACCACGCCTTACCATGTCCGTCAGCGCGTGGGGAGACCTGACGAAGACTGAGACAACCTGTAAGAAAAGCAAGAATAGAGTGTGCTTTGCACTGTCAGGTAAAGGGGCTTTTCCAATGCCTGACAGCATTTTGCAAAAACAAAAATAAAAATAAATCAGAAGTGTCTATACCTTGTCCTTCTCAAAGTGAACCACGTCGCTGGCACAGGGGACTCTGTCTTTATCCCAGTTGGAGGCGGTTTCGAAATTGGTGTTGGGGATCCACTGCTTGTACACAGCAGCAGTGGCAGCTGGGAGGGAACAGAAGAACCAGTTTAACCCAGTCCATGGGAGGCACCAGGAGCCTGCTCTGGGATGTGCTTCAGGATGGCTTGGCCTTTTTATGCCAGATTTTTCACCCAAGAGCAGCTCCTGAGTTTTCCCAGCTGAGCAGTCACAGCCCTTCTCTACACAGGGGATTTTTTTTGGCTGGGTGATGGTTTTTACCCACCAAGACAGGAAGAGAAGCAAGGGACAAACACCTGGCAGGCAGAGAGAAGGCAGGAAAGTGTCCTGCAGGCAAAGGGCAAGAACAACATACACCTGGTAGTTAAGCAATCCTTGCAAGGGGTTTTGTTGTCACTCACTAATTCAACAAATAGAGATTCCTCAGCCTTTGGTTTCCAGAAGGTACAGAGTGGGCATGCAGAGCTGGGATACCACAAAGACAGGGCAAGAGAAGAAAAGGCATTTGTTATGGGACATGTAGCACAAAATACAGGCTAGTTTCATGTGTTTGGAGCTGGAGGGGGGGATTCAACGGTGTATTTCAGCCTGAGGCATAAACAGGTTGGGTTGGAGGGTTCTTCCCCTTGGGGTTTGCTGGGACAGTGGCAGTCTCGTCCTTGGGGCCCCACAGGGATGAACCTGATGGCCAGGGACAGGACAAGGGAGAGGGGGTTTTCACTCTGACCTCCGTGATTGCACAAGCACAGCAGAGCAGCCTCCCGACCTGTCATTGCCCAGGCTTGGCTGGGGGATGCACATTCAGCTGAAGATGAATGACTTTCCAGCAGCCTGAATTAAATGGCTTCAGGCAAGTAAGTATGAGACAGAGAAGAGAAAATGACCAAAAAACCCCCCGACTTTTGCCGTTATTATGGATCATCTTTTCTGTAAGAGAAAGACCCACAAAATTACAAAATATGTAGAAAATCCATGGTGGAAGGGACTGGGGCACTGGAGGGGGCGTGGAGAGGGAACGCCGGCCCAGCCTGGGGCAGGAGAGGGGTTCTAAATGACTCCAGCTGACAGAGGAAGGTGCACTACAGAATGCCTTGGCCCGGCTACTCCAGGTGATGGGGAGGGATGTAGCTGCAGAGGCTCTATCAGTACACAAGGATCACCTTGGGGTGTAATTTGCGCTGTCTTACTCTGCCAGGGGCTCTGCTCAGACCACGGGCTGTAGTAGCCATCTCCACATGAACAGGAAACGATGTATTTTTAACCGGAATAAAAGTCCTGGAGCCCAGCTACAGAGCGCAGAGGGGCTCCCCTGCCTCATGCCGGGCTGCGGGTGCCTGAAGGAGTCCTCAGGCAGAACAAACACACCCGTGCCGTGTCCTCTTTAAAACCCTCCGAGAGGGAGAAAGACGCTGCCAGTGGTGAGAACGGGAGCCAGGTAGGTGCTCGCAGTGTTTTGGGCACAAACACCTTGCTAGCTCAGAGCAGAGAAGAGCTTAGGAAGGGAAAAAGCCCCCAGATAGTAATGGCAAGTTGTTCTGTCCTTGCTGCGGTTCCTCCCTCGCGTCCCTCCCACCTCGGGCAGCTGGGGAATGGAGAGGTCAGAGCTCCAGCCAAAAGGCTCGGACAGCCCCATCACACAAAGCCTCACGTCCCGCAGGTCAAGCGAGCTCTCACCCGGGCACACCCTGGAGACGGCTCCGCATCCCACCTGGCCGGAGGTTACTCCTTTTGCCCCGTGCAGCAGCGCCGTGCATTCCTGCACCCTCCCCAGCCCTGGAAATATCAGTGTGCTATTTAATCGGCCCTGTCTCCCGGGAAGCGCAGTCCTTGAACATCAAAGCTACATGCATATTCAACAGGGAGCGTGTCCTGCAGCGCAGCGCTGCTGACTTCAAATGAGAGGCACAGCAGGCTCTGCACGGCTATCCCAGCCTCAGCCCCCTGCTCCCCTGCTGCCTTCCCTCGTTTGCCTTACGGGTACGCTGTGAGTGACAGAGCCTGCAGCTCTGCTCCGAACCAGGGCTGCCAGGAGCATACCCGAAATGCGGAGGTCGCCCAGCGGTCACCCGTGCTCGCCACGGCGGCCGGGCCCTGGGCGTACTCACCAAGGAGCTGCAAGATTCCCAGAAGGAAGAGCAGGCGCTTCATTTCGCAGCCGGCTGCCATCCCTCGGCTCCGCGCTCCCTTCCCAGCTGGACCTTGCACCTTCCCGGGGCACGTGATGGGCTCAGCCCGGAGGAGGCTGGGGGGAGCAGGGAGATAACCAGTGTGGGAGGCAGGTTTCCCCAGCACGAACCTCAGCCTTGGTCTGTTCCAGAAGCTGGTTCGCGCTCAGCTCCTTTCCCAATCTCCCTGTT
The DNA here is from genome assembly GCF_000738735.6 of Corvus cornix cornix. Taxonomy (NCBI): domain Eukaryota; kingdom Metazoa; phylum Chordata; class Aves; order Passeriformes; family Corvidae; genus Corvus; species Corvus cornix. The sequence goes on from NC_046335.1 coordinate 10,233,507, forward strand.
TCCTTGACATCCATGGGGAGCCTGAGAGCCACTGAGGATGTAGTTGGGGAGGCAGGAGTGAGGGTCCCCCCAGCTTCGCTCACCAAACCTCGCCACCCCACTCTCCCCACCCATCCAGGTCCAGCTGAAGGGTGTCAGGGTGAACACGCTGTGTGCACACCCCACGCCGCTCTCCCCTGCTGAACAGCGGCTACCTCATAATTACTAATGATGGCCTCCATGTATTTTCAATTAGCTCTCTTGGAAGGGAGCAGCTCCCAGCCACGACTCATAATTGTACTTTGGCCACCAGCTGATTTGATCATTACCCGGCAGTGCCAGCACAGCCCCACGCTGCTCCTGTGGAGGCTGCACGGGGCTGCTGGCAGCGGCACCAGTGCATGGGGATGCAGCAGGAGGGGGGACTGCACCATCCCCGTCGCCTGTCACAGCATGGAGCAGTGCTGCGTGCTGGTCCAGGCCCATGTCTTTACCAGAGGTGTGTTAGGAGCAGAAAAGGATGTGGGAGAGCAATGACATCCTGGCAAGGGGACAGCAGAAGGATTATGGCAGAGGCTCGTGCCATGGAGAGAGCTGTGGGGCTCAGTTGCCCTTCAGCTGACACTGATAGCAGCAGGGCAAGGGTAGAAGATTGGTGAATGCAGGGGTTTACTAGAGGCCAGGAAGAGACTGGAGAAGTTCTTGGAAGGGTCATCCAATGGAAGGGTCACAGATCACAAGAAGCTCTAACCTGACACCAGCAAGGATTTAGGAGTGCAGGAGTGGGAAGCAAACTATCCCTGTCCCACCATTTGTGCTTTCCCTGCTTCCTAGCTTCCAAGTTGGCAGACAGACTGGGGTGCCGGGAGAGAAAGCTCCTGAGCTGCAGCTCTAAGCCTGGGCATCAGCCAAAACACAGTCAGCACTTTCTGCCCAGGGAGCTCGATGCTGAGAGATGTCCTCGAGGTGAAAGGCTCCTGCACTCTAATTACCACTCACAAATCTCTCCCAGGGGACTCAGGGTGAATGCTGGCTGCAGTGAGATGTCCTGTCATTATTAGAGGGGGGAAAAATTATAAATCATGGATACTCAGCAGTCAGAGCTTGGAGAAAGGACTGCAGTGTGCAGAGGGCACACTTTCTTGTCTGTAGCCTCAGCATCCTGCAGCACAGCCAGAACGGGAGAAACCACTCACAGGACCTTGTGCAGAGAGTAGCGCCATAGCTCCTGAAACCCAGTGTGCCGGGATGTGCTCCACACCCTTAGTTTTACTTTTTGTACCCTGCAGCTGCTGCTTCTCAGCGCTGCTTGTCCCACCAAAGCTGATACTTGATTTTTAAATGAGCTGGGATTCATCTGGCAAGCAGGCAGAGGTCAAAAATCCCCTGTGAAACCCTGCTCAAGGATGGACAGTCCCTGCTCCAGCATTAGGGTGGGGCAGCATAGGATAGGGCAATGACAGAAATTCTAGCAAAACTTATTACTGGGGCCAGGTGCTCACTGTGGCACTGCTGAATAACCTGGCCCTTGCTGCGGGTCTCTCCCCATGGCTGGAGCACGCTCCTCTCCATCCCAGATTTTGTTGTTGCTACTGTCCCAAGATGCTGCTGTGCCTCAGGACCAGACAGGCACAACAGAAAGCTGCATAGGAGCAAGGTTTGAATCATGTGGTCACAGGGAGAGTGAAGCAAAGTGGAAAGGAAGGAGAAATCAGTCCCCAGAAATTAAAGCAGCAGCCCTAATGCACAGACAGCACATTTTGCTCCTTGCTGCCCATCCGTCCTTCTGCTCCCCCATGCTGGCTGCCCACAATGCCCCTGAGGTGGGGTGAGCACATCACCTCCACAGAGGGGAAACAGCACTCAGTGGATGCTTGACCTTCCCAGCATTGAGTTATAAATGGGCATCAAAGCCAAAATCACTGTTCACCTTAGCCAGCCAGCAGAGCCACCTCCTAAAGCCCTTCAGGGATATCCAGCACCTCTCGGAACTTCTCTGTTGTGCAACTGCATCTCTCCTCATCACTTAAAAGTTGTATCCTGCAACACAAGGGACTTCCCAGTATGAGTACTCAGCCCCAGCACTTTGGGAAAGGGAGCCCACGGCTGAGCACAAAGCAGTGATGGTGTGGGCACCAGGCCCCAAGGTGGATGACTGCCCCCCACATGCACACACTTCCTGCAGCCCTCCAAACAGCCAAGCAGCAATGGCACCATCTCTAGAAAGTCATTAAGGGCATGGAAGAATTATTCGGTGGTAACTGTGTTACACGCCATGGCCTCAAACAGAGAGAGGGGAGAAGGCAGAGATGTGCCAAAAACTGGCTGCAAACCCCCAGTGCTGAAATACCCCCTGTGGGGGCTGGGCTGTACCCAGGCAGACAATGTTTGCCAGTCTCCGTGGCAGAGTGCAGCATTGCCGAAGGTTTGAACCTAAAGCTAAGCTTAAATAAATGAGGAGAAATGTCCTGGCAGGTGACAGCCCCTCTAGCTGTTGCATCTCATGGCTGCCCTAAAAGCAAGCAGCCCCTGGCATCAACTAGAGAAAATCCGCACATGGGATTTCCTTTAATATAAAAGAAATACAGTCTTGGGTGCAACAACCCCATCTATACTGCCAGAACCAATCTCTGGTGGCAGAGGAGCTGTGTGTGCCACCAGGAGAGGCACAGTCTCATTTCAGGGCTGGTCAGGAGCTGAAGCTGAATATCCAGTCAATCTGTGGAGTTAAACCCTCTTTGGAGCTCCATGCCAATTCAGCAATAGGAACTCACCCAGTGCTTACAGGCCTCCAGCAGCCACACAGTCACCTTACCCTCAGGGCAGCAAGGCAGGAGAAGTCACCAGAGGGGATCCCTTTTGATCTCAGAGCTACCTGGAAGCCACACTCCAACTCACTTCTAATCTTGTAGTGTGAAGCAGGGGAACAAAAGCTTCTTGTTAGGGGTGGCTGCAAGGAGCAGCTACGGAGCGAGATCTGTGCGGATGCAGGGATGTGAGCAACCAGGTTTGCTTCTCAGCTCCGAGCCCATGCCAAGCTGCACAATGGAATCAGCCCACTCCATCCAGCCCTGTGCACGGCTGGGATTTCTTTTTATCCTTGGAAAATGGAGTGTCTTTAACCAGCCACCACTACCTACCCCAGGGACACCTGCTAAAGGGGCCACAGCTGGGGACAGGCTCACTCCTCCCCTGTGTTCCTGCGGGCTGATGGCACAGAATACGCCAAGACAGATGCCATTTCTACCAGCCAGGTAGAAATACCTGGTAGAAATCCAAATAATCTCCTCTGCAAAGCTACTGTGTTGGCACAAAGCAGCCATTGAGTGTCCACAGCAGTGTCTGCAGACAGCTCCTGCCTCCACTCACACAGCCACGCTGCCGAAACACAGCTGCAACCAAACCAGCTGTGCCCAAACATTGCTTAACCCAAGGTGCAGCCTGCGGGGTGGAAGTCAGTCCCTGAGGTCTCTTCTGTGTTTGCTAGCCCAGCCAGTGGGAATTCAGTTCCTGGCTTGGGCCATTCCCCATTCTTGTGAGCCTACAGAACACAGCAGAGCATGCGCTGAGGTCCAGTGTTCACTGCCAAACACCAGCCTGAAGGAGCCGAAGAGATCTGAGTGGGCTCAGCCTCCCCAGGTGCCTCATTTGTCAAGGGGGGTAGGGGAGACACTTGGGTTTTCACCTGTTTTGGTTAAACAACAAGCCAGACACATTACTCAACAGGAACAGCCTCCAGGGCTCAAACCAGGCGTGCAGGAAGGAACCACACAACTGACTCACAAAATAACTGGCTTTGGGAAAGGCTGGGGGAAATCACCTCTTTCATCACTTCTTTTGATCACTGGATATTTCCCTATTCCTCAAACAATTCCAGGACTTGGTCACATCAAAGCAAACAAAAAGCAGGATACACAGGACTAAGCATTTTCAAAACCTCTGACTTCTTATCAGACAGCAAGCAAACCCAAGGCTTGAAACTCTGGAAAACTTCCCAAAAACTTAGGAAAAAGCCCCGCAGTTCTTCCAAGAGATGGCCCTAGCAGCAGGTCCAGGCTCTGGCAGTGTTCACATCAGCCAGCACCCTCTGTAGCCCAGGAGCTCCTCACCCTGTTCTCCCCAGCTATTTGGTGCTCCCAGAGCTGGCACTCTGCTCCTGTCCTCCTAAGTACTGGATGGCCCACTGGGGGAAAGCACCCCACGAAGCTGACAGTCACCCTCTGGGACCTGGCATGAAGGAGAAACCTTTAATAAAGCCTCACTGGAGCCAGGAAGGGCATCATGTGTCATTTCAATTATAATTCTGTGCTGGGGGAGGAGGAGCAGGGAGGCAAGGAGAGAATTAGTGAATTAGAATTTGCCTTCATGTTTAAAGGAATTTGTTTCCTCTCTGTCTATCCTGCTGCTCTGTAATGACAGGAGTGTCACATCTGAGCAGCACTAAGCTCCCCAGTTTGGGAGGAGGAGTCTCCAAGAGGACTCTGCTGGAAGGTAACCCACTTCATTAAGGAAGCTCACCACCCCTTCACACTCCACAGCAGATAGGAAGAGCTTCAGGCAATGCAGCCTCAAGTGCCAACGCTGGGAGTGCAAGTGGAAAGTGATGAGCAGGACAGCGCAGGCTGGAGCATCCAGTTACATCCAGTGACTGCTTTCAGCAGCAAAGGTAACAACCACCTCAGCACATTCTGCAAGAGATGAGGATGGCACTTCTTAGCCACCCTCCCCTCACACCATGGCCACCTGCCTGCATTTGCCATTTCTCTGGCATCCCCATTTTATCAGAAGGCACTCAGCTGCCTGTTCCAAACACTGGTATGGGCTGGCCAGGTCGTTCTCACATTCCAGTGCCAGCAACGCCGCCGCGGCTTTTGCCCAGACACTGCAGTCTCGTGTCTGAGCACAGGCAGGACAGTCCTGCATTGCTAAACCCCGTACTACCCCTGCAGTGATGGGAAAGAAGGGAAATTGCAATTTCAGTAAGAAAGGGGTGAGAGACCATAGGGAAGAAACAACAGTGTGGTGCTCAGTAGAAGTGGCATGCTTCATACAACACCCCAGGGGATCAGGGTTTTCAGCCCTAGGGTGAATCTGAAACGTGGTGGAAATATTATTGTTCCACTTGTTCCAGAACTGTCTGTTGTTGTTACAGACTGCATCATGTTCCGTGACTTCAAGCACACACCTGACACGCAGTTCTGAGTTGAGAAGAGTCTCTAATGACACCAGAGAAGAAACAGTAACAAACTTACCTCTTTAGACATTTAAGCTCTGCTTCAACTCTCCCATACCTCTCTGGGAAAGCAGTGTACCACAAATGCATGAAAAGCCATTTCATTTATTTCTACTCTGTGTTTGCATGAGGGCTCTCAACTCTGATGTTAGGATGAACACCATCACCTGGTTTATTCCAGCACAGTTAGCACATGGAAAATAGGACTCTGACAGAAGTTATGGCAAGTTACCTGTGCAATAACACAGTAAAGCTTTATCCGGTGCCTGAGCACAAAACACTGAACAGCCAACATGCAGTGGGCTCACAGAGGAGAAAAGATGGACCCTGGCCATCTGCAAGTCAACAGTGGTCATTCAAATTCAACACACCAGTTTTTTTTAAAAAATATTATTTCCTACTTATTTATTTTTCCTTTAATAACACAGTTTAGCATTTCAGAGTTCAGCATTCTACACTCTTACACACTGTCCTTGTTTATTAGCATTTAAACACAAAAAGACATAGCAAGACCTCCAAACACAAATAAATACAAAAACACAATATACAGTAAACTGAAATACAACATATAATAATGCTATTGGGAAATTAAGACATGTTGCTAATTCCTTTTTTTATTATTATTTTAACAACATGGTTATTGCTGAGCAATAAATTATACATTTTAAAATTGTTTTTCCCCCTAAAAGAAAAGGACGAGAACCACTGGTTACCAGATCACTTGCACTGTATCCTTACAGCTATTGATAATTAAGACAGGCAGAATATACACAATCAAATGAGGCTGGCCTTCTTTGGTCTTTGTTTTTGATCATAAAACTGAACACAAGTGTACCGTTCACTGAAGAGTATGAGATTAAAGAAATGGATACACAAGTTTCAAACACATTAATTTGTACATTATTCTCAATCACTGATGTCTTTTCCATAGATAGTTCTCACAGAATTTCTTGGAAACAAATGTCAGCTTTAGTTTTCCCAATTATTATGTTGTTCCATGCATCTTAAAGGTTATCCTACTTGTCTAAGAGGAATGGACCTACATTTAGCCCATCATCTCCTAATGGGGTATTTTTCACAGCTCCCTAGTCACACCACTAATTAATTGGAGTTTTATACCTTGTAGAAAAAATCCTGAACTTCCCCATTTTTTTTCTATAAAACCTAAAAAAAAAAAGAAGTATTAACCGAACAACAGCTATAAGAAAAACAAAATAGGTGGATTACACAATGCATCAGCAACGATGGAAGCTTGTACCTTCCCATTCCACAAGTACAGATTACACAACTCTCTGCCAGTGATGCAGGTCATAGTTGGAAGATGTGTCCTTTCAGGTGCGAGCTATATTCAAATACAAAGCTCGGAACACTATGCAAGAAAATGACCTTTACGAATGATAATGCTGGTTTATCTCAGTAACCCTTAGACAGAGTCAAATTTTATCACTACGCATCGCACTGCCAGCAATGGAGCGTGTGAACACCGGCATTGCTAAGAAGTTAAAAAGTCCTTGCAGAACTGGCAACCAAATTAAAAGCTTAGTTCCAAAGGACCAAGAACACGAACACCACATAGAGACAACAAACCCTTCCCTAAACGGGTAGGTTAGTAAGCCACAGAGTTGGGATCCAGATTTGAATTCCGCATCAAGTCTGGGATGTTTGAATCCAGGGTTTTGGTTCAGGTGCTTCTCTGTGAAATTCAGAACTTATTTGAACCCTAAGGAACTAATCCTAACTTGGAGGGAAAATATGAAAAAACACAGCCTAGTATCTACACTGACATCATGAAATGGAAGACAGAAGCTGCAGTCTTGACTATATATTAGAAGAGAAACAGGAACAGTCAGATCCCTTAAGCGTTGTATAACTCTACTCTTCTAAATCTTAAGAGGATGTCCCTGAATCAGCAGTCCAAAGTTTTCCACAACCTTCTATCTGGTGCTTTCTGCAAAGGCCTGGATTAAGAGGCAAGAAAGAAGAATTAAGCCCTCAGATTTTGGTTTACAGAAAAAGGGAGAAAGCCCCACAAGAAAGAAATGGTCAGTCACACTGACTGGTAGAACAAAGAGGAACCCACTTCACTGTACAAGGGTATTCTCCCTCCTCAGTTGAGAGGAGCATCAAACGAGACTGGTTTTGTTGGATGATTCTGAACAAACAGAGCAGGACACACATTTGCTGCTGTTACTCACACTGACATGCTGTGCTTCACTCCACAGGTCTGGGCCACCATGCGTGTACAACCCCAAATCATGACAGCTTGTATGTTTAATTCTAGCCCTTACTGTCCTGATGTGGGTCTTCAGGGTATGTCAACTTATTTTCCAGTTCCTTTAAGGGACAAATGTATTAAAAGAGTAAAACCTTGTGATTGAGAAGTAACACTAGGGAACTGGAACCTCTCATTCAGTCCCAGCTCCAGGAGATTCCTTTTGTGACTCTGGGCAAATCACTTCACATCTCATCCTTGATTTCCTTTTTCCAAGAACGACAAATAGCACTTGCTATACACTGTACACAGTATTAAAAACTATTCTCAGATTAAACTGCTGAACCAATCCTTTTTGTTGCAGTAGCTCTGACTTCAAGGTCAACCAGAATATCAAGGTATTGACTGAACAGGACAGGAATTCCAGGGAAGAGGTCCAGATGCTTTTAATCATCTCTTGTTCCCAAATTAAAGGAAATAATTTGCAATTAAAAAGTTGCCCATCACTATAGTTGTTTAATATACAGGAATTATTGAAGCATGAGGAAGAACATGTGTCCTAAATTACAATTCAAACTCTTCAGAAAAGCTAAACAAAGTGTTTGCTACATACAGGTCTTCAAACCTGAAAGATATGAAACCAAAAATTGCCCTTAGCCAAGATCCTCCCTTAGCAGCAGCAAGTTGTATTTGCACCAACTGATCAAGTGTAACTTGGAGGAAAGGGTTTTGTTTCATCACTTCTACATAAAGAAAAGACTTTGCATATTTATGTGCATGCATGTCTGTGTGTTTATGTATGTACCTACACACATACAAGTAATTTACAGAGCAAAATCTATGAGATTAGGTATGCAACCCAAGAATTTCCCCCCTCACCTATTTGTATATTTGCATAGTTAAATCATATCAAAGGCATCAGTACTGCAGTCACGTTTTTCACTCTTCTGCAGTGCAGGCAACTTTTCTTGTCACTCCCTACATGCTTCTCTATCTTGGACCAAACAGCACCAGTGTTTTAAAAACTAAACAAAGTATCAGCAGATACCCTGCACTGTTGGTGAAATGCCTATCCCAGGTGATGAAATACAGATACAAATAGGTGGTAGCTTTTAAATTCCATCTCAGCAAGCCATAATCGTGGCAAGCGGAGGAAACAGAAGCAATACAATCACAGCCTAACATTCATGGGTTCAACACTTAAATCCCAGCTAACACAAATCTCTATTACCTTTGCATTTGAGAAAGTCACCAGGGACAGAAACAGGCACATATCTTCATCTTTCCTTTTCCAAGTAGAAAACACCACGAGAAACGGAAATAAACTGCATTTCTTTTTTTCTTTTTCCGTATTTTTAAAAAAGCTAGCGTGTTTTTTCCATCAAAAGTATGCCACCCACCATTCCCTTTTCCTATTGCACATTCTCTTTGTGAAGAACAACATTTACAGTACAAGGCTGAAATCAACATTGCATATTGTAAATCAGCAGTTGAAGGTGTACCGTGTAGACAGTAAGTGAAACAAGACCCCAATTAATTAGCTCAGAGAATAAATGCAGACATGGTCATGCATCATAATCGCAGGGTGGTCTTTAAACACCCAAACAGCTTCATCCTGTTTAGGATTCAAGACTTTCTAGGTAACAGGTGCACTCACTCTGTGCTGTAGAGTGTACACAAAGGGCAACATCCAGATTGTCACACACTGGAATCTCCCTAGAGGAAGCTGGAAACAGAAGAGGTTTGTACATAACTTGGAGTGTCACCATGAAGAAAGAATACCAGCAAGAGACTTCAGCTGTGTGCTGCTAAGAATTACTAAGCAGAGGACAATATGGTTCTGTTGAACAAACTCTGTTCAAAGTAATGCAAATACTCTGGGACCCCCTTGCAATAATGGCACCCCCCAGGCATTTGCCGGGATTCAAGAGTATACCTGAGGGCAGGGTGTTGTCCCATGAATTACTTTAAACAGACAGTCCCTAGAAAACTTTGGATATCTCAGTCAGGAACAAAGAGAAAAAGGATAAAGGGCATTTCAGCGATGAGAGAAACAGTTAAATAACTTAAAAGTGTTGAGTAAAGCACCAGGTATCTTTTCCTTTCAACTCAGAGAATATACAGTGGCCTTGTTTTCACAAAATGCTACATACTCCTTGCTGGAAAGCAGAGGAAACCGATTTCTATGTACACAGTAAGAACTCTACAGAGATGGCCCGTGAGTTCTGCGGAGAAAGGGGTGTTACAGTCAAGGCTTCAGGTATTCCACAGCAGGCGGTGTCTACATTTGTGTAGCAAGATCCTGGATTTCACAGTACGCAGGGTTGGCAAACTGGAAATTCTCTGGCAGCTTCATGTAGTTTTAAAAAATAAGTGCAGTAGGCCTCCGTTTTATTAACTGTGATAAAAAGCACATATGCAAAAATATTTTTATATCGATAGCACATTACTGCATTATAAAAGCTGCCCAAGTGAAGCTGAAGATTCTGGCAGCTGGTGCTTTTGGCACTTGGGAGATGTGGAAAGCAGCATAGAGATCTGTGAAATACAACAGTGACTGATGTTTCTGCTACAGTGATCGGCATTTAGACAGTTAGCAGTGTTCATATTTAAACTTCTCTGTGAAGTTTCTGAGTCAATATCCCACCAAGACGAGATATTCAGAGATCTCTTAAAGCTACTAGTTTAGGCTGTGTGCAGACTCAGGAAGACTTCCCTATTGGTTTACACATTTGCATGTTTCAAAGTCCTCTTTCAATCACCAAGGCTGGAAATGCTTTTTTTCCTCCTCTTTTAAAGAGCTTGGATTTAGAAGCGCAATTCTGTCACAGAAGTTGGAAACTGTAGTCACAAATCTGCAGAATATGCTGGGCCCTGCTTATACTAGAAATCTCCTCCAAGTCCCAGATTGAAACAGGATATAAACTGTTTTGAGATGGCCAAACGGTTTCATTTAATTTTACAAGACATGCATTAGCAATGGGAGGAGAGTCCTTTGGACATTTCCACTTGGGAATCCTGTTTTCAGTAAAATTCTGTGATGCACAAACACAAAAGCTCAGCTGCCTACATTCACAATTATTAAAATGACAAGTTGAGCGAACCTTCGCCCTAAAGCGTAAGTGATGGGTTTACTTATGCAGCCTGCATAAAACTGCAAGTGCCATACAATTATATCTAGAGATATAGATGCAGGTATATCTATAGATATTTTCTCTTGTGCAGAACATCCTCCTTCCGTGCTAGAAATTAAATGCTAGCACATGCCTCCATATTTGAGCTTGCACCTGTTGACAGCCACGTACCATAGAGGGAGTACAGTACCCGGACAATGGAAGGCAGGAAAAGGAAGACAAGTTGCTGCTGGCAGTCGGGACGGTCAGCAGCAGGCAGTATTCTAGCAGGTGCCTGGAAAACCCATGAAGACCACTTAGCATGCATTGTATAACCATAAATACTTCTTGCAGGCACTGTGTGTGAAGGCACAGCCAAAAAAGACAACGGCAAAGACAAGCTGAAATACAAAGGCATGAATTCAACTGCACCTTAGACAAAAATTTTGACTATGCTTCAAAAAAGCAGAAAACTGATACAGCCTGACATTAAAGGCTGAGATGCAATAGTTTTTTCAAGCCCACGAAGGCTGAAAACACAGTGGTGCAAGTCTGCTCTGCTTAAGCAGGACTTTAGAGAGCACCACAGTCAGGCTGTGTCTCTGGACTTGCTTGTCACAGGCTATTAAATAGAAGCAGATGAAAACAGCAGGTTGCAATCAGCATGTTTCAGGGCTAGCAAATGCTTTCCACTACAGTTCACGCTGTTACAAGAAAGAAGCCCATGCATTCCCCATTAGGATGCTTGTCTGCTATGAGAAGCTGCCACGAGCATCCATATTCACAGCCCCAGAGTTCTCAGATGGATTTGTTTCAAGTGATGCCACCTTACAGCCACAGGCATTAGAGGAAAAATGTCATCTGCCTTCACAGTGGCCATGGAGACTGTCTAGTTCAAGCTCCACAGGAGCACTGAGCATAACGTTTTGGCACCTCAGTAGGATGGATTCCACCATGGCAAAGTCATAGAAGCTGCAAGAAGCCAAAGGAATGGGCTTTGGCTTCTGTTTTGTACATTGCAAGGTACCTAAGGGCTCTGAAGACAAGGCTAAACATTATGCCTGAAGTCCAATTAAACTACCATTTCAGATATCAGAATTAATCTGAATAAAAGCTATGGTTTATAAGCAGCACAGCACATCTAAGGCACATGTATGCATGCAAGCCACCATCACTGTATTAAGACATTGCTGGTTTGTCTTGAAGCAATGGCTGCTAGTACAGAACAAACATAGAGGCTTTTTTCAGCACTAAACCTCCTCCCCAATACTGAAAATACTATATACTGCTGACAGCATAATGTGCAACATATATAGCTTGATTGGAAAGCATGGGGCAGAACTTTAAAAAATGTACAGGATTCCGTTTAGAACTCCAAAGTTCAACAAATGCCCTATTTTAGGGTGAAAACAATTATAAATCTGATAATGATGCACAGCATCCATGAGTGATTTTTCCTTAATTTTGAAATAGTGTCATTAACTACGACATATATTGTAGGTTTACATTTCTAAAGAGAAATAACAGAATTGAATAGTTTTTTTTTCCTATCACAAGTGATAACCAGTGTTTGATATCTTCTATTTTTTCTTCCAAGAAATATCAGTCTATCAACAGTTTTAAAATAAAATGTTTTCTGTAACAATAGAACTTTAAATAAAAATATGATTTTGATTCAGATACTTTTGAGAAGACATGGATACTTTTCCAAGATCTTCTGACAAAGTAATTATTAAAACAGAGACCAGATGAGGCCTTAAAAAGACAATATACTATATTTCAGACAAGATTGCACCTCAGTTTTTCAAAGAATATCATAATTGCAACATGACTTCATCTTCTTCTAACATGCTGACAATTTCCAGCTAGCCCACGTGTGAAGGGTTTTTTTTGTATTCTAGCTTAAAAGAAATAAAAGTCAGTAATTGATTCAGCACATACTGTATGTCTTTTCACCTCCAATTGACTAGATCATTAATAAGTTAAAAAAAATCCTCTCTGACCATAATCACTACCCCAGCAAGGGATAAGTGATTCTTCAGAGCTCAAGTGTTGCTAGTTCTATTAAAAAATATACCATGGTATGATTTCTTAATGTGTTGCTACTTTCGCAATTGGACCCTATGCAGTTATGCCTTCAAACTCTTCCATCTGTTCCACAAGGTGGTTCTGTGAGCTTTAGGACCTCTGATTGAAGACAAACTGATATAAAACCCCCAAACGGAGTTGCCTTCTGTTTAATCCGCCTCCCCCAGTGTATGTCAGGGGTCTGGTAGATCCGATGTATCCACTATGACTTTAATAAAAATAGTATCATCTTTAATATACGTTCCATTCTCTAGAACAGTTTGAGCCACAAAGACTGGGCAGCCAGATGCAATGTTCATTTCTCCAGTTGGCTTCTTGAAACTGCTGCTGTTTGGATCTGGCTTGAAAGCATCTCCCAAGTGGCGTCGAGACGGTCCCTGATCCATGAGCATGAGAGTCACTTTCTGTTTGAAGGGCCAAGGAAGCAAAGCATCGTATTCTCCACGCATTATGACAAAAAACAGAGACAAGTGCGTCCCCTTTCCCATGCCATCTCCGTTCAGGTAAACTCTAGCACACATCTTGTAGCCAAAGTATCCAGTATAAAAGGGTTGGCTGTACAAGGACAGAGTCTTCCCCATGACTGCTTCTTGCTTCCGACGTTTATAATCTCGGATTTTCCAAATTAACACTCCGTTGTAACTCGCAGTTTCTAGAACCTGGAAGCGGAGGTCCATGTCAGCCAGCCGAATGTCGTGAACGCTCAGCATCTGATCGTGCCTGCTCAGCTGGGTCTCCAGCAGGCCTGTCAGGAAACAGAAAGGATGGGGGTGAGAAATGTGCTGTTTACTAAAGACTATTTAAAAAAAAAAAAAAAAAATCAGTCGCCAGTGCTGCTGTTGTGTATGAAAACACTTTCCTCCTTGAGAACCAAAGTGCATTTGGCCACTGATGAAGCAGTGTCTACAGGCTCTAATTTGCTGGCTGGTATCTAGGTTAGCTGGGATTTTTACAAACATGGGTGTTAACTGTACATGCAGTAAAAGTCAAATATTCAAATCACCTAACAGATTTTTCCTGGTCGCTAAACAATGTAACTACAGAGGCTTCCATTTTTTGAAAGGAGACTTGGCAGCATTATGTGCAGGTTGCTATTTAGCAGGGAAGACCTTGGAAGCAGTCATACAACGTATGTAATCCCTCTGAAATTCAGAGGCACCACTGATGACTCAAAACATTCTTTTTAGACACTACTTGTCTCAGAAGCACAGTGCTGTTACAGTGTCTAAAGTTCGTTGTAAAAGAACAGAAACTGAAGCTTAGATCTGTATTATATGGTCATTTATTTATTTTGGAGGGAGGGCTGTGTTTTCTGTGTCCCCTTTCCCTTTCATGTTACTATTTGGTTTTGCACACTGGCAAAATTGGCCAACATACAATACTGAGAAGCAGATGAATTCATAAGGCAGGTTTATCTTATATAGATCTATTTCAATGTTAAATTCTTTGTCACAATCATTTGAACACTTGCATACGATCTACACTATGTTGCTGAATTCCAGTCTATTCAAAAGCACAATAACCTTTTTCTTAAGCATATCTCAGTTTTCTTAGGATCCAATACCCCTGTGTAACAGAATCAGGATGGGTGGTTTCAGGTGGATAACCATACTGATCTACTCACAGGGGAGAAGAGTAGTAAAAGATGTCAATACACCAAGACTATATTTAAAGAAGCTGCTGAAAGCTATTAGCTATCAAAGATCAATTGAGAAACTGCTTATAATGAACTAACAATGCAGTCAAGACAAGAGTCAATAAAATAAAATAGAAGACAAAAATCAAGCCTAAAAAACAGCATGGAAGCAACGCCACACCATCAACAAACGAAATACACAATCTCCTATTCAAAAATCAGAAGAATCAGCATTATTGATGTTTCCATATAAAAGCCCCAATGGGAATGCCACTCAAGGGACACTGTTTTCCTCTCAACAGCATCTCAGCCCATTGTGCTCACACTCACTTGTATTCCGAGCTCCTTGTCCTGCAGTTTTATCAACACTTTCCAGCTCAGTCACTCTGTTCTGGAGGGATTCCACGCTGCTCTTCATGCTGTCAGCCTCCTCCCAGTTCTGTCGGAAGGGACGGATTTCTTTGTCCAGTTCTTTGAGTTTCTCTGCTTGACTGTCTATCACTCGCTTTATAAAATAATAGCATATGAGTTAACATAACACAAAGACATTAATTTATGCAAATTAAACAAAGATTATACGTTGGTAATAAGACTGAATTCCAATATAAACAAGTTTTGCTCATGTCATGTATTTTAATAACACAAACCTTGAAAATTTAAAGGATTAGCCCAGGTATTTATGAAACACAAAATATTTAATGCTGCATAGGTAGAACACCATCAGAATTAGCAACAGACTTATTTTTAAAAAGGAACTTGTTAGTGTGCTCTTGTCTAAAGTAGTTTGATTTTTGGGTTTTTTTAAACCTTTCAATGTAGGAACATTTTTCTGAATGTCTCTATATTGGTATTACAGGCTGATACTTCCTGGGTTTCATGTGAGAGTACTTAAGCAACGAAGTATGGGCACAGCTTACTGTGGTGTGGATTAAGGGGCTGCCCATGTGCACAAGTTTATATTGGTTTACAGCAAAATAACTTATCCCTCCAGGAAAACATCATTACTCTTGCACACACAGAACATGAGTACACACACATGCAAGCTCCCAGCTCATATAAATCAGTCATCAAACCCTAAGTTATTATGTGCCCATAACTATATCAGAAGCCCTCAAGAACGTAAGCAGAACTACCACCTCTGTCCCCTTAAGTACCTTTAAAACTCCTACTCTCACTTCCTAAACTGAATAACCCATGCATTTTGAAGGTACTTGCTGTTGAGTCTTTTTAAGAAAACAAAGGAAAAAACAGCCCAGCTGGTTTTGGAAAGGCATGAAATATAACACTCAAGAAAGAAATACACAGAAAGGCCAGTATTCTCTGAAAGAGGGACATTGCAAGCACTTGAGAACAGTAAAAATATAAAGAATGTATTTCCCAGTCTACTTCAAATCTGATGCAAGAAATACACAGCACTTCACATTATCAGGCTAATTTGGACTAGCAGGAATTTTAGCCAGAACCCCATAATCAGTTGTGAAGTTCAAATGATAACAAAAACATCTGAGATAAGAAACTACTTTTGCTACCACCTACAGTTAAATTCCAAATCCAACTTTATAGTTTATCATCATATAGAGCCAACATATGTAAAAATTATTTTTCATTTCTTCACAAAAATAAAGTGGCGGTTGAGTACAAAACAAGAAAATAAATTTATTTTGCATTTGCCTTCTGGTTAGCCATGTGGATTCAGTGTTCCCCACTGATGGGGAAAACCCTTCTACCTCATGCAACCTCCATTTCCCCTTTTAGCCATTTGCTTTTAATCAGGTGGTTTCAGTTATACTGAAAGTCTGTAACCATTAATTGAAGGTTGTCAATTTGATGAGCCAGCTAGCAAAATCAGGTTCTAGGAATCTTTATTTTTTGTCTCAAAACCACTGAGCAATCTAACGTATTTCAGGATTAACTATTTATTTCTATATTAATGTTTTAAAACAAGTTATGTATCTCTCACTTCCAGAATAAGGGCTTTGTGAAAGAAGTCACGAATTTCCTGAATCATAAATACAAGGGGGATGGGCCCAGTAAATGTATGAAGCAGCTTGCCTGGACTTACTAAACATCACCTACCAACACAGTCACACCCTCCCACTTGGACTGATGGTAATCAGACAATAAAGCCGGGAAGGGCTGTCAGCCATATATAAAAGTAAACACACCACACAATGGCCTGGATGCACGTTGTGAGAGCAGAACCAGAAGATTAGGCCAGTAGTTCACAGCTAACATGCAAAAGTAAACTCAAAATATGCCCACGTCTGATATTTTTCCTTTACTCATACCAAACATGAACTCTCCAAGGCAAGAATAGTAACATGGCTGGGGGTCTGCCCAGTGCCTCACAGCTTGCATCTCTTTGGACTAACACAGCATCAAATAAAATAAATGATCACATTTTTACATGAACTGGGGAAGTGCTAAACATGCAGAAGAATTGTAAGCTATTTTTTTGGGAGAAGTTTACCCAAAGTTGTTATCAGGGACCAACTTCTCTCCATCAACCTGTGCAACATTCTACCTCTGTACATGCAAAACCAATTCTGGTTTAGCTGCTTCTGCTTCACACCGGCGAATGTATAGCATTTTTACCTCCTGTACCTTGACATGAGAATTCAAGGGATACAAAATAATCAGAAATAGGACTTCTATTTAATTTTTAAAAAGCAGTGGGATCTCTATCTTTTTACCCTACAGGGAGTCAACCTCCTCCTGCTGGGAGGTCCTGATGTACTAAATCTGAATTTAATGCAGCAGTGGAGATTTTCAGTCTAATTATTCCATTAGAAAGCACACAGATGTGTCACACTGTACTCATAAATTTTCAAGTAGATATAAATTTTCTACATGCACTTTTTATTCTAGTAACTGACCTCTCCAGCTCATTAATCTCGAGTTATGTGCTTGGCAAACCATTGTGGGCTCCTTTTGATGTTGGTTTTCATATAGGGTTTTGTTTGACATTTCTAACAACTTCCAGAATTTTAGCACTATACTTGCTAAAAGAATTTCAGAAAATGTCATGAGGAATTGAAGAGTTGTAATGGACCTTTCCATTGCAACTGAGAGGGCAAAACTGGAAAGCTAAAAAAAACAGACTAGATAAGGTACTATTTGACTTGGAAAAGAAATCATGTGTCCTTCTCCTCTGAAGGAAGGTATTACTCATCAAATCACTTTATGTTCATGAGGCTACTGTTTCTTTTGTCCCTCAGCACCTCACGTCCCCACTTCGATTACAGCAGGCTTACTCATAAGCTTCCATTTCCATATGAAAGGCTGGATACTGCATGCGAAAGTTTCTCTCCACGTGACAGCAGCCAAAAAAAGTATCACACACCCTTGGTAAAAACACTTTCCCCAGAGACCAGTATATAGAAAACTCATCTGAAAACAAAGCATCTCTAGGCTGAGGTTCCTGCCAGTGCCCAGACTCCCTTCATGCATTTACACTGGTTGTTTCAGACCCCTCACAGTGCAGATGATGCTCAATGATGCTGCTGCTGCTCCCCAGACAAAAAAGGTCACCTGACAGCCAACACTGGAACTGTACTAGACATCAGTAGCATTAGTAGGTCTTGGGGGACTAAGCAAATACCCCTTGCCCAGACCTGAACTGGTTAGTGCAGTATCTGTAGCTCCCACATAACCATGGCTGCTCAACACAACCCAGGAAAAGAATGGCTCACAAAAGGTAACTAATTTGCTCCACTCCTGGTGGGCAACAGAAGAGGCTAATCATGTTGTCTAGGAAAAAACAAATTGAGGTGTGTTTCCAGGATACCCTTAACAATCAGACTGAACCAGGAAATTCCACTGAGTGGAAGGAATCAGGTTGAAATAGCTTTGAAATACAGTTTGGCTTAAAATAACCAAATTGAAATAGCTGGTGAGAGGAAGTAAAGAGCAGGAGAGGGAAAAAAAAAAGGAAAAAAAAAAAAAGAAAAAAAAAGAGAAAAAAAAAACAGAGCAAAACATTTTCTCCAGTACTTATTACCACCACAAAGCCACCTGTTGGAATCTGCTGCTTTGTAGTGGTTTGAGGTTTTTTTTTCCTAAACCAACTATGCGAAAATTGATTTTGCTAAACACTTACAGCTCAAGGAAATCAAAGATATGGCCATTTGTCATTTAAGACAATAATGAAAAACTCTGCTCTATGTTTTTTCCATTTCCACTCTCATTGCTGGCCACAGAGCCAGCATGTGTAGAAACTCCAGGCTTACAAATTAACTTACCTCCTGGTAGATTCAATCAGCGATATCAGTACATAGAAGGATTAGCTCCCCAGTGTCAGAACACAATACTGCAAGCAGGCAGCCATATCCCAGACTATCATCAGACAAGTAACAATGACTAAGGCAGGCTTAGCTGGTCACTACATGGGCAGGCCATGGAAAGAAATTACTGCTATAAGGAAAAAGGTTGCAGCTGCCAAACTTGAAGGTTTCCTTATAAACCATCATCAAGGATCTCCAGGCTCTGAGCTCCTGAATGTGCCACCCTCTGAATTTTAGCCACACTCTGGTTTGGATACTTTTATCTTTCTTGAGTATCAACATTTGCAGTTTATATGTGAAGTGAACAGAAAGTGAAAAAGATAATTTTATTTACGTTCCGTTAAGGTGGATGCTACAACAGGTATCTGATATTCTAGCAGCAGACATACTACATTAATGTGTAAATGATACCTCCACAATTGCTTCCTAAATATCTCCTAAGGTTTCCCTAATTGTAGTTAGTAACATGCAAGCTAATACAAATTCCCAGCACCCACGTTCCAAATCAGCTCTGAATACAGAGCAAGGAGTTTCAGCCTGGGCTAACCACCATGCCAGAGCATCCAGAGGATTTCTAGTTTGATGCTGCCTTGTGGCCAGATCATTCGAAATAGAGAACATGAAACTCAGACCTATGAGCAAAGGAATAACTAGATACATTTTCCTCAGAAGGACAAGAGAAATGTGGATTTTTAAAAAGTATTCAAATGCATTATGCTATGTTTGAATTAAATCCACACCAGACTGATCTCACTCAGGATTCGTACTTCTTTTTAAATACCAGCAAGTAGAAAAGAAATATACATAATACTTAAAAATTTTAAGGTGCTAATCTTACCCTTCAGTGTGACAGTACTGCCTTAAGTATTTTTTTAAGTAAAAAAAATTATGATTATTCTTCATATAAGATATCTATTTTGTTTTCAATCTTTTCCCTTTTTAAACAGTTTTTTGTTTGTTTTAATATAGGCTAGGCAATTGCCGTGTTTTAGTAAAGTATCTTACCCCCTTAAACACAACAAACCAGAAAAAAAAAAAATCAGAAGGGCTCTCTAATAATGTAAAATCTCTCCCCCCCTTTTCAATTAGACCACCTCACTTCACAAGTGTAAAGGCACAGAACAGAAGCTACTACCATTTCTGCTTTAATGGGGAGATTCTAAATTTCTTACCTGTAAATGAAGTATTTTAGATTCATTATTCCGCAGCATTTCCTTCTGTCTTTCAATTTCTATTTCAAAGCTACAAATCTGATTATGTAAAGTTTGTATACTCTTGTTCTTTTCCAAACTTTCATTCTGGAGCAAGGCCACCTGGAAAAAATTCTACAATTACTCCTGCCAAAGTTTATCAAAATACCTGTAACTTTGTTAGTTTTAAACTATCTTAAACACATGAAAGGGATAAGATCCTAATAAAATCTCTCTCCATGTCTTGCAAATAAATAAATAAAAAAACCCCAACCTTCTGACAACTACTTTAGCACTTCCAATGTATGGCATTGGTACAACTTTGGCTTAAGAAAGTGCAGTGGGACACAAAACCAGCAAAGAACTTGTGCCTAAATGTAACATTTTCTTTATTCACTTGTTGTTTAATGGCTTGATTTCCTGGTTTCCACCAACTGACTTGGGAGTTGCTTGGAGTTTGGAACAACCTAATTCACTCTAGATTGGTGTTAAGAACTTGAGCCCTGCACAGAAGGGACACCAGAGACAAGCAGAGCTGGTTGGATCAGGGAACACTAATCTTCTTCACCTACTCCATTATAGAGCTATCCTGATCTATAGCAAATTTAAGGAAAAACATCTGCATGGGATTGACTTGACTTAAAAGAATGTGATGGTGATGAAAACTCTTGAAAATGAGTGAATACAGAAGGAATCCATGCATTTGAAGGACAATCCAATGGTGCCTACTGGTAGAAAAGACCAAAGAGCTACAGGCTGTGAATTATATTATCTCTCTGTACTGACATTTTATGAATTTATTCATTTAGTGACTCATTCTGTTTTTAAAACATGAGCCCTGTTAAAAGAATATCATATTATATATCTCCTTTGGGATGAAAGTAATACAGTAAATATTTTCTGTCACACTTCTTAGTGCTTGTTCATTAATGCGGTTTGGAGAAGGGGGCTGCTTGGTGGTGGTGCATTGCTTTTTTGACAAATCTAGTTATCCCCCAGGCAACATTATTCAGCAGCAAAAACGCAGAAAACACACACTTGGCACAAAATGATGTTTGGACTTGCCCTGACTATTCCACAGATAGATCTTTATACAGATATGAAGCAGCACCATTTCAGGCCCAGAAGAATCTTGGTAAATGTTTCACATCAAGACCAATTACTTAGATGTTTCATGTTGTCAAAAAACCCCTACTCCCTGGCCTCTGTTACAGGTGCTAGTTTGAGGTTAAGCCATCTTCACCTCTGATGTGGGTGCCACTGCGGAATTCCATCCCCCTAACTCCCCTCTAATCAGACACCATCACCAAATCCCTTATGTGTCACTGCATTCCTAGCAGAATCTAGCCTGTTTGAAAAGGTAATTAATCTCAAACCTCTGAACCAGCCTAAACTAGACAAAGGACTGTCAAAGTCCACAGGCATTCAGCAAGTTCATTAGACAGGGGCCCAAAAACACAGAGATGCCATAATATATGTGTGGGTATCTACTTTTCAGTATAGTACAGTACATGTGCATATACACACATAGGTTGGTTCTGCACTTTATACATAGAAATACTGGCAAAAGAAGCTCAACAGAAATGAGACAAAGCTAAGTTTGTCAGAGCAGAGAGAGAAGCAATATTGAGGCTGAAGGAATGCATGCCTAGGTACTAGAAAAAATTTTCAAGAACAAGCTTACATTTAAACCAGTACCTCTGCCTCCCAGATATTTAAGATCTGCTGGGTAGACACTTCATTTTTTTGCATCCTCCATTTCCTTAATGAATCAGAGTTCTTTAGTTAATTGTGATCTTTACATTTCCCTTTTCTCACTGTCTCCTCCCCAGGCCTCCCAATCACAAGGCAGTTACGCTCTGGGTCACTAAGCATTACATTTCCATTTTTGTACAAGTTATAAAATGTGGGCCTGTCTTGTACCAAGATTTTCCACACAGTTTTACAGAATACAAGAAAACTAAAATCATGTCCTGCAGTCCCTAATCATACAGAACTGTCATTGCTAAGTCAGCAATTGTAGTTTTTGTGATTTGTGAATTAAAAAAAAAAAATTTAACACTAAATAGTTTTCCAACTATAGTTTCAGCATGTCTTCAGAACTTCAGTTTTAATAAGGGTAAAGGAAACACAGCATCTAATTACAAACTGCATCAGCTTCCTTTACTTCACTGACATATTTGAAATATTCCTATGAAAAAGCATGCTCTTATTCAGCAATTTTGCAAATTAAGCTGTTGCTTACTAAAGAAGAATGGAAAAAACCTTATGCCACAAGAAACTATTCAAACAGGTCCCATATTTAAGTCTTGTATTAAAAAAGAAAAAACAATTTATACCCGTTTTCATTAAGAACGTGATGCAGCCACAAAACTACATTCAACTGATTATTTCCAACATTACAGAACTGTGGGAGTTCAGTCTGCAATTCTATCCCATCAAAGAGTGCAAAAAGCACTGAATTTTAATTCGCCCCACAAAGTTTTGGTTCAAGATTTTACATCTGACCTCTTACTACTCTGTGCCACCAGCACCATTCAATACCAAACTCCTAACTTAGCTCTGCAGCTCTGAAGACTTTCAGTTTGCCTACTCCACATGCACTGTTAAAGAATGTGGTGACTGGGAGAAGGCAACTTCTCCTTTCCCCTCTAGACGTATCACAGAGAGAACCCCAAATGAAATCTTGACCCTACACAAACTGAGAAGACTTCCCCTGACTTCAGCAGGGCTAAGATTTCTGAGATACCCATCAGCCAAGTTGACCTTGCACTGCTGTTCTTCAGCACATTCATTAATTTTTTCCTCAAAGAAGAGCACAGCAATAAAGTTACAAATCATTTTGTTACCCTTCCCTAGAATAAAGTCACTGACATATGACATGCGGTTAGCTATTCTGGTAACTTGGCACAGGCTTGGGATTTCCAGTGATTCAACTCTTTATTATGAATAGGAAGAAGCCTACAAAGCAGGAAGTAAAAAGAAAAAAAAATGGACATACAATGATAAGCAGTTATGTCCTAAATGAAAGTTGAAACAAAAGTTGAACATAAAACAGTAGTAAAGTGTAGAGTCTCTAAGGTCTGTAGGAGACAAACATAGAACCACTGGGCATTTTTTAAATGACAGAGCACCTCTCAGGACACTGACAAAAGGCAGAACATGATCTGTTCTGGAAGTCACAGGGAACGTGGGTTTTTTCCTACGATGTAAAACAAATTGTGTAGTTTTAATCAGACTAATGAAAAATGAACTAAGGATATGAATCTGTATCTTTCAAAACTGAAAAATGTAAAGTTCCTACACTGACAAAGTTTCACATGCAAAAGCAAACTGAAGTAATGTTATGGATTGTCAAACTAAGACCTACCTACACATGTAGAAAAATTCTGTCTAAAAAAAGCCTGTATTAGACCTCTCCCAAGTTCAATGGCTTCCTTAAGGAAGTCCTTAAGGGGCTTCAAATTCAAAACCAAGTAGGTCAGGAACAAACATGCTGGGGGCAAAAAACGTATTACACTGTTCCAGTTACTGTCTGCTTTAAAACTACACCTCCTGCAGCTGCAGGACCTTGCTGGAGACCCAGGCACACGAGATCTCTGCAGGCCAAGAAGGGACCATGCTTTCTAGACAGAGTTGGCTAAACTCTACCTTGTGGTCTGCTCTGAGATGACAGAAGTCCTATCCCTAAGTGCCACTGGGCTTACACTGGAATTGCTACTTATAAACTCATTTGAGTAAAGTCTGAAGGGGCTCCTGACTCTTCTGCCTGCATTCGTAAAATAGTCTGGTAATTCTGGGATCTTCTTTCCCCTAAAAATACAGAAACATTATTTTGATGTCTATGTAAGACTTTTTCAAAAAAATTTAAGAAAACAGTCATTTGTTCTGAAGTTTTGTATTTTTAAATCAAAGCCTTGAATTTTATTTTCAGAACAGGTGGTTAAGTCATTCAAATTTATTCACAAGATCATAGCTGGTACAACTCCCAGCATCTCCCAAATCCCAAACAATTAAAAACCTGGAGTCCCAAGGAAGCACTGCAACATGAACTTCACTCTGGTCTAGCACTAAAGCAGACATCATCATACCCATGAGTTACAGTATCTTTAATTTAATTAACCTGTGCAGGTCTTTAAGTTTGGAGAGCAAGAGCAAAAATAAATGAAATATATAACCAGTTTATTACACATTTCTAAAGTTATGTCAGGGAAAACGATGAGGTAGCAAAGATACAGCTCATAGTGCTGCCATGGCTTTCTACACTCTCTGTTCTGTAAGAAGGCAGCTCAGAAAGGAAATACAATCCTGGACTGTTTATCTAGGTGAAAAAAGTGTTTTAATTAAGTTATCAATGAGGAAAATTGTCCATGGAGTTGCGAAGCCAAGTTTCTCACAGCATTTTATTCTGTAACAAAGGTACAAAGATATGCTAAATGGCTTGATAGCTTTTGAAGTCTACTAGGGCTTTAGCTGTAATGTTGAACAGCTGTGAAACAGGAAAAAAGCGCTTCTTCCAGTACTTTTAGATGATTTAAAGAAGTCAATGAAAATTAGAAGTGAGTAGAAGATATACCTTATTTTCTAGAGCATTGCTCCACTCTTTCAATAAGTTAACATGCTGCACTGCTGAGCTGGCTTCATGTGCTTTAATTTGTTGGTTTGTTCCCTGTGACAACAAAGAATTTATACATTTTAGCCAATTCCACTTCTTTTAAACCTACAAAGAAAGAGTATATAAAGACATCGAACCAACACTACATATTTTGGTTCACGGGTGCATGTTGCAGAACTGTAGAGAGAAGGGAAATCTACTTGGGAATTTACAAAAATCAGAAATACATTTAATATAGCAAGTGTTTTATACAACTGCCATGTATCTCCATCCAGTGTGCTTGATAACTCAGAAACAATAAAGACGAACAAGATTTACAAAATGAATTGTATTTTAGAGCCTTTTGTGTAGCTTTGAACTAAACAAAGCACAATAAAACCTTTGAGTCATGTAAAATCTAGAACTTCCAATTCCACTAACTGTAATTTAAAACTTCTGTTCTATTTCATGAACAGCTTCATAAGCACTGTATTTTTCTTCAGCTGAATATTAAAGACAAATATTTAAAGATAAATTTATGATCACTGGAAACTGCCAGCTTTATAAACTACACAGTTATTACAATGCTTATTTTGTCACCTTTAAGATGTTACCATGATTGTTCTGTGATATGCTGCCTCTGCACAACCTATAAGTGCTGTTACAAGTAACCACTATATAAAGAGTTTACAGAACACACATAGATTATATACAGAGTACATAAGATGCAGACCACATTACTTACTTGATTTGTATTGTGTTGCATTGCACCTACTGCAGTAAGTGCTTTGCAATGCAGAGAATATTAGCTTTGATGGTAGATATGCTGCAAAGCAACTGAAAGGGTTTCAATGATCCTCAAGGTATGTACTCTATATAAAATACTAAAAATATATATGTGGATATATGTACATATATGCACACATATACATACATAAAATGAATGGCAATACGTACGACATAACAGTGGGCAGGGTTACAGCATTGATCAGTTCTAGCACTAAGAGCATTACTGTTAACACTTAAAAAGATGAATGCTCATTATTTAAGAACCTGGAAATACCTGCAGGACATCATCTATTGAGAAGTGTTGCTCCTTACAGTCCTTGTCTCTTTAAATAGCCATGGGCTAACAAATGAATCATTCTATCAGATAAACGCCATTTTTTCCTGTCAGCGGTTTCTGAAATGTCCTGACTAATATTTTCATTATATAAGCATCCAAATTCCCCAGGATATATGGTAGGGGAAGCAGAATATTGAAAGAGACTGGAATAATACTACTAAAACGAAACTTTGAGGTTTGACTTTTTTTATTTTTTTAAATATTGCAGGGATTGCCAGGATTAAAATTGAAAACTTTATTTTTTAATATAAATTTCATGCTTTGATTATACACCTGTGTGCACACGGACATATAAATGCACATAGAAATACACGTTTTAAGTGTGCTAACCTATGTTTAGCCTCAATTAGAAATATTAAGACACACAAATGAGAGAAAATATAAACATACTTAGTTCAGGAAAATGCTTTCATAGAAACAACTGAAGTTACTCGTCTATCTTCTTAAGAACCAAAGAGACTTTCCTCTTATCCTAAGTTAACAAGTTCTTCAAATGTGTCATATTCCTATTTCAACAAGATGTATCTAATAACTGAACTCCCAAACCACTGCAGGAATGTGTGGGCTTTCCATGTTTTATTTTTAAAATGCAAAATCAAACATCTCCTGTATAAATCACTTGGTGCAACTGGATGATTTTCTTAACCAAAACTACAGAAGTCCAGAACTTTCATGTCAAAGAATTAGGTTCTATTTGCAGACTTTCAGCAATTGGGAAGTATAATTGTTATATACTGACCTGAAAAGTGCAGCCATAACGCTTAAAACTACAGGTACTTGGGGCATTAATACATTCTGACAAATGTGCATTCAACTGCAATAGGAAAAAAATGTGAGTTTTGGCAAAAAGACTTTAGCATGATAATGCTCAAAACATAAAGGGCAGAGATTATCAGGTTTGTATTGTGTGCCATTTGCAGAACATACAACACACATGTGTATATTTTCTCCAGTCTGATCTCAAGTGCAAATTCTGTATATACACATATGTAAACCACACGCACATGCCAATACAGTATACAGTGTGATACATTTAATATACAGTGAAACTTCTACCAAAGACTATTTCAATAGGCAACCCAATTAAAAAAACCCAAAACAAACAGAAAGAACATACTCTACAATTATTTGATTTCATTTGACTTCAGTGAATGACTAGTCTTTTTGCAAAAAGTGATTTTTTTTTTTACTGGTGCTCTGAGCAAGTCTTAAGATCAGTTTCACTGTAGCAAAGTACATTTTTTTCTAATCCTAATTTCATGAAGAACCAACTTTTCAAAACAAAACATGCAGTTCTCCGTGCCTAAATTTAACATTACACAAAAAAGACTAAACAAGTACTGCATGAAACAGACAAAAGTTTTAGAATAGGTACAGTTAAGTAACTTTAAAAAAAATGCAGTACATGGGATTAAAACTGATTAGCAAAATGCCTGCATTTTTCACAGATTGAGATTTAGTCCAATATCTTGGATTACTACGAGCACAGACCATTTTTCATTTAAAAATAAACCAATTCACAGAAGCATATACATATATATGGACAGCAGCAGCACAGATGGCAGCAGCTGGATGCAAACTGCCTAAAAGTTGGAGCAGAGAGACATTTTTGGAAAGGACAGCGCAACAAACACTCTTTTCGAAAACAGGGTCTGCAGTTTGTATTTCCCACAAAGCAGACAGGAGCTAGAGCCTGGCTCCTCAGCTGGCACCACTCTTTTGGGTTTCAGAATTTCATTTTAAATTCCCACACCCTAAGCCCCACATGACTCAGCTCATCCACCTCCCTGGAAAGAAGTGGTGAATCAACACTGCTTTGAATGTGTAGCTCTGGAACAGACAAGAGTGTCTTTAAAATCACATACACTGAGATGCCATCAGTCAGTCATCTCTGATTCACAACTACTGTGTTCTAAACACTACCTGTAGAAATCCACAGTATCATTTCAAAAGACATGTAGTTGAGAAAAAAATAAGAACAAGTAAGAAAGGGACATGTGATCTAACAGGTTTTACAAGAATGCCATGTTTTTCAACTCCTAGAAACCAGAAGTCTGCCAAAGAGTTATGAATTAAACATGAAAATCGCCTTTTGTTCTACAGTAAGATATCCACTTGTACAGTACAGAATTTTCTCAAACTGTTAGGCAGGCATTTTCCCATTTTCTGCATTAGACTTATTGTCCCTAACCATGCAACCAAGTAATATATACATTTTCACAGTATTAGAAAAAAAATTAAGCAACATACAGCAACAGATGATGCAGGGCAAAGGGCTGTTTAAAGTTCTGTTTCTACCCATGGTTTCAAACCCAATTCTGACTGCGTGTGTAACAATCCAGGCTTTAATGGTTCAGTTCTTACAAGCACTCAGACACACCTCTTCTAAAAGTAACTGCTGAAGTCAGGGTGTAAGAATAAGAAAAAGTGCTCCAGAACCAGGATCGAATCTCTGAAGTAAGCACTGGCAGGGTTGGCCAGAATACATATTTTCTCTTAACAGCTCAAGTTCTCTTAATAAATACAGTATCTATCATATATTTTGTATTTCATCATCTTGGAGGAAAAGACTGCATTGAACTTTGGCAGGAGCCTTATGTGCCTTGTGCACTCTGCCATGATTAATAATTTATAAGTGCAACTGAAAAATGGTACAAATCCAACTTGGGACATAAGTAGCAGAGGAAAGAGAAAAGCTCATCCTCAGATCAGAAACTTCACTTTCCTTAAAAGTGGCTTACTGAGTGATGAAGACTTCAGTAAGATCTTCTCTATCCTTGGTAAGTAAGTTCTCCTTTTAGGGAAAAATTAGGTACCTCGATTTTGACAGATGCTACTTTTATCTTTTCACGTACAAGAACATGGATCTCTTCAAAGCCAGGCTTTAATTTTTTTTCATCTACATATTACTGGAAGCTTCTATACATTAAGAGAAATTTTTATGCATTCGTTCATCTGCTGTTGGAGTGTTGTACTCAACCTTTATCTTACACAATTTCTCTAAGTATCAGTTACTATTTTTTCCCCCAAATTTAACAGATTTAATCGTAATTTAAGTTTTTCCATGAAATTACACGTCTATATGATTTTTGTAGGCTTTACTAACTCTTGTCAATGTGCACTGAATTTTAATTGTGTATTTTTATTTCAATATAAGCTAACTACCCCAAGATGCTGTTCTGTGGTGCTGAAATGAGGGAAGGGCAGGGGGAGAGCTAGTAAAAATGAAAGCAGGAAGGACATGCGCTAATCTTGGACAAGCCAAGTGTAATAATGACTCAAAATTAAGAAACTGTTTCTTTTAAAATCGTTTTTCAAGAAATCATTAAAAATATTTGAGTGTTATCACACTTAACTGCGTGGTAGAAAAAGCTTTTCCTTAGATCTCACATTTTAACAAGGAAATGGCTTCTGGCAAAATTCTTGCGAGATCTTACTAAAGACATTATTTAATTTTTCAGCACAACACTGGGTATTGACTTCTTACCTCGCTCCTCATGAGTGTTTTAACACTACATTTATGAGGACATGAAACCATGACACATGGGCAGTCTGTATCTTCATGTTTCTACAGAGGAAAAAAAGCAAACAAACCACAAATCAGATCTTACTCTTTAATTAAGAGAGGACTTACCTGCAAAGAAAAGCATCCCACAATAACTAAAAATCACACAAGATTTTTTCAATGTTATTCCCAATCGTGCAGTTACAGAACTGCAATTGCTCAAACATGAGTTTATACTTTTGATGGAGGTGTTGATATTCTGAGGAAGGGTTTCCTTGTGTTTTCCCATGCAAAGCAAATCTATTTGCTCAGCATTTTATTGGTTTTACTTCAAACAATGGAACAGTATTAAAAGTCAAAAAAAGTCAAGTTTCCTTCCCCAACAGTTACTCACAAAACTGGGCATCTTTAAGAGCAAGCAGAACCAGTGCAGACGTCCTTTCTAGTAAGGTATATAGTGCTTGGAAAAGTTCTTCAGAAATGTACACTGCCCACTCCCAGAGATTCTCTTTCCTATGTATAGATATTCCCTTCCAGTTCTTTTCTAGTTTTGATGCCCAGCTATCTGATACTAAGTCTCACTGTTACACATCAGGATGCTGGGCAGGGATTTTAACCTGAACGCAGACGACAGGTATCTCAGCATAGCTGTCAAACCCTATCACCCCAGTGAGGGAAGGAAGTCAGGCCCAAGATAACTGAATTTACATTTCCTCTCAGTTTTCTCAACAAAATGAAAAATGTGTTTCTCGTCAAGTGACACGTCCCATTCAACCTGAAACACACTGCTTCATTTCTGGTACTTAAGCAAAGCAAAGGAAACAAAGCTCTGGATCTGTAAGCCTGTTAGAAAAGGAAGAACAAACAGCATGTCCTTTTTGCTCAGTAACCAGGTTTTTGAAACAAAACCAAGACATAAAGGAGATCTGATCTCCTAGATGTGAAAGGCCTTGGTCAGAATTCTGGCGTAAATCAGCCACTACTTGAAATTTTATCTCCTCCTTTTGAAGCAGGTGCTGTCCTGACCCATCCACCCTGGCATGCTCCCCATTCACACTTGCTCACTTGGCGTGGCACACAGAGACAGTCCCAGTGACAGGAACCAGGGAACCCCAGCTGCTCTTCACCAGAGAGCTGGGACAGCTCCTGAGCTACCTTCAGTCTGTGCCCACCAGGGTACCCAGCCAGGAGCCATGCCAACCACTCTCCTCAGAGCAGCCTGTAAGGGTGACAGTGATGCTCTTCTGATAAGCAGAGTCCCAAAGCACCACTCCTGCCCATAGTGAAGAGCTGGACCTGGACCCCTCATCATGAACACACCTGGAATCGTGTTGAAGGGAGACATACACAACCACGTGGTTTTAGGAGCCTAATGGCCCACACACTTCCTTATTTATCAACTACAAACTCAGAAAAGTATTCCCTTCTAATATTCATTCCCTAATTTTAATTCCCTCTGTTCTCTAACCTACCCAAACCATTGGAAAAAGGCTGTGATACTGAGTCTTGGTTCATGATAAAAAGGCATCATGCAACTTCTCAGCATTCTTTCCTCCTCACTCCACATCCCAGTGTCCACCCACTGAAGCCAAGGCAAGCCTTTCCAATGACTTCAGGATATACCAGAGTAATCCCAGTTCAATAGCAGAACTCTCTTCCTCCCAATCAAAATTCACCCAGTTGAGCACATAAAGCCAAATGCCAAATCCAGTACAAACCACAGGTGATACCACATGTAGGGCTCCCAGCACAGATGAGGGCAAGGCAGGATGTTAACATGGCTTCCAGAAAATCCAGTGCCACATTAGGAACAAGCCTGGCTCCATGCAGCGACAGGGAGCAAGGGACAGTGTCTGGGGTCTTCCCAGTGGCTGTCCCAGTCAGCTCAGCTGTATTTCAGACCACTGGGCAGAGCCCAGACTGCCCTGGCAGGGTCTGGTTTGTGGCCAGGGTTCCAGGGAGGGGCCCAGGCACCAGAAGTGCTGTCCTTCCAGATCCATGTCATGCTACTGCTGCCTAAGCATCAATTTCACAGGACAAGCACTCCCATGTGGCTTTGTGGATTATACACCAAAAAATACAGTAATCCAGAAGCATTTCAGACTACCAGTTTCCATTTTAACAATGTACCATCTTCATTTGTCAGGAGGTACAGGAGGGAAGAGGTAGGTTTGTGACAAAAAGAAACCCTGAATTTTTAGATGGTTTGAACAAAAGACATTAAGAGGCTAAGTCACTGGGTGAGCATGCAGGCAAGACAAATGCAATCTAAAAAAATGTTCAACTAACGTTGTTAACTTGTTGGAGTCTGCCTCCAACAACGGGGATTTCCTACCCCACGGGCCACGGGATTCTATGAAGATGTGAACCACATGTTCTCCAGTAAAATTTTTTGTTTCCATTTGCATACCTTTTTTCTCAGTCTGCTCCCTCTATCTCCATTTTCAGTTCAAGTCACTGAGGCCAGCTTCAGTCATTATTTCATTAGAGAAAATTCTAGGCTACAGAACTTAAGAGATGAACTCAAGTTCATCTCTAAAAACCCAGTTTCGTCAACGAGGTGGCAAAACTCAAATGAGAAGTCAAAAGAAACCTTATAGTACCTAAAGGGGCCTAGGGAAAGCCGGAGAGGGACTTTTTGCAAGGGCATGTAGAGACAGGACAAGGGGAAAGGGCTTTAAGCTGAAAGAGGGCAGGTTTAAGTGAGATATTAGGAAGTTCTAGACTGTGAGGATGGTGAGGCACTAGAACAGATTTTCCAGAGAAACTGTGAATGCTTTATCCCTGGAAGCATCCAAGGCCATGCTGGATGTGGCTTTGAACAACCTGGTTGAGTAGAAGGTGTCCCTGCCCACAGCAGGAGGGGTGGAATGAGATGATCTTTAAGGTCCCTCCCAAACCAAATGAAATTCTGTGGTTCTAAGATTCAAATGTTTCATTAAGCTTCTGATTCTTATTACTAAGGTGTAGTGAGGTAACATTTTAATCAGGCCACAACAAATAAGCCCATCTGCATTTCTATAACCACTGAACTTTTAAAAATCTAGGCAAAAAACCCCAAAAATGTCAGCCAATCCAGTTTGCAGAACATATTTAATGCTCACTGATTCTGTCTGTTAAGACACCACACATTTTCTGGTATCACTTTTTGCCTCATGCCAATCCCCAGCCTAATGATAATTCTGGGAGAACAGAATCGATAATCTACCCAAATACACTTTCACCTCTGTATCAGAATGTACAAGAATAAATACAGGGCGGAAATTTTTTCTGTGTATTTTCATGTCTCATCGTTCTAGGTAAGGCACAATTATTCAACTACCAGCCCCTGCTAGTGTGCACTCAAATAACTGAGAGCCAAATCTAAACCAGAACTTGGTGAGGTTCTCCCTATGCCTTTTTGTAACAACGTCTCCAAGCAAAGAACACTTCTCATCGTTGTCAGACCTCACCTAACAAACAGCACACAAGAACACAAATGAAAATGAAATTCTCATCACTCTTACTATACCAAGAAGGTGTGAGATCCAAGACGATCGAACTACGGAAACTATGTAGACAGAGTTTAAAAAAAAAGGAGATAAAATTATAGCAAGACAGATTCAGCATAATACCTTTCAATGTGAAATAACCCAAACACAGTCAAGTTACAATTCTATGTGTAAAGTAAACCTCTGCTCCATAATTCTAACCCTCAATATGCTGCCTATCAGACAAGCTACTCTGATGCCAAGAACAGCAGTAACTCATCTTAGGCCTGTCATGTACCATTGCTGGTTATAGCAAGACACAATTGGTTTTACATTCTTCCCCTCCTCTCAAAACAGATCACACAGTACTCAAGAAGAATCACATAGAAGATGTTAAAAAAAAAAAAAAAAAAAAAGCTTTTGCTTTTTCCTGCACAACATCTGAATGTTATTATGGTAGTTGCATTTATTACCTAAATTGTAAAAATCTAAAAAGCATAGCAAAATTAACTTCAGTATCAATACTATGCAGTGGATCTGAACTTTTTTAAATGCAGTATCTGAACATCAGAATAAAGAAAATATTGCCTATTAAATACAAATTTTTTCACAGGAAAAAGATGTGTTTTGAAGGTCAGCCTACTTTGTTTTCTGAATTATTAATTCTGGCTGAGAGGCCAAAGCTCTTTCGGCAGCTATGGAAAAGGACAGGAAGAGTTATTTTTCCACATTAATATAGGGAATCTTGATGTATATACACAAGAAAATACTGCACCTGCAACATAATCATTGGGACTTGGCTTTTACAGTATTTACAGGTTGCCTCCCGGTATTTACAGGTCTTCTCTACATGGTCTGGCAAATCCTTTCTCAGTATTTTTTCTTTGCAATCAGCACGAGGACATGGGAGTTCTTCAAACTGACAATCAGTTTTCAAATGCATCTGAAAGATAAAAGAAAAAAAAAGGTCAATCCAATTAAGTTGCGTACATGTCCTCCATCCTTTGAAGACATCCAACATTAAATAAGTTCAGAACCAAAGTAAGTTTAGTTATTTTGTGAACTGCATCACACAGGAGCAAACACTAACAAATCTACTCAGGAATACATTTCTGACTGTACAGTCCCTTGACCTGGACAGCTGATTTCACTGTATTACAGATGTACATGAGCTACACTAAAAGCATTCTAACACAGCACAAAATTCCACACAGGCTATTTAAACAAACAGTAAGCATTCTTTTTCAAGGTATATTATTCCACATAAACATAGATGTTGCTTTGAGTGCAAACTGCTGTGCAGCCATACCATACAACTGTAAATTACTGAATTACTGCTATCTCATGCCTTCACCAAAACAGCTACAGGTCATTTTGCACAACTCTGGAGAAGCCAAAGGTTTAATTTCACGCATAAACACCACTTACATGAGAGGATTAAGATAAATAAAAATAAAACCACACCAAAATAGAAATCAAATTTCTCACATTTGTCAAGTACACATTAAGATTCTTCACTACTTTATTTCTCCCTCCAGTTCTCATTAGGTTCATCCATTTACATTTCCAAGCTTTAGTGCCAATCACATGATTTTTACAATTCCTTACAGTTTATCAAAAAGCTGAGTTTCAAAACAATTTAAATCTATCGTAACATTTATAAATCAAATAACCACCAGTGTGAACAAGTTAAAAAATTTGACTGGGATTTTAATTTGTAAGAATTTTTTCCTCATTCTTCAACTCAAAAGAAAGCTTATGACTGTTAGATTAACTTACCAGTAATTGACCCAAAGACAGCTGTTCCTTACAGCCCTTGTTTTCATTTCTGCAGTATATTTGAAGGGCAAGTAGTTCTCTCCTGCAACAATTATCTTTAAATACCTGAAACATCAAAAATCGCTTTATTTTAGAAACTGAAAGCCACTCAAGGATATGGAAGTTCAAATAAAGTAGAAGCCATGCAATTCAGCTACAGCAGTGTCATTCAATTCTAGCGTTATGTGCCAGAAATAAAATCCTGCTATTTGATTTTCCTGGAATGTGTGCAACACTGAG
This sequence comes from Corvus cornix cornix, assembly GCF_000738735.6. NCBI lineage: Eukaryota > Metazoa > Chordata > Aves > Passeriformes > Corvidae > Corvus > Corvus cornix. The sequence goes on from NC_046335.1 coordinate 10,267,994, forward strand.
GTTCCTCCACTGTGAAGCAGCTCAATAAAAGAGAGTATTTGGACAGATATTCTACTACTGTTTCAGTTTTACTATAAATACAGTAAAGGGAAAGGTGCAAGAAAGGACCAAATTTGCTGCTATTTGCTTGCCAACATTAGGCCTGCACAAGAGAGAACTCTCTACATTGTTTGGGGAGCTGCTGTATTAGGCACAATACCGTAAGACAAAAGAGACTCAGAACACAGTGGTTCAGAGGGGAAGCATTTCATAGATGGTGGACCCAAAATTACGAGATTGGTTGGCTGGAATACCTACTTGCACTTCAGGGGTAACACATAATTACAGATATTTTCTAAGGTTTTGGACCGAAGGAGGTTTTTTATTTCACAAATAAGCAGGCTTTATTTCTCCATATTAATGTTTATAAGCACTTTCAGCATTTTTTGTCCACAGTAAAACTGGAAGAAGTTACAAATAGAGAGCTTGGGGTTTGAGCTTTACACCTTTTATGTGAGATACCCCATAAGAGACAACACAACTGAACTCTCAAGAAGCCAAATTGGGAAGGGCAGGAACTAAAGAGAGGTAAGAACTGAAGACCATTACTGCTATTTTAAAGTCCAAAACCAAAGAGATAAAAACTTCTAATTATTTTTCAACTGCTTTAATGGCCATTAAGAAACCAAGCACAACCTATGACTGCTTCTCTGATAAACAGACTCCTGTGATACTGTGTACACTGCAGCACTCCAGTAATTACAGAATGGTTCTGCATGCTAACACTTAACCAAGAATTATGATCCACCTGCCCACAGTGACTATGAACCTATCCCCAGTATCAGTGAAGAAGGAAACACTGCAATCATTTTCATCTGATCCCATCTGACACAGGTCATTGATTTCTATTTACTTTTCAGAAGCATATGGGAAGTTTAATGAATCAACAAGTCTCATTTAAATAATCAATTGCCTATGCTGCAGTATCTTTTCCAAAGTAATTCACAGGGTTAGTATGCAGAGTTTTGCTGACTGAAGTTAAGGTAAGAAGACAACTTTTAAAGTTTTTCAAAGACTATCTAAAAGCATTTCTGTGACTTTGGACTTCAGCATTCTGTGGGAAGAGAGGTTTCCAGTTTCATGAAAACCGGTGATTTGCACAGTTAGCCTAACAGGTATTTAGCATATACTGGCCTTCTCGTCCTCCTGTTCTAGAGATACTTGAAGTTTATGCATGTACAAATGCGCATATTTATGTATATTGAGAGCCAGAAAGTCAGAGTTAAAAGAACAAATAAATTAGGCATCATGATTATTGGTCTGAGCTCCTGGAGAGTCCATCTGTGTCAAAACTGAATTACGCTGAGCACTGTTCAGAGAACTGTTCTGGGTTCAAACAAGGAGAGATTAATGTACCCATCAACATTTTCTTGAAAATGGTTATGAACACAAGCATTCATTTAGGCAAGAAAGATACTAGCACAAATAATTTACTAAACACTTAAGTAATAATGAAAAACCACATAAACCATGTACTAAGCCAAGAAGTTTTTCTACCCTCAACCTTTCAAAGGCAGCAAAACATTTTGATGTGAAAAACACTGAAAAGTGTATCACTGAAATAACTTATTCATACAAAAAAGAATCTATTACCGTTACTGTAACTCCCCACTGTCCTAACTCCAGTGTGGTTCACTGAACACCACACTGTAAAAGAGATGAGTCAAACAGAAGCCCCTGGTCCAGAGCCAAATCAGGAACAGTGTTCGTCTAAGACCTGTCGCATCCCTGAATCTACAGCAGATAGAGTATTTCTTATCATTCTCTTGGTTGATGGGAGGACAATTGCAATGTGTTGCTGCAGCTCCCAACTATGAATATGAGCTGTGACACCTGTCTGGACTTTTTGGGATGAAGCTGACATGTTTTCTACCATGAGGTTACCAGGAAAAATAGGCCACCTACCTCTATAAAATACATGGTTTAGGGTTTATGACAAACCTACCTTTTTAAGTGGCTTATCAGGTTTATAAAATAATTATCACATAACAGTAACACAATTCATGTACTCCACACAATTCAATACTCTTGAATAAGAAAAAATTTTAACAATACCTTATCTTTTACTATGCTTTCTTGACACGCTGTACATTTTGGACTAGAAGAACTGAAGAGAAAGAAAACAGAAAAACTATTTTAGCTCATCTGAATTTTTGCAGTACAAAAATTTCCATTTATGAGGCACTTAGTTTTGATTATTCAATATATTCTAAAACCATTAGAAGTGGACATAGTTCATTATAAGGAGAAAATACAAGGTTATTTCATTAAATTTGAATGTTTGAGTTATCTGGCATTCCCAAAGATATAGGACCACCACAATGTCTCCAGACAACTGCTCAGGGGTTTTCAAATTGGCAAAATTCATTCCCTATACTTCAGTCTGCACCTGATCCACAACTGTTGTCACTTCTCAATCTGTGCAAACAGGCAAAATATTGTCTCTTCAATTATCCAGTCCTTTTTCAAACAAAACCTAATGAAAATTTACTTTCTCTGATAGTCAATTATTCATCCTTTTAGGGTGAGAAAGTATTTATGTCCATGTCCTTCAAGCCTATTCTGGTTTTAGCAAATGCTACAGATGCTTGCTGCCTCCTTTATCTGAACTACTGCCTTGTAGCTGTCTTGGTAAACTAATTACCAAACTTGAGACCTCTTGGACAACAGGAAGGATCAGGAGCAATGCAGACTGTGAAAAGAAACCGGAGTGCAGAAAACCTGAGTTTCTACAGCAGTTTCTGGCTCTGGCCTGCCCAGTGCTGTAGGGTAAACCCCTCAGAATCACAGAATGGATTGGGTTGGAAGAGAACAAAGATCATCTGGTTCCACTCCCCTGCCATGGAGAGGAACACCTTCCACCAGACCAGGCTGCTTCATTCCTTTTTAGCTCCTTTTCCCCATGTAAAATGGGGACAAGTCAGAATGATCTCCTTTGTAAAGCACCAAGACTAAAAGCACCAGGTAAAAGCTGCATGAATTCTTCCATAAAGCAACTCAGTGACAGGCTACCTAAGCTGTGGCTTCTAGTAGCAGTGCAAATCAGTGTAAAAGGCTAAAAAAGTTCAATTATATTATATAATCTGTATGGTTATTTCAAATCATCTCACTGGTTTCTGCTCCTTGAACCAACCATTCCGTGCCTCATCATATTTCTGAGCATCTTAACTACCTTGAAGCTTCAATATCTGTAATGCTTTTCATAACTCAGGAAAAAAAAAAGGAACCTAAACTACATGAGGGCATATAGTGTTTAATACAATGTCATGCTTTCCTTGCTCTTACTGAATTCACTCAAGCATCCAACTTGCTTTTTCAAACTACTCTTGCATACTGAGCAGACATCTTTACTGCTTTATCTCCAATAACTCCCCAATTCCTTATCCTCAAACAACCCTGGAACAGAAGTTGCTAGCATATAATCACTGTGTTTGTGTATGCAGCAGGGTATCAACACTGAATGAAAAAATTCTGTGCCAAATACAGGACCAACATAAACTGATTTTGCTTTCAATTTTATGGCATGCTTTTTATTTAAAAAAAAAAAAAAAAGTAGATGTAAATTCGATTTTAATAAAGCATTTGTTTGCAACAAGCACTTAAATATAGTGAAATAACTCAATGGCCTTAAGCATGTGTCCTTTTCAGTAACAGACTGGTTGGAAAGTCAGGAAGATAAAATTACACATATTCTAGCTGCACTGTAATAAGCACATGTGCATGTCTCACAGCAGGGAAGGAAAATTGCCCAGACTCTAGCAATGTCAGAATTGTTACTGCTTAGATTGTCAGGGATCTGCTCTGTCCACCTGTGCACATTGAAGCATGGCGGGTGTTTGGTTTTTCACAGTCACTGTTAGTAACCATGTAAGCATCTTCCAAAAATACGTACTGAGAAAGAAATAACTGCATTTCTTAAATAAAAAACACACCTCACTTGACACTGTGTATCAAAAGAAAAGTTGGTGGGTTTTTTTGTTGTTGTTTTAAATTTGAAATGCTGTGGGCACAAAACCTGCAGGAATGCATGAGTGAACTATGGACCCTTGTGTTTGCCCAGTACAGACATTACTCTTTATCAGGAGACAGAGTATTGTAATAACCTTCATACTCTTTTGCCATGCTGCATGTAATCTTGACTTACACATCTAAGTATTAGATATCAGACTACAATATTTCCAAGTGAGATATAAATCAGTATCTAGAGTCAGAGAGGTCACAAAAAGTAAACAGGAGATCACCAAGACATCCAAAGTCAAACGCTCTCTCTGAGAGCAGTCCAGTATACAACATTCATAGAGCCGAGTATCTTCTGTATTTCTGCTTTTCCAGTAGTAAATCAAAGTATTCACTGCTTATGTACCCCAGGAGATTAAGGTTTGCTGAAAGGTCTCCAAACATTATACCAAGTTTTGAAATCACACCACTGAATACAACCAGTAGCAATACACCAAAGTTGAGAGGCAAAGAAATGTACTTCTACTGATGCACAGGTACTTCTTAAAATCTACGTGCTCCCTAAATGATTGCCCTTTTACTCTTATCTAGGCTGCGAAAGATTGCACCTCTCAGCATTCATTTTACATCTATATCATTCACTCACCTTCTTCACACTCTGGCCCAAATATCTCAGTAATAGAAACACCAGCCTTTCTGACCCTCCTGCAACCCACAGAACATACAAGACCCATAACAAACAGCTGGAAGGGCTACAGAGAAACTGCTCCACAAGCAGTTACATTTATCCAAGGGTCCTGCCACTCATCTGTAAGACTGGGTCTGCAGCCAGGTTAGGTATCACCCCTCTAAGGAACATGTGCAAGCTTGCTTCCTCAGACAGACACAATCTACTGTGTGTATTTGACACCAAACTACCCAAGTTAGAAGTCTTGTGAAACAGCTACTCCATTTGGCCGCCACAGGGAACGAAATTCTTACCTTATACATTGCTACACCTTAACAACTGTTCCAACCCTGCTGATGGAAAGCTCAGTTGTCTTACCCTGACCCAGAGTAGAGCACAAATATTTGCACCACCACATGGATAACAAATACTCAAGCAAGCAACAGTGGAAGGCTCAACAAATTCCTAAAGCTACAACAGTGTTCACACTAATGTCAACAGTTCACAACATTTAAAGGTATCAACATGCTCTACCAGAACAAACAACATACCTCAGCAAGGCATTCATGCAGGTTTCACAGAATCTGTGTCCACATTCAGTCTGTTTAGGATTGCATAAGATGAGGTGACATTTTTCACATTTGTACTTATCTTCCACAGCATTCACAAATTTCTCTTTGTAGCCTCCTTGCTCTGGAACATAGATCGATGCTGATGGACTGCGGTCAGGATTGGCCCTTTGTTGTACCATTTCTACAGATAAAGGGGGTTCTGACTTCTTACTGGTGTCCATGCTCTAAGATAGTTTCTGTGAATCAAAAGTGAGAAAAACCGAGAAATTAGGACCTCTTTCAGCATTTGAATAAAACAAATACAGCATCTGAGGGACTACATAAAATCAGAAAGCATCAAGAACAGATGTGTGTCCACACATCATGTGAACATAATACATATATTACTGTCTAAGTATTTTAAGCATATCAAATCTGTAAAATATTCTACATATTCAAAGGCTCCAACCATTAGAGGAAGCACTAAGAGGTGTGCTGAAGAAGGTGCACTGGTACAGTACTACATGTGACTCTGCTCAAATGCTACTGCAAAAGCACACAACCACCCGTGTCCTACACAGGGTATCCAGAGCCTACCCAGCTCCCCTGCCAACTTTTCCTGTCTATTCCATGCAATAGCAAAGCGTAAGACACACTGCTTTAAGTCAGCTTTACAAAACCACAAAAGGGTTTTACTTGTTAGATACTTTCCAACTTTTTCATTGCACATCTTCACCTGAAGAGAACAGCTGAGCAAAGTCTGACAGCAGAGAAGGGCTTATGTAATGTGGCCATTTGATTAATTTACCAGGACTAAGCACACCTGACAGGTAGCTGAGAAAATAATTAATCCAGCTGAAGAGTAAATTACAGTACCTATTATCTTGGACAATGCATCTTCTAAGTCATGCAAAGCATTAGCAGAGCAACAGAGGAATAATATCCCAGGCTACATTTTAAAATGTGTTTTCAATCATTTCCTAGCTAATCCTGTAGTCAAACAAGCATAAGTGCTCTTAAAAAGCCTCAGCATAAAGAGGAGAAAGCAGAGCTGAAGGATACAACACCTATTTACCTATGGGAAATGCCTGGCTATCTAAAAGAGGAAGGCAAACTTCAATTCTCCCTCCATGTTAACTGATATTTTAGATATAAACCTATTCTATCACTCTGCAGTTGCCTCAACTGATATAGTTATAATTCAATTTTTAAGAAGCAGAATGAAGAAATGAGGCCCAGTTCACATCGTTATAAAGTATGTCCATAAATGCCACAAAGGGAGTCAAATGCCTCATATTCCAAAGACACAAACCCTCTTGTACACAGTTTTTGTGATATCTTATCTTCCCTCGCTAAGCCCAAAACGATGCACTTGTAATGAAACATTTTCCTGTAGGTAATTACTGCATCTGTAATTTTGGTACCGAGTTCTCCATGCACACTAAACAGGTACAGAATTTTCCTTGATTTCTGATGCCGTTATTTACAGAAACAAAAGACAAAATCACTGTGACTCCATGCTGAGACCATTTCATGTTTTTACAACACCAGCTGAGCAAGGGTAAAGGTGTTGAGTGAAGAATCTTCACTTCATTGCCCCCTTGTCCAGGGGAAAGCCTCTCTGTATCTCCATCAAACACAGAGAGAGCCCAAGGAAACCATCCCCGTAAGTTGGCATGCAGACCCAGCGACTGTGTCTTATTCCAAGCCAATAAAAGAACACACACTCCCCAAAAAAGAAAAAAAACCAACAGGTTCTATGAACTGAAAAGCTACAATAAATTTTGATCCACAATTTGAATTAATGTTAGTCTATTCCTTGTCTGCTCTTCAAAGACTGCAGAGACTTACGTCTTGATAGAACAGCACATGAAAGAACCGAAAAGTCAGTGTTGAACTGAAAGTAACTCATACTTCTCATTAATGAGGAAATTCAGATTATTTCAGACCTGAGCTAGAGTTTCACCAGCAAGCATAAAAACCTAGCAGGTAATAATGACACTGAAGAGGCAACTCGAGATTGTAACCAGCACACAAGAAATGAGATTGATGCTGAGAACATGACCCACAAGGAGGTTCAGGGAAGTGCCATGAATGAGAAAGGAAAGAAGCTTACAAAAGTAGTCCAGATTTAGAGAATGCCCAAGTCATGACTGCTGCTGCTGAACATCAGGGGCTGGACATGGGTAAATAAATGCAGCCATGAGCTTAGGACCTGACACTTTTCTGTGGTTGTAAGAGAAAAGATTAGCAAGAGATGGAAAAAAGTGCAACTCCTGAAGTATCCAGGCTGCTGAAACGCAGCTACCTATAGACTTTCTTCTTGAGCGCAACTGGAAAATCTTCATTTGGTACTTGTAGTTTAGGAATCTGTAAAGGTTTCAGTTCCTTGATTTACAGATACTAATACCTCTTTTCCCTCTGCAGCTGTGTATTTTTTTAAATCACATTTTTAAATCACAATCTGTCAATTCTTGAAGTCAAAAGCCAACTTCAAGCATGTTGATTTGTAGGAACAACACAGGCAACATTACTTTCCTTAAAATGACAGAAAAATCAAGGCATGATCTGCTTCTGACCCACAAAAGAAATACAGAAAAAGAGGCACTAGAAGAGATGCTGACAGAATTGGCAAGTTGAGAGAGCACAAAGTTCCCAAACCTGCAAGTCACAGGCCACAACTACTGAATGTCTGCTTCTCCATTAAGCTTCTTCCAAACAAAAAGCAGCTAAAGATTGTTAGAGATGTGAAGTCTTCCAAAAGCATGATTTCTTCAAGGAAATTGAATAATTAGTCAAAAGGAGGCAGGCAGGGGTGACAGGAGAATATTTAAGGTTTGACACAGACAGCACCGAATGCCAAATGAACAGCAGGTGAGAGTTTCACAGAGATATGAAACTGCTTAGAGCTGGACTGTCAGCTGTCAAGAGAGATTTCACACCAAAATAAACTGCACAGGGCTCCACAGGACTCCGCTTTTGAAATTGACATCTTGGATATCTTGTCACAGAAAACAAGCAGAAAGCACACTGACAAATAAAACATACTATGTGATATACCTAACAGTCAGATTTGTATGCCTTGGGTTTTGTATTTCTTTTATGAAGAAGTATGTCAGACCAGAAAAGCTAAACAAGCTCAGCCCCAGAGTAGCCAGATTGGTGAGGAATTCTCTTCCACAGTACTCAATGCCAGCATTTTCTTGCGCAGCAAAACTAGGAAGCCATTCATGAAGTATAGTCATAAAATACAACAGAGCACTGATCTTACAAGACCACCACAACCTTATTACAATGAACAAGCTGTATTTACCAAGGGGATGGGGAGAAGTGATGTCTATCTAGCTGCACAGAGCTTTGCCCTAATGCATATCAGTTACGTGCTCCTACACTGGCATGTGGGATCAGTGGTGAACACAAGTGCAGATAATACAAACATTTCAGCTGCCTCCCTTTTGCAAACAGCGTTCTGTTATGGTTTTCATACCACTACAGGGTGTCATCTGCAATGGCTTCTCTTCCTTTTCAGGAACCTTTAATGGCAGGACTCAGATTATTCCCCCATAATCATGTTTCAAACTGCCAACAAGAAGCGACCTTGAAGTGACATGTCAGTAAGATACTCTGCACTTACGGCAGTGAACATACTTCGAGAGAGCAGGGAGAGGAGCCTGGCTAAGACATTCAGGATGGGCTGGTTCTGGTGGGGGCCTCTGATTCCTAAAGGCATGGCAAGCTACCATCCAGCCAAAGACTCTGGTTCTTGTTCAGCAAGCTAAATCTTAATGCCTAATTAATCACTAGCTAGTTCGTATGCTCCAGTTTCTTATCTGTGGGAAAAGATCATCACAATAAAAGAGTATGACTTTTAGATGTCTTTTTAAACCGTTAAACCTTGAACAATCACTTTTCAGGACAGATAAGCACATAAAAAAAGAGGCACAGTCACCAAGGTTGGTTCTGTCCACTTGCTCACTTTCTTTCAGCCACCTCTCCTGCAGCCAGCATATGCTAATACTTCAGTGGACATTGCTCTGGCCATCAGATGGGTGACACTGTGACACTGCTTGCTCCAGTCTGGTCACTACTCTTCGATACAGGTGGTCTTCAAGCAACTGAGGCTGGACCTCAGTTGACACTTCAGGCTGTATATACTGCAGTAAAGGTCAGAACAAGTTTTTGGTGCTTAACTCATACTAACATTAATACAGAGGGCTAGAAACTGGAAGCAAAAGTGAGTTTACCCACAAAGTTGTTCTGAGAATTAGGAAGCACGGGAATTCCCAAACAAAAGGCATTTTGCTCTTTCCTTATTTAAGCAAGGATGTTGTTCTCACTGCACAATAAGCAAACATCCTAAAAATGTGCACTTGTTTTCTGTGTTACCACATACCTTTTATTATTTGTTCTTGGGGAATAAATCCAGTTTGTGACATAAAAATACAATAAAGCTTCTATAAAAATTCAAGGTAAATTTGCAGCCTAAAGAAAACAGAAAAAATTAACTCTTATGTAAATCCAAAACACTCCTAAAAATTTGACTGCACTAGGTACCATGGGATTGGGAACAGAAAGCTCTGCATGAAGACAGTTTCAGTATATTGACAATATGAAGCAAATAAGCTTTTGCCAAAGTTCTAAAATTCAAAAAGAGCAAAAGGCTAATAGAAATAAGTGTTTTCATTACAGTACCTTAGAGGAGAATAATGCATGACACAGTTTAATTTGGTTCTTACTAATGGACAGCAAAGCTTTTTGATCAAATTACAATCTGCAGTGAGAACAGAAGTTCCTCAAACAGAACAGCACTGCATGCACAATATCTAAATTAAGCTCTGGAAGAGAAACCTAAAGTGGGACAGAGAGCTTAAGATCAGAGCAGAAAAGTGACCTTTCCTCTTCAAAAAAATTTTGTATCTGAAACGTGCAAAACCACACAAACTTCAGCATCTCATCCTAACTAGGTCATTTTTTGGGTAGCCTGGGGTGTGTTTTTTCAGTCTAGCTTTTAATGAGATAAGGGCTTGTGATTGCACTTGTCTCTCCTCTCAGCCTCCCAAAACCACATTGGAACCAACTGGACAGAGTTTTCATGAAAATGAACAGCTATGTGGGGAACAGAAAGAGAAACTTGAAGCAGTGTCCCAGTGAGCAAGAGGCTATAAAAGTGCACCACCTCTGCATGGTCCATCAGTCAGTCAGTGCACGGAGAGATCCAAACCAGCCAAGAACACCTGCTCCCTCTTGTCCACCAACCTTCATGGCCTTAGTCTCCTCCTCTATACCATAAACGCAGGGGTGGGCTGGAGATTTAGGCGTTTTTGTTGTTTGTTTACTTTTTCTTTTTTGTTTGGGCTTTTTTTTGAGGAGGGAGAAGTAGGGGTTAAAAAAGGGATGTTGAAAACAGATTAGTAGGAAAGCAGATTTCATCAGTTTCAGTGCTCTTCACAGAATTTTCTTCCATATTTCCCAGGATATCCTCAGAGAGACAGATAACCAGGTACCAGGAGAGGTATTTCCAGATCTTCAGTCCTTCCAGCTCACTTGCCTTCTATCATCAAGAATTATTGCTTCAAGTTAGCACATAGAAATCTTTATCTTAAAATTAAATTATTAAAACAATCTGAACTTTTCCTCTGTCTTATATTTCAGTATTTTATAGCTTCTAATAAATTCCTAGCACATACTGAAAAGAACGTCCATCTTTCTTTCACCATTTTTAGATAAGTATTCTGAGTTGGTTCTGCTTCTGAGTGCTATCATGATATGCAACATATACTGTCACACCCTGATGTCTTGTTAAAACAGTAATGAAAGCTGAAAGCAGTATATTGGTGATAACATATGATCAGTTTACTCAGGGCACACGTCAAAAAATACTAAAATAAAGCTGAGCAGGGAGGCTGCCATGGGAATCTCAATTCTGGAGCACTCACGTGTGAAGGTGCCCTACTGCAGAGTATCACTCTCACAACATCCACCACACCTCAGCCTGGCCTTCTGGCAAAGCCCCACTGCTGAGTCTGGGCAGGGGCACTGAACAACAGATAAATAAAATGCAAATGGCTTGAATCACTCCACAAAAAGACTCAGGCCATGACTGAGGCAGCACTGAGTGACAGGTTTGAAAGCAGACAACCATCCATCAAATTTGGTTTGTGTGTGGTCAGAGGTCTTGGTAGTTTCACTCCTCTTGTTTGTACAGGGGAGCTACTGATTTATTTATTTTTACCTCAATGCATTTTTCATGCTTGAAGTGCTATTTACTATTTCTCCAGAGCATATATATATGACCAACTAACCAGAGGTTTAGGTATTTCCAGGACATGCTCTGAGAGAATATTCTGAGGAGGGTAGAGAAGGGTTGCCAGTCACCAACACTGATATAACTTTACAGAGTGAAAAATATCAGACTACTCCTCACCTCCCTTTGTATATACTCAAATACTAAGCCTAATTCCTGTACAGAAATGAAAGCAACATTAATATTTAAAACTTCCTTTTCTTTGTGCTATAATAAATAGGCTATTTTAACTACTTTAAACTTTGCCCTGTGATTTCATAAGCATGGACCTTCCTTGCATAAAATAATGCAAACCAGCTGTGAAGAGGACCTGGCAATCACACATATTATAGAACAGATGAAGATCAACAGGAAAAACCAGTGCTTGGATATAAGAAAGTAGGACAAACATTTGAAAACACACAGAAGAAACACACTGAGTGCCTGCCATTTGCAAGCCCTCCACAGCCACTCATCAATGCAGTATCCCAGCTGCTGAGCTTGGAAGGCACCTCTGAAGGTCATCCAGCCCAACCTCCTGTTAAGAGGAGACCATCTTCAAGGTGAGGTCAGGTTGTTCACCGCTGAGTTTTCAAAACTACCTGGGTGAAGAAGCTGCAACCTCTCCCCGCACTCAACACCACTCTGTGAGGAGTTTTTACTGTAGCAATTATGATGCAATATTCTTAGCTAGCAAAAAACCTTGTTCTGATACATGAACTGCTATGATCTCAAGCAATTAAGTCATATTTCACCACAATCTCCACAGGCTCTAGCCTGTAGAAACTACTGAACAAATAGCAAAACTATTTTTGGTTTGGAAGGTACAGGCTATTCCTTCTTTTCCTATCTGACCTAGAAAATCAGAAGTATAATCAAAAGATGCTATCATGATATTCTTGCAAAAGAACAACCATGCGTGTCACTTGAATCACAAACATTGTGTATTTCCCATGTTCTAGTTTGCAAGATGGCTGAACAGCTGAAAATGAAAGGTAAGTTACATTTTACATTGTTTCATTCTTTTAACTTATCACTTTCCTTGGCTCTATTTCTTTCAAAAATGAGTCTGCACATCCATGCAAAGTGTCTCAGAGGATTAAACAAAACGGCATCCCAATACGAGGGATCTCAATTTAGCAAATCTGCCGGACTGTGCTGTCGTGAAAAGTGTTCTAACATATACTCCCTCCTGCTCAGTGTAACAAACTTCTAGATTCTAAATAAAGGACAGATTTGGAAAGTAATTGCATCAGCATTAAGAGGTTAGAATAGTAATATTTATAAATAATAACATAGTATTAACATAGTTCAGAATGCCCAAGAAGCCAGGGACTGACACTTTTAGTAACTATCCAATAACAGGCTGAGTACAATTAACATTTAGCCAAACACATATTTCACCAGATGAGAGAAAAAAAAACCCCACATCTTTTAAAGGGAGTAAATTTTATCAGTAAAAGAAAGACAGCAGAGAAAATAAGTCAGTGCAATTAAGGAAAGCTGATTTTTATGTGACACTACGTTCAACTATTACTTTTTTGAAACTTTACAGAATTCCTTTGAATCATGACATATGGGTTGGCAAAACAGCTTTAAGATTCAGCCTGAGGCAGCAGTAAAAATAAAATGTTTGTATTTTGACTTAACACTAGCTACAGCTCTCAGTAATTACTTCCTAATCTGACTGGGCTACCAAAATACAGTATAAAGTCATCTGAAGTGCAAGAAATCAAAAGCATCTTTTAGAAATCAAAAGACCTCTTAAGCTTTGAAAGCCTGTGTCACAAGACAACATATAAGAGAAATGCTGTCCAAGCTAGCCATGAGTATTCTGCATTTCGAATTCCAATTCAGGTTCCTGAACATTTTCTCTTTTCTCTCATGCACCCCTAGACAAAGCTATTGCATTCACCTATGAAGTTAACCCCCAGCTGTGATCTGTATTTCTAGACAAGGCTTTTAGTAGAAGCAGATAAAGAACAGGAAAGATCAAAAGATGATCAGATGATCACAGAACAAAGTATACTTTAATCTCTTCCTCTGCTGTTTAGGGGAAATCCATGATTGAGGTACATATGACAGCCCTATGTGGAGGAAGTGGATGAACATTACGAAATTTTTATTTTTTTTAACTTCTGGCTCTGTTTATAAAGGAAAAGCTCTATCTACCACAGAAGAAATATACTCAGACAAAATATTCCCGGAAATGCCATTAAAATAATAATATTTGAAACTAAAGGTAGTTTCCTCTTTCGAAATGGTTTTATATGTGCTTTGAAGAGAGAACTAGGAAAAAAACCAGCTTACATTTGCATTTCAAATACTCTGTTTTGACTGGGCAACAGTACATTTGAACCAGCCATGACAAATCCTAACAAGGATCAACAAGGTTAAGGCAGATGGCATATCCCAGTCATTCTGACCCAAGCACATAGTCCTAGAAAATGATGTCTCATCCTCTGGTGACCTAGTCTAGAGTCCCCTTTTCCTCCCAAGGTGTGCCTTCAAGAAAAATCTGCTGCATGATTTATCAGGAACAACTTGCTTATAAATTATAGCAACTTAACAAAGTCACTGCATCTTCGAAATCACCAAGTAGGAATCAAAAAATTATTGCAGTATTTTTGTCAACTTTTTTTTTGTTTCTTAAACCACGACCTATCAATCAATGCTACTCTTTTCCTTTTTGTTAGTCAAAGAAATCCTCAGCTTCAAATCTAACAAAATTTCAAGTCTATCAGAAAAGCAGAAGATATTCTTCAAATCAGAGTCTACCTATCTACACTGCTGTCTGCCAAGTACATGAAGAGTATTTCTGCATTGCCAATTCCTGACAGTGCATCTGTGCTGTCTCTTAATGAATCCAGCCTTGAAATCTCAGCAGAGGTAAAAAAATATGACAGGTAGTACCTCATATTATACAATTAGAAGAAAGTATGTGAAGGCAAAGGTGTCAGAGACCAGCAAAAAAAAAAAAAAAAAAAAAGAAAAAACTCAAAGCACTTCAAGAAGCTTATTATGAATAATTACTGCAAAACTGCCTTCTCAAGAATACCCACAAAATGCTACTTAATTAATTTTAAAATGCAGCTCATCTTTCACAAAAATAATCCTCCCAGGAAATTCTGAACACAGCAGAGTTTAGAGGAATCTGATAAATGAAGCAGAATGCAACTCCAAGTATGGCTCAGCACTTTTTAAACTCAACACTGAAATGAAGTGCTGTGAAACTAGAAAAGCACAGTATCTCACTTCCACATGAAATTCTTTCCACTCTAACTAAATTAAGTTTTCTAAAATGAGATACAAAACTCTAAAAAAAAAAAAAAAAAAATCAAAAAATCTATCTGTCCTGTCTTTGATGGAAATTAACTCACTCTCATAAAACATTTCCTGCTCTTCCATTTTAACCCATTGAACACAGCATACTATGAACACAGGTAAGAAAGAAATACTTTACACTACCCTAAATACTAATCAAACTCTAGATGTGACATCATCAGAATATTTTATTTAACACTAAACTGCATGGAAGACATTTTTTCATGCACAGAATTCAACCTCTCATTAATCCTAAGTGAAATTTTCCACCCTTTCACATAATGTCTTCAGCTTTGTCTGAATCCATTGCTTCTTATTCAGGAAGGAAAAGGAAAAATGAGAGTAACAGTAACCCTCTTTTCATTTGTCTATATTTTATTATTTATCAGAATGTGAGTGAAAGAAAAACATTGTCCACTTATTTAATGAAGCAATAGCAGGTTTAACTTCAGTGATCTCAATGCCTACACTGTACACTTCACTGTTTACATTGTATTATCTATGACCAACATCTTGGAGTTCAGGAAAAATGTGGGTGTTTTGTTAAGATTTTTCTATTAGGTGAAAAAAAAACCAAACCACATTTGTAAATAGAATCTGGAAGAAAAAAAAAAAACCAAAAAAAAATTAAAAACTCTCTAAACCACTTGTGTTAGAATTTCTAGGTACACTAAAATACATTCCAGTTTCTACATCTCTAGTAAAAAAAGTATTACTGAAGTTGAGTTCTCAGGAGAATGTCACAGACCCTTTATCCAGACTTGTCACAGTATTAATAATCACAACTTCACATTCACTGCTATCTAAAGCATTTCTTACTTTTATTAAGGTGTTCCTGGAAGAAGTTGTTTTCCCAAGCTGAAGATTTAGATCCACAAAACATGCTTCCCAGCAATGTAAGAAAGGCAGGAGCATGTTGCTTCTTCTTGCAGTAAACACAGACTTTAGGAATGTGCTACTGAAAGCCAAGTCCATGTAAGACAAAAATGCCTGCTGGTGTATGACAGTATTCATTATTCTAACTGTAAAGTCTCATTAAAAGACTCTTTCACCTGGAACCTGCACGCAATTTCCTAGTTTCTCCCCCAGTTTCTATCTCTTCTTTGTGATTACTTTGCCAGGTAACAAACTATTTTATTATTTTGTCTTGCCAGCCTTAAGTGTTTTATTTGCTGTCTGCAGGTTTACACCAACTGCAGTTCTGGAGGGTTCAGATCAATAGGTATCATTGACCTCTTGAGAACAAGCCACCTCTACAGCCCTGGGTCAGACTGGATACTACTAAGGACCAAAAAAACCCAGGTCCCTTTGAAGGTTTCTCTTGTACTGGATTAAGAGAATTAACAAAAGTAGATGAGGATGTTACCTTTCTATAACATACTTAATGTGGAGGTTGTAAGAGTAATTTATAAAATTTTTTACCAAATTTCACATCACTACCCGGAACCAAGCATTCATCACTGTTACCCAGCCAAAAAAACTTAACACAAGCAATAACAACCTTTCAAAGAAACTTCTGATAAAATTGTACGGTGCTGTTGCTGCTTCAGAAACACATTAAAACTGGTGCATTTCACACCATCCACAAGGCCTTAAAGAGATGTGTCTTCAGATTTGGAATATAAAGTTGACAGTTTTAGTTGAAAATTCTTCTTGCATGCTTATCGCCTGAGGGCTTCTCTAGTTAATATTAATGAAATCATGTTCACCTCTACCAAAAAAATACTTAATAAAGCATTTCTGTTTAATGTATTAATGGCAAACAAACATTTAAACATGCATTCTTATTTTTGAAAATTCAAACCTGAAAGCCTCCAGGTGTTACACTAGAAACTAAATGAGAATACCCAGAGATTCCTTGGAGAATTTATGCTCATAAAGACTTATCTGCTTGCATTATAAAGATTCACACAGGCACAGTCTAGATATGCAGAATGCAAAGAATAATTTACAACTGGAGCAAATGCCAGACTTAAAAGTATACACTCACTGATAGAGCAAGGGGCTTAAATCCTAAGGTTAGAGCTTATAGGATGTTGCTCTACTAATGACACTTCAGAGGAAAGTGCTGATTCCCCACTTTTTGCAAATAACTTGTATCTAGGCAATGAAGCTTCCACTATTACAGCAGTGGTTTGGATATTTTTCCCCACCAATTCACAGAATTGCTACATGATTTTAGCACTTTGTTTCTCCCTAAACTGTAAAATAAGCAGAACATTGCTTACCTTTTATAGCATCCCTGGCCTGAAGTATTCTACATTAGTAGGAAGTATTATTTTTAGACTCTTCTAGCAAAATTTGTCACCACTCTAAACCCTCCTAGAAGCCTGGATAAAAAGAAATCACTTGCCCACACTTCTTAAGTGTCATAAGAGACTCTTTTTTCCCGTGATACTTTCCAACTAAACTTTACACCAATGTTTTTCTATCTTAGGAAGCAATTTCAGGATCTGAAAAGACTAGGTGTAACATTAAAGACAAATCTACATCTCTGTATATAAGGAGAACTACCACCTTAACATTATAAATGCTTCTATGAAGAATCCTTTCTGCAGCCTGCTTCACATTGTTTTGGAAGTTCTTTTATGACTGCCTTTAGAAGATCCCAATGGAGTGTCAAATTTAATTCAATTCAGAACATATATAAAAGCACTTCCTACAATACAGCATAAAGTCACAAAATACAATAAAAATATTGTAATGTGGATCCATCAAGCCAGGCACAAAACAGCTCCTGGGATTCTTTTCCATCATTATACAGCATCTACAATACACTAGTGGGTAGGCAAGAGGAAAAAAAAGGGGGCAAAAAAGGTAACTCCAAAGCATCTGCTAAGCATGATTCCTGCTTCCTCTATGTATCTGCTAAATTTACAAGCAATTATTTTGAGGCCAAGAGCAGCAAATTCTTAGTGTTATCTCAGAATAGTGAGTTCTACGGGTTACAAAGTGCCATGGTGTCAAAAAGTGGGTTTTCTTTGTTTTGGGGCTTTTAAAAATAATTTTCCAATTTTCAAGACACTTATTCAGGAGAAAAAAAGAGATCATTAAACTAGGTATATGTTTATACCTGCATACTCACAACTGCATTTTTATCTATATAGTTTTAGTACTTTGCTAATTTATCCTCCTGGGTATTGACTGCACCAGAGTTGTACTTATTTGCTGACAGCTGCGCTGGTGATAGCTGTGATTAGTTACAGTGAAGGCTATTCCATTTTGGAACAAGGATAGGTTTGTTATCAATCCAAACAGCCTCTGAGTCTCAGTGAAAAAAGGGACTTCATCAGTGCACTTACACAAGAGAGAGAGCCGACAACAGCTGTAATTAAGGCAAATCCACAGTATCTTAAGTTCAGCTGAGAGAGGACAATCCTAACTTTTTCTCACTTCCCACAAAAAAATTTTATCTCTTTAGTGATATGTCATCACCCAGTTTTTTAAAACCATCCCCAGACAATTTTTTTTAAAAAGTGGCCTAAGCTGAATGTAATAGGCACATAAGAGATCGTCTCTATTAGTACAAACTTTTTGTACTCATATACTATCCTTAATATAGCCCCCTTTTTTCTCTCATCTGCTCAGTTTTGACCAGTAATTTCAATCAAGCCCTCCACTACCACAATCAAGTTTTACTTTGATGCACAACGCAAAAATCAACAACACAGATGCCAGGAGTATATATTGTAAAAATCTATCTTTCATGATACCAGTGGTGCAATGCTGAATTGCTGGAAGGACTGCACATGAAAATGCAGACCAAGGTCATCAAAATAAATGCTCATTCTCACAAAAGGTTGTATTACATTTTTGACGTAAGGAGGAAATATTATGTGCATGACTGGAACTAAAACCAAAGGAAAACAGATTTCCAAGCACCTACTTCAAGGCAGTAATAAGACTGCTCAGGTAAAATGTTCTCTTCTACCCAAATATTAGGAGAAGACAATAAAAAAGAAAAAAAAAATCACAATATCCTTAATAAATGTAGCAGCAATTTGTCTCCTAACCAGCAGCTAGCAAGCTTATGAAGTTTGGATCGAGTACAGCCCAGTTCAGCCATGCACTCAAACACAAGGCAAAAGAAACCTTTGAGAGAAAGTATATCAAACTGTAATTCCAAATAAATCTCCTTCAGAGTTTATCCAATGCTATCAATTTTCATGCTTGACAAATGTGAGAATTTTCCCAGCAGCCAAAAAAATCCTTACCTTAAAAAGAAAAGTAAGAATTTTACCATGTCAGAGCCACAGAAAGCAGTGGCAGTGCCACCAAAGAACATGCCATATATGTGAATACAGTTTCAGGCAACAAACAAGTCAAGTTACAAGCATAAGAAGTTTAAAGATGAATGTCCAAACTCACAGTAACACAATTCCATGAAATGTATGTATTTTATTAGGATCTAACCTTTAGAAAAGGTTCACCTTAAGAACAGGTGACAGGACCCTTTCCCATTTAAATACCTCTTCAATATCAGAGCTGCTGCCTGAATGGCATAAAGGTTTAAACCCTTTACAGTTCTTGCCCAACCTTTGTTCTTACTCACTGCTTTTCCTAACCTCTTCACTAATTACTTGCTAACAGGTAAACTCTGCATCAGTCTGGAAATTTTATGTTCCTTCCCACATAACAATTCTCTTTCACAGACAACTGAAGAGACTATAATATTAAAAAGGGAATTGTTAGCTTAAAAAAAAGCTCTTGATTTCCAAAGTCCATGCAACAGCTTTCTTGATCAAATCTGTATACTTCTCTTCTCCCCACACTAACACCCTGCCCTCCCCCAAATTTGGAAGACTCTCTGATTGCTTACATTTCCTTTGTTTTATTTGAATCTCATTTGATCCGCAGCTTGAGAAGAAAGAAGAATAGGCTTTCTCAATGCTCTGATAGGGTTCTCCTTACTCTTGTCAATAAAGCGAGCTTTGCTACAGTTTGTCTGGTTTCTTTCTTTGCCCTGAAGAAAGAAAAAGTTTGAGTTACATCACCTTAATTCAAAAACCCTGTAACAGGCTTCTCAGAATCTATCAAGTTACTTCCTTAGTTTCATTAGACTATCAAACTAATTCTTAATGATGACTTTAAAAAATAACCTAAACATATGATAAATAATGAACACTACACAAAACATATCAACATGAATTTTAAGACATTGTTTTCTTCTCCTCCACTGTTGCTCACAAAGGACTCTCGACAAAACAGCATTCAAGGAGGACAAGCATAGTTAAAATCACAGCTAACGTATTTTGCTTTCACGCACACAAAAAACTTCTCCACCCAAATATATTGTGTGTCATTACAGACTGTACAAAATCTTCAAAGCAGCACCATTTTCCTGGAAAGTCTGAAAAATTCCATTTGAAAACATCAGCCCAGTTCTGGGGAAGTAATTAAGAAACACTCTGCAGAGCGTTTCTTAAAAAAAACCATCCTGTCATGATATTGCAAGAGGTCATTAGAAGCAAGCAACTTCATTTGGGGAAGTTTGTTTGATACTGGAATTGTTACAAGCACAGAGAAAAATAAGAAAATGGTCCAAAAGCATAATTAATACAAATCTTCATCAATCTCTATGTGCATTCCTAACCGTGACAGTGAAGTTCAGATGCAACAAATACTACCACAATGCCCAGGCCACCAGTACACGAAGTCTGAAGCCTTCACAGCCTCTCTCATCTTTACACGTCACGGCCAACTTTTTGTGAGCACAAAGCAGTAACCTCACCTGGCCATGTACAACACAGAGCCAAAGCACATTACAGGAATTTCAGCTGCTCAACTCTTGCCAGTGAACTTTGCACCCACCTACCCCAGAGTCCAACAGTGCCCGTGAGCTGTGACCAAGCCGGGCGGCTATTCCGTGGTGCCAGGGCAGCGACGTTCCCGGGTGGCACTGAGCAGACCGGCACCGAGGGCCCAGCTTGGCAGCGTGCTCCCAGCTGTCATCCTGCACACAGTGCTGCGGACATGGATCAGCCTCAGCAGTTACACACAGCTGGCTACAGAAGGGCACACAGTCACAGAAATGCTTACCTGACTCTAAACGCGCTGGGCTTTCACTCCCATTGCCACAGCTCAAGTGTGGGACTTTGTAACATGAGACCAAGATAACATTTAGCCAGTCAGGAGGAATGCCACAAATTTCCATAGCTATAAAACAGGGGTTTTTGTGGCTGATTTTTTTTGATCTTAGTCACGTGCTACAATTCACCTTTGGTCCTCAGGAAGTGGAAAGGAAAGGCTACTGCTACCAACAAAGTAGCAGCAATGCTACTTTGGACCATAATCATAATAAGTAATATGCTAATGAGTGGTTGCAGATTCTGACAAAATACACACAGGCCAAGGAAAGCCCAATCTGGCTCATTCTAGAAACACAGTACCTGGAAAAGTAGCCCAGCACTGAGATTTATAGAAAACTCCAGGAATACATGCTTACTCATACAAAAAGGAAATCTGCAACTGTACACTTTCCCCACCAAAACAGTATATTAATTACAAGTCAGCCCATGATATTAGAGATATGCTGAAAGTAGTACAAATTTCTGTACTAAACATTTACATATTAACACAGCAAAAAACTGAAGTTCTAAAACTCTTAGCACCCATCCTGAGCTCAGACACCGATTATATCAATGACCCTGGGCCACTGTTCCTTCGTATACTTAGGTATAAATCCGAATTTAGTGCAGGGAGTTTTGCACTTTCAGCCTCTCCCTCCCCTCCCAAGACACAAAGAATTACGGTGCCTCCGAAGTTTCATTCTTACTGAACAAGTGCATTCCACAGCTGAACAGCAGCACTATGACAGTGCTATGCCCTTAAAAATCTGGCATGAAAAAAAAAAATCCAAAATATTGGTAAGACATAGAAAGGATTGGGGATTTAGCTCTTAAGATTAACATAAAAAGAGGAACATTCTCAGAACGCTGTTCTTGAAAATAATTCCGTATCATATTGCAAAACCAAAGTGAAAACTGACTACAAAAAAACATCTTTTAATGAAGTACACATAACTGTTTCTCAACTTGAATATACTAGATAATTCAGGGAAATTATTACAAAGAATTTCAATGAATTACAAGCAATAAAAAAGGCAATCAAAACTTTTACTTTCCAACAAGCACAGTTATTGTTGCATGCTACAACATACAGAAATTACTTCCATTATCATTTATATGTTAGGCAACAAAAAGTACCTTACCTTATTCTCCACACTCTGAGCACACAGGATTAAAAACAAAGTATTGGGCAGAAACTGCAGGTGTTTTGTACCAAGAAAAAAACCCAAACCACTGCATCAATAAGCTTAGTGGCTGTCCAGCATGCCATGCACACTCTAGGGACATTTAATGAAAACTTATCCACATCCCTTTCTTTTTTTGCAAGCTTCCAGACTTCCGAATTGGAAACCCAAAGGCAGCCGTTCATTACCTCCTTCAAAATGCAGATCTCAGCAACACCACACTGCAAGAGAAGCCACCACAGCTTAATTTTCCCTCCTAGTAATTCCCTCCCTGCCAACTACTGCACTGCAGTCTTTCTGAGGGCTGTGCAAAATGCAATCAGGGGAGGGCTGAAAGAGCCCGGCAAAGAAACACAGCTGCAAGAAAGTTCCTTCGAATCATCTCATGTCCCCCTAGTTGGGGGCCGAAAGGGATAAACTGCAGAGTTTGGTGGGATCTCTTAGGATTCTCTCTGCTGCTCCTTCTCTCATGTTCCTGCCTACCTTTTACTTCATTTTTCACAGGATAATCTGGGGAGAGTAATTTGTAGCAAAACTATAGGGAATGAGGGGAAAATAATAAACAGTTTTGTTACAATAAAGCTACCTTTTATTCTCATAACCATAATATTTTAAGAGATTAAAACCAAAAAGTCTTCTAACGTTTAGGATGTTTTGGTGTTTTCTCGGTTCAGGGAAGGGGAGATACTGGTGGATTTTTTTTGCTTTTGTTGCTTAAATTGGGGAGTTTAGTCAATTAACTACTTAGCACTTGGATGCATTCCCTATACAATTAAAACTGCCATGATTACACAACAGCAGCATTTCTGAGACAAGTGCCCAGCAGGGGCATTTGTAATTATTCCCCAAGTGTTCCACAACAGCAGCAAAAGAATACATCCAAATATTAAAGAAGCTTTCACAGAAGGGGTGGGGCTGGAAGGGACATCTGGAGACCATCCAGCCCAGCCCCTCTGTCCAGGCAGGGTCAAGCAGAGCTGCCAAGCACAGCCACCCATCGGGTTTTGAGTATTTGCAGAGAGTGACTCTACCACCACTCCTGGGCAGCCTGTTGCAGTGCTTGAGCACACCCCCAGTCAAAACCTTTTCTTGTATTCAGACGGAATTTTATCTTTTTTTCTCTTAAATTATGCCCACTGCCTCTCTGGACACTAGAAGTCTGATTTATAATTTGAGTTACCTCCATTCCCCTCCACTCTCGACAGCTGCATTTAAGAGCAAAGGAAGCAACCATGAGCCCTCAGTGTCAATCAGCCAGTTGTTGGCTCATTTGAAACAACAGGCTCATCACTGCTTTCCACCCCTCCTTCCTTCTGCATCCTGCAGAGCCAGGCTCAAGGCCAGATCTTTTAGCTCATCACAGCTGCCTACCATCAGCAATCTATTATTCCTGGAGATCCAGGTCTTCCTTGGGGGAGCATCCTGCCCAGTCTCCTCTGGTTCAGCCTCACTGGAACATTAGGCAGGGCTGATCTCATGCTGGCAATGACATGGAAAGCTCAGAAACCTCCACAGCCCTTCAGCACACGCTCCCAGCTTCTGCAGCCCCCAGGAGAGGGGCAGCAGCCAGCAATCAGAGCATGTTATATGGGGATAAGCAGAAAGGAAATGGGATAGTTAAGACGTAGATGCGTCCTTTGGGGGTTTGGCTCAAAGCAGTGCAAAGGCTGGCTGGTTTTAGGGGCATGTTTCAAAGGTTTCCTCTCCTTTAAAAGGCCAATATAATGGGCAACAAAGGTACAGACTCAGGTACAATGAACACAACTACTACCTACCCCCCCACCAACAGATGGGAGGAAGATTAATTTCTCAAAGCTGTGCACAAGTCCTTTGCTTACTCCTCGCAGGGGCTCCTGAATTCCCATGCACTAAAACAGTGATTTTACTATTTTTCTTCTAACATGGATTAGTTAACTTTGCAGTTTCTGTAGTGGACAATATATACCCAGTTTAGGCTCCCAAACAAAGTTTTAGTTAGTTTTATTTTAAACTTTTATCTCTTGAAAATAATTTACCACTAAAGGTCATCTTCAGCTTCAAATCCCTTCCTTGGTTTGCAGACCACATGACATACAACATTTTAAAAACATGATCACAAATTTGAAAAGGGGAAAGAGAGGCCTGTTGGCTTTGAAACAGAAAAAAAGATCAGAAAAGCTATCAAAGACTTTCTGCGTGTCTTAGAGCACTTCTGTATATTTCTATTCTCCTTTGTTGGGGAACAGACCCCCTTTCTCTAATCTTACCTGGACACCTACCAAGTTCCCATCTCTTCATATTTATTACCTTGTATAATAGGACTCCAGTCTTAAGCTGGGAACTGTCAAAAATGCAAAAATAACTAGAAATAAGGAACAATAAAACAATTACAGCTTGGCAAAGTTGTGGAGAAGAAGGACCAAAAATATCCCTTTCCCCTAAAAACCTAATATACATAGTAAAATAAGGTCTTTAATTATTTTTTTTGTTTCTGCAGTTAGTCTAAGACTAGCACCTTAACACTTCTTAACCTTAACACCCTCAGGACAGTGAAAATTACTTCAGGACAGCCATGTGTAGCCTAGTTGCTTTCTGGCAGGCATTTACTCACCAGCACAGAGGCACACAGCATTTCTTAGGAAAACACCACCAAACACCTAGCACCAACTTAGAAGACGTAGCCAAGGAAAAAAAACCATCTTACAGAAAGATAGCAAGTCTGCTTCATAAATTATTCATGGTCCTGTGTGGGAGGGTAAAAGAGAAAGAGAAAAGGCCAAGAGAGTGTCCAATTATTCCAGCACACTACTTCCTTTTCCTGCACCCTTCAGATGTTGCTTCTAGATCACAACCTAAAAAGGACTTGTTATACTGTTATGTGAACCTACAAAAATAGCTTATTGTGACAAGAACATGAACTTCTGTATATAAACAGCATCATTAATTCACATAATTTATTATCAACATGAAGTTCTTGGTCACAGTGCTTAACATATGGTCTAGTAATAGTGTAGCAAAAAAGCTTAATTTTTATCCCTTTCCACAGAGAATTCTGAAAGAGCCTCTCTACCTTCCAGCTTTATAAAGCTGTACCTGTTCGGAGGAAAAAGCCACAGGATAGTCCCAGAGCATCACCTGCTGCTCCTCTCCAAAGACACAACCCCCATCACTCACCTGAAGGACTGATGAATTTCCTATGTTCATGTCAAGAAGTTGAAAGGAGCACGTTTCACTTCTTTTATCCGTTCCTAATTTAAAGCTTAAACTGAAGGCAAACAGGACTAACTTTTTTTTAAGGAGCATAATTTCTTTTTAAACTCCAGAAAAAGTAGAGTGAAACAAGGAAGGAAAGCACAACCCCAAACACATTTAAGGTACTGTTCTAAAGGATTAAGGACACTTTCTCCTCTTGCAACTAAGGTTAAATGCAGTTTTCCAAATTAGGCTGTGGCTGACTGAGGAAGCTGGTTACCACCTATGAGTTCTAATCATATTTTTAATCTATTTGAAATCAAACATCTGAGGGAAATATTTTTTTGTGAAATAGAGATAATAATTTGCTTACCTTCCTTGCAAATACAACTGATGAAACAAAAAACCAAGCCTCCATATACTATCATGCAACTTAAGTCCATCAGGCAGAATGCAGAACTTGCCAGATAGTCCATTCTGATTGTGTGCAAGACACACGAGATAGAACAATGCTACAAGACGGTTTTTATTCATAGAAATGAGAATGAAACTTGTTTTAACTTTTGAGGTATCACCCTCATTCATAACTAAACCGAGCCCAGGCACTGAAGATGATTTGTTAAATTAATACCATCAACTTAAAGATGTGAAAACACAAAGGAGAGCAAGGTACTTCACAGTGTCATGCAATGATACTAATACTAAAAAAAAAAAAAAAGCCAAAAATCTCCACCAAGAAAAAAAC
Source organism: Corvus cornix cornix (assembly GCF_000738735.6). Taxonomy (NCBI): domain Eukaryota; kingdom Metazoa; phylum Chordata; class Aves; order Passeriformes; family Corvidae; genus Corvus; species Corvus cornix. The sequence goes on from NC_046335.1 coordinate 10,293,983, forward strand.
CCCAACTCACACAACTGTCATGAGGTTTCTCAACGTACACATTAAAAGCATACACAGCATAAGGATTGTTCCTACGTACCTGTTTACATGAAAAAAATTCACAACACAAACCCCAGTGACACACAAGACTGCAGTCTGTGCTTCCAACAGATAAATATATTGTTTCCCACTGCTGAGAGCTGGTCTTGATTGAGTTAAAGCCTAAGCACTTAGGCTTTCCTGCCGGGAAACAAACAAGTCAAGTCGGTTTCAAGCATCTCCTATTAATATACAGAAACAGTTCTCACAAGACTGAAGGCAGAAAAGAGAAATAGTAGGTAAAGGCTGCACCAAACCCTTACAAACTATAGCAAATCAAAAAGCTGCACTGAGACTTACTAGTTCACTAGAAAACTCATTGCAAAAGTCTGTGTACTTCATGGAGGAAGTCACCACCACCATCACTTAGTGAGTCAAGCATATCTACAAGAATGTTTTACATAATGGGAAAATTTTTATTGGCCAGAGATTCACAGTGTTCTTAAATTTCCAGAAACTGCAGATGTAAAGATACTTCTGTTAACCCAAACCAAAACCAAGAAAAGAAACTATCTGAGACGCACGCTCCATTTCACAACACGGCTCTAATTTTACTGGCTACTGTTCTTCAACCTACTCAGCACAGGAAAGACTTACACTCTGGTATTAAAGGATGGAAATGTGAACACTGGAAACAGAGGTAGCTTTTAGACTACCACCAAATGGTATTAAAACATAAAATTTTGGTTAGCACATTGTTGCCATTTCTGAGCTGTGACACTAAGAACTGAAGTAGTTAAAGCAAGCAGTTTTATTCTTGTAGAGAATTAGTGAGCCAGTCAGAATGTATTTACAAGAAAGCATGATCCCATCTTAGTTCTTCCATTTTCACTTTACTTTTAAAAGCTAGTAAGAGAGCCAAGAATCATTGTCAGTAATGAACTGAACAGTATTCCTTCCTCCTTTTAACAAGGAAAATATTCTGCAATACAACTACAATATAAAATCCAGTTTACTCCAACACAGTAAAGTAGCTTGAATGAAGGAATCTTTCCTCAGTTTTCAGAGGACTGATAACAGTTTAGGGATTGTATTTAAAAACCAAAGAATAAGTTTAGAACATTGCACAGGTTATATTATTCCTCTTAATCTGCTAAAAATTACCAATTTAAAAATGCAGATGATATTTTAGTTGCTGCTTTTAAAATATTTGTAATGATACTTAAGAGTAAGCCTTTTCATCACACAACTTTCTGAAAGTTGGAAATTCAATAAATATTTTCAATTAGTGTCATGGATCACAAATGCACAAATATCAGGATTAGAGTACTAAAAGACACTTTAAATTATGAAGCTGATCATAAACTAAAGCCTACTATGTGAAGTGTCAAAAGCACAGAGACCACATTTGTTTTAGTACTGAAGTAGTGTAATTCTATTACCATGATAGTACAATACAACTTTTCTAGAAGGCCACAAAGCATTCAGGGGGACATGCATGATCAGAAGCTTAAATTCAGACAGTTAAGTTCATATTCAGCCAACCCTTAGTGCTGGTGCTCCATAACACAATATATGAACAACTGTTTCTGTAGTCCTTATTAACTGCTTTTGGTGATGCAACTCCTTTCTAAAGCATTCTGTCCTACTGAAACATTCTCATTTCCCACGAATGCCATCGACATCCCATCTCACTTTTCTTCTCATAGACAATTTACTTTACCTATGTATTTGCCAGAAAAAGCCACGTTGATGGTAACAGAAGAATGAATGAGAAAGGTCTTCTGACTCAAGTAACTATATGCTTCTTTTAAACTGAAACCTAGTGATGGGGGCTGCCTCCACTGCACAACAGAAGCAACCTGTAATTATGGAAAAAGAGAAAAAAGCACATGCAGAATAGAAAACAAAAAGCATGTTTCTTTCTGTCACTTGCCAATGCACTCATTCCTCTGCACGCCTAAATTCTATGCCTGGAACATACAGACCAAGACCAGCAATGCAGCTGCAGTACTCAAGTAAAAAGCAACATTTTTATGTTGTAATTACCAACGCAATCTCTTGGGTCCTCAGCACAGTTCCCAAGGTGTCCATCAATTCACGTGGAAAACAAACAGCACCACAGCTCTGTTTCCTTGGGACAGCTGAACACTGCCTCTCACCTTCAGCTAGACTCTTCTGGACAGTCTTGACAGCGCTGTACTTACACAGACTTCACCCATGTTTATCCACATATGGATATAAGCCTTCACCCTCCATGAACTGGCAGGCTTCACTCCCCATTTGCCTTACCAAAAAACTACAACAGAAAAATACTGGCTTTGTGGTCTGCCTTAGGTCTTCCACTCAAATCTCAAGAGCAAGCATAGCTCTTCCTACAATGTTAAACATCTGGAAATCATGCTGGAGCAAGCTTAATCTGCTACTTTGCAAGATGGCCCTACAGAGCTCAGAACCCTTGGAGCTACTCTCGTAAGCTAAGGTCACACCATAAAACCCATTGCCTCGATTCAGATAGGAACATAACAGCAGAGAAGCTTCAGTAATTCTTTTCTAATGCTGTATCTCCACATGGTACAGGGAAGAATCTCAGTACAGTAATCTAAAACACAAAACTCACATTGCAAATTAGAAAAAACCTCCAAACAAAACAAAACAATCACACAAGAAATAAAATACTAATAAAAAACCTAGACCAGAGATAAAGGATGAATTAGAAAAAGAAATCCTTGCAGCAGCAAACAGCCATGTTCCAGCCTATAGTCCAGCCCCTGATCCAGGCCTCTGGTGAATGAGAAAAAGGAGAAGATGAAAGCAGGCAGAACACCACTCCACACATGAAAGACTCCTATTACTGTAATGGAGACTTGTGTCTTTCTACAGTGCTCTGCCTGCAAAGTCCCCTGTATCAAATATTGGCTTCCCAGACTTCACACCTCCAGTCCAACTATCCACGAGTCTGAGTACACATTGGAGACAACCCTGAAGCCTTCTGTGTTTAGACAGCCACCAGAAACAACTACATATGGGCAAACTGCAGGCAGTGGTTACTGATTTAAAATGTGTAACTCTCCAACATCTATTTCCCCCATGCATTCCTCCCTCACTCGGTATCGGCAGTAGATCAGTTTTACCAGTTAACGTAATGCTGAAAATTCATCAGCCTGATTTCAATTCTCATACTGCCTGCTTTTCCGAAGTTCATTAGTTTGGATCTTGTAACTAGTTCTGCCACAGTCATAGCAAAGCTGTAATACTGTCAAAAGAGGACTGACTGACCACACTGGGTATCTGCAGAAAGAATGACCCCAGTCACCACTTTTTCCAGTTAGTGAAAACAGATTAATACCCTCCATGAGCTTAGAACAATAGAAGCTGAACTCTTCTTCTCTATTAATTTACAGCTGTTATGCATTAGCCTCTTTACTCTTGCAGTGAGTACCTGGATATGTAGGGTAGCAGTAGGAAATAGCACCTCAGAAGTCACTTGCATGTAAACATTAAAGCTTTCTTAAAAACATTTCTATTTACAGGAAAATGAGTAGAGACCAGAAGAACAGAAAGACTTCAGTTTAAGGAATGTGTCATATGGGTTCAGGGAGCTGTAATAGGGAACAAAGCCATACATAAACATTATTAAAACACTCACTAAATGCTCTTGTTTCTATTTCACTTAGTGTATGTAATACTTGGCAATAGGCTCTGATGCTTGAGCCCTGGTAACTGACTACTATACTAAGATATTGGTACATCTTTATTTGGTCTTCACACCTCTTCCTTGGAATTTACTATGCTTGCAGCAACAAAAAAACCCCCAAAAAACAAAAAACACCAAAAAAAACCCCAAAAAAAACAAAAACAAAAAAAAACCCACCAAAAAAACAAAAACACAAAAAAAAACCAAAAAACCCCAACAACAACAACAACAAAAAAAAAAAAAAACACCAACAACAACAACCAACCAAACCCAAACCTAAAATCATGACTTGGCTTTGACAGTTCACTTGACATTGTCATACAACACAAAACTCGTGTTCAGTGGTGACAAACGCTATGTTTAAAGGTACAAAGTGAGTTCCAGTACTCTGCAGTTCTGGGCCCACTCTAAGTGGTGGAGATACATGATTTCATTTTGGTGTCAGTAACAGCACCAAGCCTGACACATTGCATTTTGTCTTAACATCAGGCTCTACCATTTCATTTAATAACTTGAGACAGGCATCCATATGTATTATCAAGAGCTTTCAGTATATCAGTAAATTCTTGCACAGGTGTGTGGGACATGTATTCCTTTCTCAAAAGATACCTGTGCAAAGAAAACCCTTCATTTATGCAAAATCTCATGTTTGATCTTTTATTTACTACTTTTTTTTTAAAGAAACAGAAATACGTTTCACCATCCCACTCATTTTTGGTGGGGGTACTACAGCCCTGCTCTTATCACTCCCTAGGCCTCCCCTCATTACCTTCTTCACCTAAAAATAAACAAGGCACATCCTCAATACACTATAATATGTTATCACTTCTTCCCTGACTGTCCTGACTACAACCTCTCTGATCAACATGGTATCAGCATGGGATAATGCTGCTGGATGTCATTTTGCCTGAAGGATCAACAGTTATTCCTCAGTCTGGAATCCAAGCATAGCAAAATGCAGTGACAAATGCTGTTAATTGCCAAATCTTAGCCTGTAAACACAGTTAGTCTCCTAACCAGTTGAAAGTCAAGGTAGGAGGGAAGAGGTAAGGCTAAGTTTTGTTAATATTTAAGGATGTACCAAGAGAGTGCAGAATACTATTAGCCTTCTCTCTGTGCACTATCCTGGACAATGCCAGGTTCAAGGCTTCCTATTCAGGGTGACCAAGCACAACTTTCTTCCTTCCTGATTCATTTCCACCTTCGGCTTTGGCCTCACTCACCAAGCCAATCACGTAACTGAGGAATGACAAGTTCTCATTTGATTTGAAGTTCTATGGCTGGATGACATCATAGCTGCTATCTTTTAATTGCCCCTTTAAGGGTTATTATTAGCAAGCTCTAAGTTATTATTAGCAAACTGATAAAAACACTAATGGCCAAGTTCTCTCACACAACAGCTTGTCCATTTTACCAGTTATCACACTGAGTTATTCCAAAATAGATTAAGACCAAGAAGAACTATCCCCCTGCCTATTACTTGAACCTGCTGTATTTTGAGGAACTAACAGCATCTGACAATCACACAAATCCTGGCCAAGGTTACAGTAAGCCAACAAAGAATTTTGCAAACTTCTCAATTTCTCTTTTTGAAAACAGAAAATTGCACGTGACATCCACTGGCTCTCACAACACTTCAACAGCTGGTAAACTCAGGTCAACTCCGTTAAGCTAGGTTTCCAGCTGCTAGATCTGAAATGATTTAAACTTCCCAATTCTAAGAAGTGGATTTTTGCCAAGCTACATCTTCTTCAAAAGAAAGAAAAAGAGATTAGTCCTCAGCTTCTTATGAAAAAGTGCACCTCTTGCATTTCTTTCTCAGAGCTAATTAATGCCCCTAAACTTTTTTTGCTAGCTGGTTATAGCTACCTTGATTCTGTAAATCACACTAAAAATACTTCTACCTGTAATGAAAATAGAACCCATTGTGACTAGCTCTATTGCTCTTGGCCAACACCATTTCTAAAAATGAGGGTTTGGTTTTTTTTCTACTTACAGCCCTGTGGTGTGGGAGAATTCAAAGAGCTCAGCAACCTCATTCTGTCTTTGAAGCAATCCCACCAGCAAGGAGTACTTAACAAATTCACTTTTAATTTAGTTCATATCTCAGCTCTAACTACTGCAGAGAGAGTCAAGGGTCTAATCACAGGTGTTTAGTACTCCAGATGCCAAGTCACGTGTAGAACTGGCAGATAAAGAGTTTAGCCATATGGAAGATCACATACTTTCCAAGCATCAACTTCACACCACAGGGGAGGACCTACAGCATTTAAGATGGTACTCAGTGCTTCTGTGTGTAGCACCATCTTTGTTCCCTGAGGTTTTTCTGAAGTCACTAATCAGTCAGGCTTTAGGCAAAGATGCCGTCATGATGTGCTTGTCAACACGGCTCTTTAAAATTAAATGCTAGTAGACAGCGTAAAAGAGATCACAGGAACTCAAAAGATTCACAAGAGGGTTTCTGCTGTAATGGTCAGTCTAATTAATTTCTGGATTTTAAAATCAAGTATTTCTTGAGACTGCATTTCTTTAATGCTACAGTACCCCTATCTACACAGAAGCAGGGTACGAACATAACAGAGTCAATACTTGAACAGATGAGAGCTACAACAGAGGCAGGTGCTAAAATCTAAATCACCCACACAAAAAGCATATGATTGACTCCTTCCATACCTTCCCATGGCGACAGTCTGTGTTTTTAGTATTCTATCTAATCACTTCAAACTGAAAAAAACCACATACCTTAGCAAGTATTCCTGCCTTTGGAAAGTTTTTTTAATAAAGAGAAGACCTTAAAAAGAAAAATACAGACATGGAAATAGTTCTAGGCAGAAGCCTGCTTCCACTAGGTATATAAATATTTCAATCTCAGCAGCACCACCTAATGGAGAGCTCACCATTTTTCCCCCTTCTTTAACATGACAAATATTTGAGTCTGGAGGTGTTAACAACTGGTACTTTAGCACATGGCCTAATTAATACTCTATAAAATCTGATTAGCTACAAGAGAAGCCAAACCCTTTCTTCATAGACAAGCAGGGTCCCTTTTTCTGCACACAACCACATTACATTCCCATAGAAATATTAAGTACAACAAGACATTTGTTTAACCAGGAGATAAGATTTTAGGAAGATTTTAGTTAGAAATTTATTAAAAACCTCAAACAACAATAACTGTGCAGCAGTGCCAGCTACCTTAGGCATGTTTCAACTTGCCCTCAGAAAGCAAAACAGAGATGTCACTACCTCTAAAGTGTACAGAACACTGAAAAACCCCAATCTAAGATGAAGTCATGCATTCCCAGACATCATCATGTTGCAATTCTGCTAAAAAACATCCTATGGGAGATGGGCAGCCATTTATTGCAAGCATCAATAAAGTGTGTAGCATGATGCCTGTTGCAAACTTCCACCATTTATCTCTTGCCAACATACACGACAGAACTTATGTATAAATGGATCCATAAGAAGTAGGCTTTTTCCTCATTGCCTTTTGTTCTCTGCGTTCATTATATAAATCACAACATTTTAAGTAAGGCTTCAACTACTTTGAACTTTTCCAATTAACTCAGCATATGGACACTCTTGTTCTGGAATAACTGCCTTTTTATGTACAGCTCAGAGACTTTTAAAGTCTGTCTGCCCTACCTCATCTCAAAACAGTCACCTAATATACTGAGAGTTCATATTAAAAAAAAAAACAACAAAACCAAAAACCAAAAAGCACCACCAAAATCTTAGTAATGAATTCTGCAAAATTACAGCATCATACTTTGGCTATATGTACTAAAAGCTTTATTTACACAAACAGGAAAATTCCAAGCTTCTTCCTCATTTATTTTGAAAGAGTCTCCTCTGTAAAAATACATAGAATGCAGTGGGTAGATATTTATTTGCTTGTCCTAAATCTGTCTTTAAAAAGCAAATAGAAGTACACACAAAACCAACCAAACAAAAAAACCCCAACACAACAACAACAACAAAGCCCAAACACCAACCAAACCACACCAACTGCCAAAAGAGTAAATCCCCCAAAATTCCCTCAAAATCTTACTGGCTAAAATACTGAAATTTGCATGTCTAAATAATCCTTTTCAAAACAAAAGTGCAGTTCTCAAGAATTTGCAAAAAGGAAAGAGGAATAGGGGAAATGTATGGTGCCAGCTAGTGAAAAATATCTGATGAAATTCAATACACAAATTACAATAAACCTGTTTTATCTTCATAGAGATTGCAAGAGAATTCTTCTGTTCATGCTCAAAACCACACAGCTACAAAAACCACCTGCCAAACAGGATAAACAACACAACAGCAATATCTACTAGCTGAACTACAGCATAGGATTCATTGACATTTCCATCACATATTGACACCATGGGTGAGTAGTGAGATGTATTTGCTAATCTGAACTATAGCATGCTCAGGTTCTGTAGATAGAAACATGATTCAACTCCTGACAGAGAACAGGATATTACTGACTTCAAGTAATACTGCATGTCATTAATTTCAAATGAAGTTAGCACAAATGCTTTATCCCCCCTACCCGAAACACTGAATTTTAGAATGCAATGAAAATACTACTGCATCAAAGGGTTCCAACACTGCTGGAGATTGCACACATGCAACTCAGTAGTATTCATTGTTTTAGGTCTCCAACCTCCTCCTACTCGAACTGCCAGCTAAATGGTAGCATTTTGAGAACATGGCATTTTACAACCACAAGCACTTTACCTTCACCTATTGAATACAGAACTGGTATCCTAATCAAGTTCAACCACAACAGACATAATGATAAAAACATTCCCAAGCACAACATCTTCTCAAGGATGTTGTGCTAAACAGAAAAGAGGACAGTGCAAAGGATGGAATAAGAGCAAGTGTAGAATCATAGACATATGTACTTCAAACAAGAGTAGGGCACACTGCACTGCATCTTTGGTGACCTGGAAGACAAGAGCATTTTAATTCACCTGGAGTGGGAGGTGGGGCAGAGAGGGAATCAGAGAAGCAGGTAGCTACAGAGAGGTCAAAGAAAAGTGGATTTTGCAGATAAAAATTACTTGCCAGAAGCATGAAAATAAGTACAATCCTGGAAACAGGTTATTTCAAGAGAAAAAAAGAGTGATATAAAAGGAAGTAAAGGGGAGAAGGCAGTTATTTCACTCAACTGCAAGGACGAAACCACCCTGGAATAAAAGTCGTCCCTTAGCAACTCTAAAATGACAAGAAATCCGGCTGAAAGCAGGTCAAAATAAGTCACTTCTAAGAATCAGAAGAACCAGCTGGAGAAATTAAGAGCATTTATACTGTTCAGACAAACAAGATGGAAGAGAAGCACAGCACGGACAAGAGCAATCCATTAGTAACTAAACAGCGTAAAATGCAGAAAGAGGAGTCACTTAGGATGGTTTACAGGAGATTAAACAAGAACAAGTTAAATGAAAATTATGAAGTTTTACTTCCTATGCAAAAATCAAGACTTACATCTGCGAATCATTAATTTACAAGCCTCAACACTCAAAGCAACCTACTCTCACAAGGCTCCTCTCTGTGTAAAGACACAGAGAGGGCACAGTCAATCTGGTACAGCACACAAGATCTTCATTATAAAAACCTCTAATAATTGTTCCAATTATCTCCCTCTCACATGTACAGAGATGAGCTTACAAAACAAAATCCATTCACAATTTGGGTTATGAGCTGAGCTTTGCTACTACAAAGTTATTTTAGGCACAATTATCAGGTAAGCTGGCTCCATAAAATAAGTAAAAAAATGTTACTTTTCTAGAACATCCAAAGGAGAAAGCCAGGAACAAGTACAAGCAGCAGAACAGCTACCACTGAAAAAATTCTGTCCTGTACATTCAGCTTGACAGAGGCACTGCATGTTTGCTGTGGGCATCAATGGAAGAGTGAAGCAAGTGCTGTTTCCTGTCCCACAATGCTGACAGTGCAGGATGGCACAGCTCTGCAGAGGAGGCAGGACTGAATGCCTCCACACAGCACTTGTAATTCACTCACTTTATCAACAGATGACGCTTACTGCCCTGCTGGGTCTCAGCACCTCATCATTTTTATGTCCTCAGATCATAGGAAAGTACCGCTACTCCCATGTCATTACAGACCAGGAAAATGGTCTGTATATGGAGCAAGAAGCCAGACACAAAATAAGCCACTAGATGCACCAAAGTTATTTTTGGAACTCCCAGTCAGCTACCACCTAACCTGAGCAACACCCAAGTTCCTCTTTTCTTTCCCAGCATATATTCCATGCTTAAGAAAACATCCTGACAAGGCTGATAACCTCAGGAAGAACATCAAGTTCAAATGCACCAGAAGACAATAAACAAAACTAAGCATCAGCAGACTAAGTCTTCACTAAACCTGGTAATCCTAAAAAAAAGTCCTAACCACTTGACTGAGACATCATGCTTGCTCTTGCTCTGCTTCTTAGGCACACTGAATTTTGATTTTTCCTGGCATGGAAAAAAGTTTCAAGAGAAGGAAGTGACACTACTCTTAACTGGCCTGTGGCTTGATGATGAGAATACTCCCCAGGGAAGCAGGAAACTTGGACTGGAATCCCCCTTCTGCCCCTGGGACTCGGACATGATGTCACATCACTCAGCACTGCAACATCAAAGCCCCTTGTTGGTTTGGCCCTAATTTAAAGGCTTACAGTACACACATCTACAGGAATGAGAAAAAACCAAAAGCCAGCCTCCAGGTCTCCTAGATTTTACACTGGCATCTGCAGTGGACCATCTTCTCTCTTGTGACAGATGTCAAAACTTGCAGGAACAAAGTGGCAGCCAGGAAGGCACTTCTTATCTTACACTAGCATCTGCAACACACTTTTCAAGACAGATCAAATCCAAATTACTTGTTTTCCTAGACACCCAAGAAAGCTGTAAAGACTCATGGCATTTTGAGCTCGTCTTCAGTGCGCCTATCCTGCTTTATCTACAAAAACATGTTTTTCATATTAATGCAGAAACCAAAACATCGGACAAAAGTCCACTATTACTCCAAATGTTAAATTTTTCTAATTATGAGCTACCATACAGTCATCACTAAAACATGTAAAATGGAAGATTCATTACTTCTTTCACAAGCATTTTTGACTGAAGCACTTGGTATTTGTGTGAAAAGATACATTCAGAGCATTTAAATTATACTACAGAATTAATAGCAACTTTTATCACTGCAAATAATCTACAAAATGTTTCCTCTATACATCAGAGAAAACTATTTTACAAATCAACATTTTATGAAACCATATAAAATAATACCAGAACTATGAAATACTCCAACTTATGGCATTCCTGTTATGCCCACTGAGGTTCTAATGCCTGCAACTGGCAAGAATTCAAATCTTGATGTCCAAGTACACAACACCCCAAGTTCCACTACAAGCAGTGAGCCAGGCATGGAATCCATCACACGCATCCAGTATTGAACTTCTGCACACACAAACATGTTGAGACTTTGCTTCCCATGCTGCCCTGACTAGATGAACAGCAGAACTTGAAATTCTACTAAAATCACATTTTATACATGCAGAATAAAGCAGTGGGAAAGAACAACAGCATGGAAATCAAAGGCTTAACATTTTTTGGGGGGTAGAGAGGATTAGTGACCTACAGTTGTTGTATATAATTTTAGAGACACTAGCCCTGTTAACCTACTTACAAAGCCAACACTCAGTAGCAATTGAAGTCACAGTGGCAACCATATTTTGCACCAGAAGAGAAGATCTACATGAAGAAAACAAACACTCCCTCAAAGATTTTGTAAATATCTCTCCCTCTCACACACACACAGAATTCTCAATACCAAATAACCTTTTGCATCATTTTCTCTTTAAATTCTAAGATGTTTCCACTGGACACTTTCCTTACTTCCCTTAGGTATCCTAAGAGCTTTTTTGCATTTATTTCCTTTTCTCCTCTTTCCCATTACAAAAAGAGAGAGAGAACACATCTTCCTACATTGTGGGCACTTAATCACAGTTCACTGTAAGTTGACTCCCTTTCCCTCCCAATTCTCTAGTCCTTTCTTCTTCTGCCATAAGAAAAAAGACATCGAAAAAAATGAAATGTTTGTGATTTGTCAAAATTAAATATACTGCCTTTAAACTATCAATTTATGAGGGCATGGGCTTCCAGTAGGCAGAGCTGGGAAGCCAGTTATATCCTCTCTGTCAGCCCTTCACTATTGTAGTTTCTACAGCACCACTTCATCACTCAGGTTAAAAAGTGTAACATAAAACCTAATGCAACTACAGCACTCCTTCTTGTGCTACAATCACACCTTTATTCTGCTGCACAAAACCACACAACTCTCCTTCCCTTGGCTTCTTTTCCCCGTATCTCATTTTGAAATCTCCAATTTCTCCTACTACTTCTGGTGTTCCTGAGCCAGACACTAAAATCTCAAGGATGTTTCAAATACAAGCATCCTATTCAGAAAGTATCCATAGCTTAAAAAAACCCAACCAAACAAAAACAAACTTAAGCCTTGGCGATTCTTTAAAGGAACTGTGCACAAGTGTACGGATACATGAAACCAGTGTGTAATGAGAGGTCTTCACACATCGTAAGACGCAGCACCTTTAACTAAGAAACACTATCATAATAAAAAAAAACCTAATGAAATCCAGTTACTACATCATCTAAGGCATGAGAGATTAGAATGTTTTATTCTTACAATATCTATTCATACAAGACCAGTTTAGGGTACTGGAGCAGATTTAAGTCATTCCTATTTTTAAACTGCCTTTTCATCTGAAGAACTGTGATCGGCTGCTTATCAATGTATTTATATTCCAGTGGTTTAACAATACAAGTTAAAAATCAAGATTTTTGTCTTTTTCTACTTTCAGCATTGCCATATCTACTATAGAACAGCTGGACTTCAGTACCAAGAAAACCATTCCTCTTCCCTCCTAAAGTGTTCATTATGGACAAGGAACAACGTAAAGATCTAAAATACAACACGATCCCAAGATCATTTAAAAGACAAACTGTATTAACACAGACTAGTAAGACTTCATAAATAATCTTTGGTCACTGATGCTAACTACTGCCATCTTACTGAGTTTTCCAAGGTACAAACAGTAAATAAGCTTACACGATACTCAAGTTCTCTGAATCCATGCAAGAATGGCTTCCCAAAATTGGTATCATCAAATTTAATGACAGAAGGACTTCAGGAAAGCCTGAAGACTGAGTCATTTAGCACCCCCTTTTGATTAGAATTAATTTGCTTTGATACTGAGTGCACTTTATTATTGTATATTCTAGGTCCAGCTATTATTAGAAGCACCTCACCAAGTCATATTTCAGTAAAACACCTACCATTCTCGTGCTGGAACAACACAACTTTTATAACCCCCTCGTGCCGCCTGCTTGCAGTGCCCAAGCTCATGATACATCAACATTTCCGTTACCAAGCTCTATGAGGAGGGGTTTCCCAGTGCAGCCATAAAAAAACTGATTCTGTCCAAACGTTCAAGCATTTCTCATCTTAAATGAATAGCCCTCTCCCTAACCACCATAAATAGCATTTAGATCTTAACCCATATGTGGTATGAGGCAATGGCTCATTTAAAAGGACAACATGCAGTATACACTATGGTGTCTCCAGTTCTGAACAACCATCAGTGTAGCCTTTTAAACCAGGCTTCTAGGCAAGTCAATAGCCATTTTAAATACATCTTTTTACTAACTACTTCAAATTGTACTATTTCATTTGTCTAAGCTAGACACTGCTAGCACACCTTTACATCATGCATCAAACTCCCTTTCAGTCTATGAATGCAAATTCAGATTAGGGCTCAATAATGCTATATGCATCCTATGGGACAAATCTGCAAGGAAAATCACACCATTCTATTCAAGAAATAGAAAACACATAAATTACAATATACAATATATAAGGCTCAGATCTCAACAAGCTAGAGAAGTCACAGACCCAAAGAAACAGCATATTTCAAATTGTATCATTGGAACTTCCCACATTTTACTACTACAGAAACAGAAAAAGATGAAAGATGCCCTAATGCGTGGTAAAGATCCACGCAGAGGAACACATACAGTCTGTCATGTCACACACAAGCTCTGAGCGGCACAACATGGTATTATGCCTCTTAACATTGATACAATTTCTCCCGTTTTTCCGCAGGTAATTCAGATCTTAGGCACTCAAAGACACAAATAAATCAAGACATAAATGCCTTACCTTCCTATTTTACAAGCCACTGCAGTTCTCAGATTATGAGTCAGTCATAGGTTAATCTGCAGAGGAATGACTCAGTATAAACTTTTAAACATTCATTATTTTTCCTAACCTAAAACACGGCGTCGCGAATCAGCGCATGAAATGAATGGCGTGAAAACAAAACACTTTTCTTTCCGCTCACGGCAGGCAGACGGGGATAGCGCAGCGCCGGTCCAGCCAGACGGACTTTGTGAAAATACAACTCCTTCCGCGCCGCTGAGGGGCAGCTCCGGCGCCGGCGGGTCCGGGCGCAGCCCCATGGCCGGGGAGCGGCGGGGGCTCCGCCGCAGCGGCAGCCGGGGGGACGCGCAGCCGGGACCGCGCTCCGCGCCAGGCGCGGCGCTGCCGGCAATGCCCCTTTAAAGGCCGTCGGCCCGCCCCCAGCACTGCATATGGAGGGAGCCAGGAGCGAGCGAGCCTTCTGCATTCAAACGACACATCAAACGCCGCAAGCGCCGCCGCGGCTCCCGGCTCCGCTCCGGCCTCGCCTCCCTCCCCTCCCCTCCCCGCACAGGCACACACACCGCGAGGAGCGGGGCAGAGAGCGAGAGGAGCAGGGGAGGGAAGGGAGAGACAGGAATAAGTAAGTGAAAAAGGGGCACCTGCAAAGCCCTGGAGTGCGAGTGCGTCCGGGCAGGAGAGTCCGCGCCGCCCCGCCGCAGGCTGATCTATCCCCGGGCACCGGCGGCCGCCGAGGTCCCGGCACGGGTTGCGGGTGCAGCGCGCTCGGCCCCTGCCTGGCAGCAGATGCTTCGGTCAGCGCCGTGCCCCCGCCAGAGCACCCCGGCTCCCACCGCCCACCCGGCCCCGTCCCCCTGCCCGGAGCGCCCGACAGCGGGAGGCGAGCGCGGCCGCTGCCGGAGCCCCGCGCGGGAGCCGCCGCCACGGCGGCAGCAAAGCTCCCGCCCTCCCTCCTCCTTCTCCGCCGCCCAGCCGAGCCGAGCCCAGCCGAGCCCCACGGCCGCCCTACCTGCGAGCGTGTGCGGAAAGCGGGGCGGCGGGCGGCAGCTGGAGCCGGGCGAAGGCGACCGCCAGCCCGGCGGAAAGTCCCGACCGCTGTGCGCCGTCTCCCCCCGCCCCGCACTTCCTCTCCCGCCCGCTCGGGCTGGAAATCCCCGGCGAAGCCCGCTGCTCTCCCGGCTCCTCCCAATCACCGAGGGCGGGCCCGGCACAGCCGCTCAGCGCGCAGGCGGCAGCCGGGGGCCGGGCTTGCCCTGGCCGCTGGCCCCGGCTGCACCTGATGCCTCCGTCACCCTCCTCCCGCGGGCACGACTCGGGCAAAGGGGCCCCGCGCCCCGCGAAGGAGGCGTGGGTTGTGCTGCGGCGGACGGCGCGTCCCGCTCCGGGCGCGGGGTGGTGCCGGCGGAGCCGTGGGGGCTCGGCCGGAGGGCGGGCGCTGCTGCTGGGCACTGGGGAAGGAAGGGCATGGGGGATGGCGCCGGGACGCGGGGCTCGGGGAGAGTGGGATTGGCGCGGCGGAGAGCCGCTCGCTTCCCCTGCCTGTCCCGAGGGAGGTGCAGCAGCCCCGCTCAGAGAGGCGCCACGAACACAATAGCGTTTATTAAACAAAGAAAATGCCACTGGGAATAACGGGAGGGAGGGAAAACAGCGGTTGGGAGGGGGAGAAGAGTCTGGAAGAGATGAGGAAAGAGCAGCGAGCCAGAGCCGCTCGCCCCCCGGGAGAGGCCGGTCGGGGTGCCCCGGCAGCCGCCGGCCGTGGGTGCCAGCCCCGAGTCCCGGCGGCGGGCGGGAGGGGGGTGTGCCCTGCCCGGCGCCCCGGGGGTGCGAGAGGCACCCGCGTCCCCTCCGCAGGCGACCGGAGAAAGGGGGCGGCGCTGGCAGCCCATAGAACCTGTCCCTCCCGGCAGCCAGGTGAAATAAATGCCTGTGTCGTGCTCCGCTTGCATCGCGCCGTGTCCTACCGGGGGCATTTGCCCAGCCTGTACCGGCGGTCTCGCTCTTACACGGGGCATCGTTGGGTGTCGTGCCTTGTCGTGTCCCCGCCGCCTCACCGGGCTGCGGGGAGAGAAGGAGGGAGGGGGAGAGGCGGCTCTGGCGCAGAAGCGGAGCGGGGGCTCAGCCGGTGCCGGGAATGCCCAGCCGGAGCTGGGGTTGGGGGGCTTAGCCGGAGCCTGGGTCCAGGGTGGGCTGGAGGAATTGCTCCACAGAGGCCTTCGGAGCCCCGGGTGCAGCGATGGGGCTGGCAGCCGGGAGAGCCGCAGCTCTAAGGAATGTGCGGAGCTGAACACGGAGAAATGTGTGGTGTTTGGCTAATTTCAGTGGGATGAGGTCACCGTCCTTTTTGGACGTTGTTTATCGAGGGATCACTAGGGAGGAACAGTTGGATGCGTGATCCTGAACGGACAAACTCTGCGTCATAGTTGCCGCTTGCAGCATCTCCACGCGTCCCGAAATCCATCCTGAGCCTCCTCGGTCTTCATCCCCCGGCTCTCTCTAACGCCCACGCCAAGCTGCCCTGCGAAACCTAAACATCTCTAGCTCCGGCAGTGTCCTCACCAGCTTCTAAATCACGAAGCTTGGCCGCACTAATTCCCTCCTGTGTGCTGTTTTTCTCCTCATCCCACTTCTCTGCTTTCTCTCTTCCCCATCTCTCTCGCCTTTGCTGCTGTCCCCAGTCAAAGGCTGGCTTAGCTGTCAAGACAACTGCGGCTTTTGAAACGATGCCGTGAACCTGCCATCAGAAAGTCTCAGACAGATGCCTTACATGTTCTCATCACTTGTTCAAGATTGCTTAGCTCTGGACCAGCAGAAAGGACTGTGCACCAAGCCTGGATTTCTCCAGCAGCAGGGCTGCAAATAAGTTTCTATCAGAGACAAACCTGCAATTTCCTCCTTTGCCACTCTTTTTGCTGTTGTATAGGTGTCCTCTTGTTTTGCCCTAAAAAAAAAAGGAAAAATGGAGAAAACCTAATAGAATTCCAGTACCTGTAGCTCTAGCAGCTGTACTAATGTATTCTTCCCTAAAAAGAGAAAACAAATTCTTATACCATTTAAAGATGTCAGAAGCCTTTCCACCTTAAAAAAATGTCTGTAGCCAAAGGGATAAAGTGATCATTTAATGAAATACCTACCATTTCAATTGCTTTGGTGGGTTTTTTTTCTTTTTCAATATTGCGACTACAAAATTTTAGAGATTTCTAATACAATTATTACAGCAAGATATGTCACCAATATTTCACCTTTAATTAGTTTGGAATTTTGTGTTATAAGCAATGTTTTCTCTGGGGTTTAAAGTGCTGTCTCAAGGCTGCTGCAACATGCTGAACACTTCTGCTTGGCAGTAGTATTTAGAATATAGTCGTTGGAGGGGTAGCTACTTAAAACAGCAGAAATAATAGTAAAGACCATGGAGTAGCTCTATATTTTAGTAAAATGGCTTGAAGAAATAAAATAATAGTGCATTACATTGGAAAATCACCTGAGAGGAAAGAATAAAAAAAAAAATCTACTGAGAGAAGAGTGGTAATCCCTTACAAACTTGGACAGGGATACTTATCTCCAAAAACTATTTGGAAGACATAGAAGAGCAAATGGCATGTGATTATGGGAAGCTAATTTCTCAGCTGCAGGCTGGACGGTACCACTGGGAACTGGTAGGGCTTAAATGTTCTGGAGTGTCATAGAAACTCGATTTCTCAAGCAAACAGTCTATGTGAGAGGATGCTATTTTAGGCCTAGTATTAATAAGCAGCAAGGACCTTGTAGTCGGCCATAGTGTTGAAACCAATCATGAACTGAGTGATCACAAACTAATCCAGCTGAAGTTGAACTGCAAGAGAGACAAATGCAGATACTTGACGAAGGCTTGGGATTGCAGAACAGCAAACTTAGAGAAATGGGGAAAATTCCTGAGGCTGACATGATGGATGAACCCAAAGATGATTTTCACTTACAGATATTGGAAGAAGCAGCAAATAACAATTGCCAAAGCAAGTATTTGTTCAAGGTTAAAAAGGTTGGAAGCAATACCCTGTGCCTCAAACAGTATCGTGAAAGAAGGAAGGTGGTGATGCTGGTAGCCTTAAGTCTAGTGCTCTGACCTTACTATGGGGGTGAGTTCCTCCATGAGAAAATGACTGTGAGCTGCCAGCAGAATGGCTATGGAAAAGGCTCACTTGAGTCTATGATGCACAAAGCATGGTATTTTTAGTAGAGAGAGGGAAGTATTAATATGGCTTTACACAGTACAGCTAAGGAACCTTGTTTGGAAAATTGCGTCCAGTTCTGGTGACTTACAGCCAGAAAAGATTGACTCAGGTTGCTACAGGTGCAGAAGATGAATACTGGAGTGGCAAGGGAGCAGAGTATCTGTATTCTTGGATGGGAGCTGCAAGCAACCAAGCTTAGCTTCCTTAACTAGCCAAATTAAGCCAAAATAGCATGATTCACACAGTAAATATCAAGGAAAGAGTACTATTTAAATTAAAGAATTATGCTACCACAGTGATGCATGGTCATAAATGGGTCATGAGTATACTTAGGCTGAAAAGCTTTCTAACAATTCCAAGAGCAAACAAACAGTACTCCAGGCACAAAAATCTACATTATTTTAAACCAGGGCATGATTCTTTCTTGTGTCCAAAGGGGATTTCAAGAAGACTGAGCTGCTGACCTTTGACACTGTACTGTAATCATTCCCAAGTTTCAGGCCTGTTTCTGGTCCTCTGCCCCATCTACATTTGGCTTGTGAGGTTTTTTTTCAACTGCCTCTGAGGCACTGGAAATTAGTCAGAGACAGGATGTAGAAAGGGCTGGTGACATTAAGTCATCAGGTGGTTTGTGGTGCATGTTGCTCAGAGGCATACTGTGATTGCCAGATTTGTGCCACCACAAAACCTTTTCCCTCAGGTGAGCCTGGCAAAGGACTGTTTTGTGTTTCCCCTTGCCACCTTTTCAGAATCTTCTGGGAGATTTAATTGGTGAGTATCTTGTTGCATGGGTACTGGTTATAATCTTCTATGATATTGTGCTTGAGAGGTTTAGCCTTTTACTGCAGCTCTTAAGTTTATTACCTCTTACCAAAAAGGGTTCGGTGACCCTTGATGAGTGGGGATGCAGAAAAGTTATTGCTCTGAGATCTCCTAAACAAAATGGCCTTTGTGTGTTTGTAGAGGGGGATCATTCCCAGTCCTATCTTCCCAGAAGCGGCATCAACAGGTTATTTTTAATGCTGGAAGTAAACCTGAGAGAGGGAGAGATAAAGAGGGCAGCAAACCATTGTTTCTTGTGTGAATTTGCTTATTGCAATTAACAGTCATTCAGCTGAACATTTGTAATTGGGAATGGTACAGTACATCCTTATTAACCCAGCTGTTTCAGCTGCAATTTGGCACTGCTTCTGTATGGAATGCTAACTCTAAATGTCGTGGTTCGTGTGCCTCACATGGCTTCTCCACAGTTTCTGCAGAAGGTGGTTATGGTTTTTTTTTCTAATCAATACCTATTGTGGATCTGAGCAACACTTAGCAGGAGCCAGTTTCCACATTTCTGGCACTGAGGCAGTTACTTCACTTGCAGCTTCCTCATCCTATGTTACAGGTTGAAGATGCTTATTAACAGAATAATAAAATCATTAAATTTATATTTTTTTTTTTATTGCTGAAGAACTGCCCAAGAGGACCTGTATTGTGGGAATACACATTCATTTATTGCATCCTATACATGAGATAGGGGTTCCTCAGAGTTTATTTCAGCTGGTACTAGGCAATAATGTCTAATGTGATAGCCCATTTGTTTAGGGGAAAAATTCCCCTGCCCAAGCTATGATTCTCTACCTTAATTTCCTAAAAAGTGACGGTTTTACAAATGACAAGCATTTGAGGTGAAACATTCCCCAATTCTTCCAGAAGTAAGTTATATATGCCTTTATGCATTTGCTGTGTAACACTTTTCCTTTCTTTCAAGTTAATTTTAATTCCCAACTCAACTTATAGAGCTACTTCACAATTGACAAGAAATATTAGTATGGCATAACACAACTGCGTCTCAGTAATCTTAGGGCCTTCTTACTGTCTTGTTGAGACTATTAAAAATATATTGAGGTCCTCAGGCTCCCCTGTTATCAAGACTGCCATTGTGCCCGTGCCAAATTGACTTTGGAGTCAAATGAAATTTTTGAGTGCGTGTCAGTGGATTCCCAAAGAGGCCTGTAAAGTGGTTCACGTGAACTCTAAGCTGTGCCTGGAAAAAGAGACAAGATACAGCTCCACAGCAGGGAATTACTAGAGCACAGCAATGCCTCAGCTATATATCTGCCTCTCAGTATGGCTGCAAAATCAGAGCTGTGATGGGAGGAGTGCAAACTCAGCAAGATCAGCTCTCCACCATATGGAGATTTCCCTGTGACAGCTGAATCTGAATATAACCGATAAAAGCATCTTAAAGGCTGCTTTGTGCCTTTAGAGCAGCACAAAGAAGCTTTATCAGGAAGAAGGATTTGGTCCAAAAGATTTCTCCAGACATAAAGTGTCAGTTATTATGCTAGTTTGTAACTAGCAACTGCAAGGATTTTGTTGAAACCTGGCAAAGTAAAAGGCTGACATGAATATAACAGATGTATTGATTTATTCAGATGCCCTCATTTTCTGGATGAAATACCCTTAGGATATCCTGATATTCTCAGGATCTTTACTCCAACAAGAATCTCAGAATCTAATCATACAAGAGAAAAACCCTTACCTGATATTATCAGGTGGGTATACTTTCAATGCTGAGAGTCTGTCTTTATTGTAGAAATTGTTACAGCCTCTTCTTCAGTAATCAATAATAGCTCTTTCTTCAGAGTGATGTAACTACTTTTACTTTCACCTTTTCTGCATGTAGTCATGGGAACACCAAACAACCTGTGAGAACCAGGCTTAGAAATAATTAGAGCATTACAGATGGTTGGGAGCTGGTCACTGTCTCATAATTTTCCTGGCTTCCAGCTTAGCTGTGTGCCTTACCCCCAGTGCCATCAGAGCATCAGAACAGGTGTGAGAGGCTTTTTCATGTCCCCTTTAATTGACAAGGCTCTAGGTAGTTCTAGAGGGATATTTCAGAGTATTCTAGAAGGTTGTTTGAGCCTCTGGATGTTCGTTTGTTGTAAGTAAACTGTCCATAAAAGGTGCATTTACAAACCCTGAAGTATTCTGTCCTGCATTTACATTCAGTGTGACCCAGGCAGACCAACTAAACTTCAATACTGAAGAGATCACCATGGGATGGAACCTCTGTGTTTGCTGCCCTGGCAGATTCTTGAAGAGAAACCAGTCAGGAGCAGTCACCATAGAAAGAACAGTTGTTCTAGAAGCCTAGAGACTCTAGGCTCTTCTCTCATCACAATGGTTTCCTTTGTCCCATCCAGCCCTCTAGTGGATCCACACTTGCGGGATCCAAGACGTGCACACCTGTATGACAGCATAGTCCTTCTACCCTCAAGCTTATAGTCCCTTGTTGATCTGCCTCTTGTGACTCCACAGTTTTTCCCACTGTTCTTAGAAATTTTCTCACTTTGTATGGAAAAATGGTAATTCAGATTTACAGTTTCCCTGGTACCATTCATTCTGTCTCATGACAGTATGCATAAAACGAGGTAACTCTAGAGAACCAATAATTATCCAGCTGTTTGTCTGAAGATACCTCTGAGCTGGAGATTCTATTTATCCACCCGGGTCTTCAGAGTTAGGAGACATCAGCATATTCACTGGCTGATATTTAGAATTATTTCATGTTCACCTATAATTTTTTATCACAGTGGTTGGGGAGGTTTCTGACCTGTGCATATGAACAAAATGACTAAAATACCAGGTGGGATTGGGAAGAGAGTGGCTGTCTTGGGATGAAAACAACTGGCTGTGTTAGCAACCCCCACATACTGCATTGTTAAAACCCAAGAGCAGGTATCTAGTTTAAATGTATCTTCGGGGAAGCATGATTATATTCAAATATTTTCCTTGCTGAGTTTCAGCATTCCCTGTATCAAATATGCTCAGTTTTCAAGTAAAAAGAGTAAAATCCAAATGCTCTCAGGACAATTTCAGCCTAGCCCCTATGAATCAAGCTTCCCTTCTTGTCCCTTCTTACTGGTTATGATGAATGCTCCGCGAGCCACATTACACCCTAATCAGCATTTGCATAATCTTTACTATCTCTGTGATTGCAGTATGAGGGGGTTATATATAAGCTAGGCAGTAATTAACGAGAGCTAGAAAGAACCCAGTTCCAATGATTAGCATGAGGCAGCAATGATTCAAGAGCTGTGAGTCTTCCATGCACAGCATTAGGAAGAGAGCTACCATGCTAGGAGAACTACTTTGAGTTTCTTAATCAGGAGGGACTATTCATATTTTTGGTGCAGAGCCCCACAAAAGCCCAAGCAGCAAAAGGAAGCCAGACAGACCTGTTGGGCATTGTGTCTTCAATTACTGGATATAATCTTCAACAATTCCACTGTAGAGGCTGCTGTTTTGGTGTTGGGGGGATAACAGACAAGTTCTGTTGGCACCAACCCACACAAGAGCCACGTCCACCAGAGAAGAAGCCCCTACTGCTCTTCCAGATGCTGAAAGACCTGCTGTGGAAGTGGTGAAATTCTAGCTAGGATTCTGCAAAGGTCTGAGCTAGAAGTATTAGAAAAATTCCTTTGGAGCCTTCAGATGATTGGAAAGGAGTGTGCCTGACAAACTGGCTTGTAGATTTTCCATAGTAAATGCATGAGCTGCTTCTCTCAGCAGTGGTCATCTGCTGGAGCCATGGGATGGTGTCTCAGTCACAGACATCTCCCTGCCGAAAAATGGGCAGAGGGTAGTAACACTTTGCTGTAGTTGCCCTTGAAACTCAGAAAGGTTGCTCAGGCTGCAACTCCATAAGAACCCTTGGAGCAGCAGAAGATTTAAGGAGAGGTCATCTTACAGGACACACTTAGTAATCTGCTGCCAGTGTAGGAAACAAGGATTCTTTGCAAATCAAAATGAATTTTGGATTTATTTGTTCATAAGAACAGATAATAATAGAACAGAACCTGTTGTCAAACTGCAGGCAAGCCCAGACACTCTTGTAATTTTAGCAGATGGAGCCAAAGGAGCCCCAGAATATTCTAAGGACAATCCTCTCACTTTAATAATAGCAAATGTCATCAGTGGATTTGAGGACAAGGAGCCGCTGTGTTCAGCCTCAAATGGAATAGCTGAACTCTCAGGATTCCTAGGGAGCTGAGACAATGGGACTTCACCATTCACTAGGTCACACCACAGCAGTTCCCAGGTCCTTCACTTTTTCGTCCTTCCTAGTTTGTATCCCAGAGAGATAAGAGCCATTTTTTTGATCCTGGACCACTATCCTGAGTTCAGTCCTCAGTGTCTGCTCCAGCTTCTAAGAAAAGTGCTTTCACATCCTGAATTGAATGCTCCTCTGTTGCAGACAGATGCAAGTTAAAATGCAAAAAATCTGTCATCTTTGCACTGAATTAAAAGCCACAAAAAGCCAATTCTTCTTTGGCCTCAGTCTTACCTAAGGAATGCTAATTTGCCTTTGTGCAATTGCGGCAGAATGAGACCAACATAATCCAGACCAGAAAGAGGCCTCAAACTCCTGGGCTGTTTAAGATACTACACAGTCATAAAACCAAAACCCAGTATCCCTCCCTCCTCCAGTTTCCCCAAGGTATCAGGAAACATTCTGGTCTTAGATCCAAAGTGGAAAGCTGTGGTATTTGCACTCACTTTCTTGGAGTTACTCCCAATCCATACAGTCTGGTAACAGACTGTCGACTCAGCTGAGAACAGAACTTTTTCATTAGTTGGGCCTCCCATTTCAGTGGCTGTGGAGAGAGAAGGTGGCAATCTGCATCTTTCCCTGCAGAAAGAAAGTTATTTCCAATGATATTGCTGATGAAATATAGCTTTGCATCTTTTATAGACATCAAGAAGTTCTTTATTTATAAGAAGGGCATTTCTAAACCTCAAACACACTTGAGGAACTACAAATTGCCAATTCTCACAATCTTTATCATAAGTTTTGTGATATTTGAGGCTTTTTCCTCAAAGTACCAGCTCTTGGTATGATGTGATTATGTAAAAAACTCTCATTTTTCTTTCATTTAAACAAAAAGGCAGTAATTTTCCTGCTTTCATGGTTGTAGATAGAAGCTTAAAAATATAAATTGAGCACATTGCAAAGGCTGAAGAATCAGAAAGCAAAGCAAAATAAATTGAACATATATTCACTCTTAAACATTATAACTAGAAGTCCCTTTCATAATACTTCTTTTTTAAATATCTGACTCATTATTTTTAAATGATTCAGTTTGGCAACACCATATAGATTCATTATGCTCTTGGATAAAATTCTTTGTCATGCTAAAGGCTAAACTGAGCCAAGAGTAATTTCACTATAAACAATTACATGTATTGTCTATTCTTGGCTTTTTAAAAACATCATCTACTCTTTACAAAAACTCTGTAACACAATGAAGACTAAAGCGTTCATCTAGGTGAGCTCCAGTATATGACAAATATAAAAATTGAAAGGCACAATGGAAATAGAAGCTAATAAAACTTGAAATAGGTGAGAATTATTTCTTTAAAGTCTAACTTTTCTCATACCCACTGGACCACAGTCTGTTTTGGGTTACACTAGGGTAAACCTGGAATAAACTCAGTGAAATAATGTGACTTTATTTGTCACAACTTATATATTTTGCACTGAATTGATATCAGTTCTGCTAAGTGTATTTGTCATTCCATTTCTACTTCCACCACTTATATCAAAATCTACTAACAACAATGTGACTGGGGGACTGAGGAAGTTCTAATATTAAGCCTGTGTGTGCAGCTTCTGTTTGTCTGATATCCCTTCTGCCCTGCTTCTGAATGTGTATTCTGAAGCCCTTAAAGATGCAATCATGTTTTTTCCACAGGATCTGCTGCCTCTTTGAGTAAGAGATCATTCTGTTGAGGTTTAGATATGAAGCATGCAGCAAGAGGGACTCCTGCCTTCCAGATCTGTATTTCACTCTATCCTTTAAGAGGAACTTGGTGCTACAGAAACCAAGCCCTATAGAAAGTAGGTGAAAAGTGGGTATTTGCACACTCAGCTAGTAAGGAATCCAGGATTGCAAAGAGTTTAACATGCTATGCTACAAACACCTTCAATGAGAAGGGAAAAGCATGCAGCCTGCAAAAGAAACACTATCCAGGAGTCATACTTGCAGTCCTCTAATTCATAATCAGAAGGTGTTGTCCATTATGCTACCAGAATGCTGTTGGCAAGGTCTTTGCTTGGACAGATGCACCTATAATCAAAGTTGAAAGATGGATAATGAAATTTATCTGTAAAACCCCACCTAATTTCTCCCAAAAATAACAGAGCAAAACGAAACCCTTGCCAAGCTGATATGAAGATCAATTGAGTGTTTGTGAAGCCCTCAAGAGCAACAGTGATGAGTACTAAAGAGAAAATTTTAGGACTTGAGCTAGCACATCACTGACAAAAAGAGGAATAGAGGTCTTACATGGTTACTCTCAAATCCTCCAAAGCCAAGAGCACTTATGCCTCAAACCCTCTTTTAAATTCCTGTTTACTGCCTAAGAGAATCATCCAGCTGGGATTCAAAGGGCAGAAAAGAAGAATGTACCAGAGAAAAACAAATATATAGCACCCTTACTTAGGAGGAAACAGATGGCTTTTAAAACAAGCCTGGATAACACAAAATAAATAGGTAGGGCACCACACATTAAATACTGCAGATGAAACAAAATTACTGAGGGGTCCTCTGTCCATCTTGTGTATCAAAGAAATTCAAGTCCTTTGGAAAGAATAGTATCCCACTAAGAACTGCATCATAACACAGTCTTTATTCTGACATTTTTCTGAGTCATCTGAATTTCTGAATCACCTGAACTTTAACGTCATTGTCACCTGTACATGTGGATTTCTATTTTGGGTTGAGGGCAAGGAGACGGACAACTGATTTTTTTTTTATTGTGTCATCCAGAGTCATTCATATTCTCATGCTCAGATAGAGGAGACACTTTACATCCATTCCACAGACTTCTGCTTGACCTAACGGAGCAGCTTCTCACAGTGCTGCAATGCTAGGTGCTCTGGAGGAAGAGCTCCTCTGCTGCCACCACAGCATCACTGCTGTTTAACCACAGTAGAACAGTTGGGCTTAGCAGCCTGCATGCCTTTCCATGCACTAATGGGGGGCTGTTGCACATCTTGATGGGCATTCCCCAAAAAGAGACCCTACTTCGTGTCATGCTGCTCATTTTTCCTATTGTTTTAACTTCACTCTCCGTTTCTCAGGAATCCCATCCTCATCCCAGTCTCTTTCTCATTATACCAACTCTGGATTTTCCATCCAAGTACTGTTCTCCTTCTACACTGTCAATGCCTTTGCACCAAAGAACAGCCATCTTTTAATCATGTTCATTCCTGTTTTTCTCCCTCGAGGTTGTACAATTTCCCTTTCCCTTTATATCTCTGTCACCTCTAAGCCTGTGCCCCATACCAGCTATCATTTTGACATCTTCGCCAAAATAAACACCCATTTTAACACCATAGGTGTTAAAATAAACACCAAAATAAACACCATGGGTTACTTGAGACAGCCATGCTGCAATCTGTTGGTGCATGAACACTACAAATAACACGAAGTAAAAAACCATGCAAGAGTAAGGGACAGTACGTTTGTCTGTTGATGTGGGTTCACAGTTTCGTTGTCCATCATGCAGTGCACTTCAGCTGCACATTTTAAAATAGTCGTAGGAGGGCCCAGGAAGCCTGAAAGCTGTCTAGAACTGCAGGGTTCAAGAGTCAAGAATTTTAACATCCTGTGATCTGCTTAAGAGACCAAAGGAAGGGGCCAAATTGGGCTTGACACGCTTTTTCCTGCAACACTAGGCTTGATTTTACAACCCAAAGGGAATGAGAATATTCTGGTGAGGATGTTTATTGAATGGGAAGTAAATCTAGACTCAGTCCATTCCCTACCCTTAAAAATTAGGCAAAAATCACAAAATCCCCAGACTTCTCATGGCATAGTCAAAGGCCTTTTCTCATTGAAGAAGGTCAAGGAAAACAGGTTTGAAAATCTAAAATTTACTTAATTTCTAAAGAAAGAAAGAAAAAAAGACAACACCAGATGATTTTACCATGAAGCATTAAAAGACACAGGTGCAAGTAAAAGGGTCAGAGTAAATGCAGCATAACCTGAAGCCTTCAAAGGGATAGCAATAACACACTTAATAACCAGTGTCCAATTTTTGTGCCCTTGGAGTATTCCAGTCATAACTGGAATGAGACTGATGTTTGTCTCTAATCTTATACATCTCTTTTCCCACAGTTCAGAGAAACCCTGCTGTCTGGAATAAAGTTCTGAGGAGACAAATACAGAACAAGACTAGGCATGACTAGCCAAATTAATTCCAGAGATGGCCTGGGATGCTGAGACTCAGAGATAAGTGCTGTAATATCTGGAACAATTATTCTCCCCCTCTGTTGTCCCTCAAGAATCTCTAATTATTTCATGCAACAGATAAAAGCTTCAAAAGGTCTTCAGGATCTTCTCTTGTAGCATAGTTCCAGCTCTGCCTCAATGCTCTGCTGATTGACAGGAGGTGAATGGATCTCTTTGTCAAGTGTGCTAACCCCTGCCTCTTGTGTCATCTCCAGCAGCTGACACAGAAACAGCACAAACAACAACAACCTAACACAATAAAGCAAAGTTTTAGGCATCAAGCTCCAGTTTGAATTCTGAAAGGAGACAGGCACTGCCTGGTGGCATGCAGTCAGATGTCTCTCCCATGGGAAGGGATGGATTTAAAGCCTCGGTCAGATGGCCTCTTGCAAATGGAACTGTGGCAGTGTAAGGAATGTCCTTGTCCTTTAGCTACAACTCCTGGCCTGAAAACTGTTGCTTTCCCTTAACAGGGCTGGCAGAGGTGCTTGTGACATAACTTGCGTGCCTCGGTGGTGAACTGGTCCAACATTGCCCTGGGGCAGGTGAGGAGTGCTCCAGGTGAACTGCTGTGGTGGGACAACGGTAACCTCGGGCAGGGTCATGACCGACTCAAACAGCTGGAGGGATGATCATGTCTTAAATTGCCACAGTTTCTTCTAAAGTGGCAATGTATACCACACCACCAGCCAAGGATGTCTCCTCCTTTCAGTGCCTCCTATTTTCGGTAACTGGCATGTCAGTATAGTGGGTTTTGGGATCTTCTTCTGATGTTACCTTGCCACCTCCATGCACTGGAGGGGCAAGGGGTCTGACACAGATCCACAGATCCTCCTGTGGTGGTTGTGTTCTGATTATCCCATCAGTAGGGCAATCCACCTTTCACAGCAAGAAAATGCACTAACAACTCAAAGGCACTAGTAAAAGACAGGAAGGAGGCCACAAGGAATTTTTTCCCATATCAATCTCACCACAAAGTTGGTTAAGTTTAGCCAAGAGTCACTTGTATCAAAAGAGAATATTCTTTAGCTAAAATTAATTGTAACCCTTATATGATGATCCAAATAATAACGAGAAATGAATCTTTAACAGAATAAAACCAATAGCAGCAGACAGGCTTGGAGATGTCAGATGGTGCCTGCCCATTCTTTAGGGTTCCCAGATATGCACAAAGGCAGCAGGCTGCTTTTTAAACCTTGAATGTTTTCACTATCAACTGACTTTGATTTTGCCCTGTCTTCTGCCTCCCTCCCTCATCATCACTATGGTGACTACTGTATCACAGCCTTTGAAACTCTCTCTCTCTCTCTCCCTTATTCATCCTTTTTCTTTTAGCATCCCTTTTCCTTTTGACCCAATCCTGCCCTTTAAACGATAGGATCAGATCTGGACTGAGACTGAAGTCATCCCAGCTGTCCAGCCTGTCGCTGCTGCATGCTTGTCTCATTGCTCATCAATCATCTCCTGAACTACCTCGGTTTGCCAAGCAACATTTTAAGGCGAACTGAAATAAGCAACAGTTCACCTTGAAACACACACTCCCAGCTGTGACAGCCAAAGAACTGACTGACGAGCAGCTGTACAACAAAGGGGAGGGGAGGAGAACAAATGTCCTAAGGTAAACTTTCCCTTCTCTTAAAACAGTCTCCTCCATAATACAGGTAATGAATGCTCATCCATCTTCCTTTTATTGATTTAATCTTATGTCAAACCTACATTTTCACATATTCTGGAAGAGATCCTGTTTCCCTCCACGTGTCACCCCCCATCACGTAGCACAGCGACTGATAGGAGCAGGGTTCAGGGATGATAACGAGCTGTGTTGTTTCTGATGCAAGACACAGCCCCAGAGGCTCAGAAGTGCTAACTCAACTTCAGCTTGGCAAATGAAGTCTGAGGCTTCAGACAGAGCATCTCAGCCCTGTGTGCCCCCCTTAATGTATTGGAAGAGAGAGAAAATACTAAAAGCATCAGATATGTGAAGGACCAAGTACAAATGTTATTTTAACATGACTTGCTCCCTTTCACATTTTATACCGATTTCCTATAGAAATAAAGCTTATGAGATCAGCTGGGCAATGCACATCTCTCACCCTTCAATCTTCTTTCCCCCATTAGCCAATTTCAAGAGCACTTAATGGAAAGTAAAGTCCTTCAGGCTTAATTAAATTCTTACAGAATTTATAAAAACAGTAGCCAGGAAGCAGAGACCATGATTTGGACTTTTCCAAGTTGGCCTCTGATAATTTTGCTCCTGTCACCCAATTTCTAGAATATCAATTTGCTTTAAAAGACTTGGGCATGGGGGGAAGGGAGTGGGGTGGCAGGGGTGAATTATGTGTGGAATGCTGTAAAGGCAAAGCAAAGGGGAACACAGGGCCACAGTGAGTACAGCAGTGCATCAACTAATGCCATCCACAAGAGCCACTGTGGTGCTGTTGTGGTGAAGGCAACAGACAAAATCCTCACAGCCACCCTCACGCAGCATGCCATGGACAGGCAGTGAGGGGAGTAAGGCAAGATAATGCAATGCCAAAAACAGTGTGAAGAAACCAGGAAGCCTCATGTAGCTGTGTGACTGTGGCCACACCAGTGGGACCAACAAGCTTCTCCTGAGCAGCCCACCTTATGGTCCAGGCAAGGACTAACCAAATCCTGGCCTAAAGGCCTGAAGTCTGACTTGATATGGGCCATAAAAGGGTACTGTACATTAGGGATATGTCATCCAGGAAATGTCTAAATATAGCTTTACATGAAATGAACATGGGGTGCTGACAATGACTGCCACGAATGTGCAACCTTAGGATAAGGATGAAAAATGAATCAATTAAAAATGTATAATAAGAAATAGCAGCCACCAAGGAAGTGCACTGCACAGTGCAAAGGGCTGATTGAGTACCAGGGAGCAGCTGTGGCTCAGTTCTTCCACCTTTAGCTGCTGTGTCATGTAAGCCCTGGTACTGGTGTTAAACTACTGTCCCCCCTATGAAGCGCTGGGGTGAGCCCTGTGCTGTCTAGAACTGGGTGAAAGAGCTGTGCAATGGCAGGCAGCAGGAAAAGGACATTCCCTAGCTGGATTGTGGTCAGTGGATAAATGGTCAACAGCGGAGATGGGCTGTGGATGGGTCCTGTCTCTGGAGCAGAGCAAGTTCTGGAGAGTCTGTTGTGATTAATGGGGATGTGAGAGACCTTGAGAGATCACCGGTTGTGGAGGGGTGCAGGGAAGTATCTCCCTGTTTCCCTGGAGCTCCCCATATACTGGGAGTTGTTACTGCTTGACCACAGCCCTGCTGTTATTTATGCTGACAGCAGCAGCTGACATGGCCCTGCAAAGAGAATGATCGAGTCAGGTTAAAAAGGAGGAGGAAATGACAAGATGATTTCAAGAGAAACCTGGAGCAGCAGAAAAACGCAGAGGCTGTAAAGTGCAGAGAAAATGGAAAGGAGGATGAAAGGCTGAAGGCAGCAGAGCAGCCATGGGGAGGTCGGGGAGGCAGAGTGGCTGAAGAACATGGAAGTTGCAGGGCACGACATGCTTTATGCAGAGATAACAGTAGATTTGAGTATAATTAACTTAAAAGTCAATACTGCCCTTTACATGATAGGAACATAGATCTGCAGAGAAACAAGCTTCATTATTTTTCCTGCTTACAGGATGATCTACTCTCAGGGAAAGTCACTCTCTGGCTTGCTCTTGTAAGGTACTGGAGGTGTCAACAACTGTCCATTTTGGCAAAAAGGGAAAAGGTTATTTTAGATGGACCATAGAAGATGTTGTTCTCTTTTGTTCCTCCAAAGCTAAAAAAAAAGACAAGAACTCACAAAGGGAGAGCAAGAGGGAAGAGCTGCAGAGACAGAACAGACAGCGGCTGTTGTGGTGCCGACTCTTCCTCTCCATCTCATTGTGAAAGAAAGGGCACAGCTCACACTCTTACCATTTCCTCTGAGATGATTTGTACCAGCATTGGGCTGGTCAGGGCAGTGCTAAGCCTTCCTGAGCACCCTTGCAGTGCTCTAACAAAAATGCAATCTTGGCTGCCTGATCCACACTCTGAAACAGGGACACAAGCAGACAGAGAAGAGAGGAGGAAACAGGGAGAGGGAAGAAAGAGAATAAGAAACTGAGGCCCAGCAATGAAGATATTGACTAGACCCTTTCCTTCAATTTCCCTAACTACATAACTTTCCTGAGATGAAGTAGATTACACCCATTTTAGTAACTCAGTTGTTTCTGGGATTTGAGAAATGACTGGGCAGGGCAGACCTGGATTTAACAACTCCCCCAGAAATCTGTTTACTTCACCTAGTGCCCACTGCAGGCCCAATATGGGCAAAAACACCACTCACTCATTATTTAGCCTTTATTAATGACCTTTTAGTTTGCCATATGAATCTACAGAACCCTGAGTCTCTGACAACAGGCCTTTTGTGCTAATGAATTATGTGTTTTTTTAATAATTTCATTACTTTTATTTTTAAAAAAATCTTGTGGGAGGGACTGAGTTCAGCCCTGGGTAACCCCAAATACCTTATATGTTGATTTTCACATTTTCACCTCTCTCTCTTCAACCACAGTTTGTTCTGCTGTAGTTTAATGTAATGGACTCTTACAACTGCTGCAGTTAGAAGCACCCAAGAAAGCCCCCACTGCCCATGGCTGGAGCCTGCGTTTGGGGCATTTTGTTCATGGTGTTTTTGCAGGATAGGCTGAGGGTCACAGCTGCTAACTCCCCTCTCCCTGCATTTCAGTGGTATCAGTCCCACCTCAGCCATCCCAGCACAAACACTTACTCTAAGAGTACAAATGCAAGGAAAATTAAGTTGTTAAAATATTGACCCTGCAGTATGGAGTGAAGCAGAGAGAGTCTCCTGAGAAATCCTCCTCTGCTGCATTTTATTAAACAAAAATAACTTGCAGAGGCCAGAGAGCTGACTATTTGCTCAGGCCCCAGTGAAGAGATTTGATTTTTATTCTACTCTTGCCTCTTTCCTGGGAAGGAAGGAGGATTAAAACACCTCCCCAGGTGGACAGAGGTGTCTGAATAGGGTCCAGTGTCCAGGTGGGGCAGCTGACAACCGAGTATGGTGCTGGGGCTGGTGAGGGAGAAGGGTCAGGAGCAAAGAAAACCAGACAGGCTTTCTGCACCACTCAGTGACACACCCGCATGAAGTCACCCGAAGGACTGACTTCCTCCAGGACATTTTACACATCTTAACTTTATGCCAACAGAACTGAAGCAGAGCTAACCAGACATTTGCCCCCAACCCCAGTAAACTTTCATGAGTCAGTTTGGTCTTCGCTTTTGCTTTGGGACCATCACTTTTCATGATAACCTGATCATTGCTCCAAGACATGCCTCAGAGCTGAAGAACTGTTAAAGCTGAGGAACAGAAGTAGGCAAAGACCACACCAGCCCAAGAATTAAACCAGTAGTCCCTGAAAAAACTAAATCATTACTTTATACAATTTTAATGCATTTTTTTCAAAGTGTAGAGTCGAAGAATTAAATCAAACTTATCCAGAGACTAAAGTGTATTGGTGTCTCTAGATTCTCACCAAGCCCTCAGAGATGACGCGTGTGATACTGGGGTTCAATGGCAAACACAGAAAGACACCAGCCCTTTTTAGTCCATTTCTTGCTCTTCCGTGGAAATACCCACTTTAAGTCTCTTTGCTTCTTACCCCTCAGGCAGCCTCATCTGCAGCTTAACTTTGGAAGGTTACTTTGGGGAACTTACTTCATATTGTGCTGTATTTGGGATCTTCAGGATTTTGCAATGAGGGTTGGCCCATTCTTTTATTAAATAAGGGGTCATCAGTAAGTTTTCAAACTACCCAAGCATCAACACAACCTGAAGTGGTCCTTCCTCACACATCAGCGGCCAAACTGCAGCCCAAAGCTGCAGTTGCCAAGGTGGAAAGTATGGCAGCTACTTACTTCTTGGTCATCACCTAAAATAGATTACAAGGCCCAGGCATTATTTTTGCCACTACCATTCAAAATGGATGACTGCTTTTGGGTCATTAAAAGCCCTTCCTTTTCTCTATCTAAATTACTTATTTCTTAGGTTATTACCAAATCTTTTTAGCCCTCACATGCAAGGATTGCAAGAGGAATTTTTATTTAGGTGACAGATAGATAATAGATAGATGAAATATCCCTGGGAGAGCTGGGAAGCCCATGCTTCTACAAACATTGGCACATGGTTTTCCATGGGCCAGCACTGCCTGACTTTGTGAGCAGTGTCTGGGGAAGCTGAGACGCTGCAAAGGAGCTGCCTTCCCCCTGGACATGTAGTGGTTCCAAGAAAAGGATGTTCTGTTCTCCGCCACCTCTAAAAACAACACTGATTCTGTCATCTCCAGGTTTGTTTTGCTACATCTGATATTTTTAAATTGTTTGTTAAACATGGTGCTGATTTAATTGGGTGTTTGCAATAGCATGAGATGTGTGCCGCTGGCCTGAGCCAGGAGCCAGAAGGCTTCCCCCATCCCACGGACATTGCCAGGCCTCCATGGCTCACAGAAAACCCCTTTCCAATCACCCAGTACTAAACCTCCTTAGTGTGATTTCACCAACTGGGGTGAAACTGCTGTGAGAAGTTGTCTCAGAGTCTGAAATCGTGCACAAAAGCACCTCTCTTTAATTTCACTGTAATTATCAAAAATTTTCTTCAACCACAATATAGAAGGAGTTCATGTAAGAGTCTTCTCTCTGTGTTTACCAGAATCATGATGCTGCAGTACTGGAAGCTATCACAAGGAAAGCTCATTAAATTTCATTGCAGAAGTGACCAAATATAAGCATATAATTTCATAGAGCATAATAATTTCAAGGAAAGATCCTAAAAGATCCCATTTCAGGAAAATGAAAATGCAGGCTTTTCCATCTGGAAACTGAAGGGAAAACTGTGCTTATGTAGTTACAATGCTAAAACAAACACTAGAAAAATACAGAAATCATCTTTGTAATAGTTAAATAAAGTCATTGCTAATTAAGTGACTGCTTAAATAAAAACAGTGTTAAAAATACAATATTAAGACATAAATACACAAAAGGGGAACTCTGAATCAAGTCAACTCTTTGCTTAATGCAATTCTTATAAAAATTACACTTTTCCAGAAAGATGCCTAATTCCCAGCATTTCATTTTTCTGTGTACCAGGCTAGAGTAAAATGAATAAATGATTGTTTACACAGTTTAATTAATGCTCCATATGTAACATCCACAGATAAATGTGTGGGACTCATGGTATCCAGCAATGTGAACAAGTTGCCAAGTCTCCATTTCACTACAGCTCCTTCATGGTCCAAAGTCACTTCTGCAGGGGAACTGGTGATGTTTATGTCCCCCTACCCTATTCTTTCCCCAAAACCAAAAGCAAGTAACATGCCATGAAGCCTGGGTCACCTTTCTCTTCACTGCTGCCCTGCCACATGGAGAAGATGGGGGCTGCCTTACCCCAGGCATGGCAGGGCTTGTGTCTGAGCCCATCACCAACCCACAGCAAAGGGACAGAAGTGACAAGGAATGCACATGCCAGGTGACACAGAAAACAAAACAGGAGGCCTGTGGGAGAAGCGTGTGATAGAGAAAAGGATGGAGGAGGTAAAAGTTGAGGAAAGGAAAGCGAAACTAAGAAAAGTACTTACTCCTCTTGAGAAGGAGGCACTGGCCCCTGGAAAACTCCGTATTAGACAAAGCTTTCCTTCTGTTTCCAAATTCCTCATGCAGAAACAGGGACAAGAAAAATATTCCTCCTGCTCTTGACAGAACAAATTGGGATGTGCCCTGTAAGAAAAGCTACTGAAGGAAAGTCAGCACTGGCACAAGAACAAATGGGTCTCAGCTGGCCATGAATGTGTTTAAAGTGGCAGCAAGAAGTGTGGCTCTGGGGAGGGAAAGAACAGGAGTTTAATTAAGTATGGAAAGGAGTTTGATGCATTCATTAAAGGGATCATAGAGTGCGATCACCTCCGAAGACAGGCAACTTGTTTCTACGGTACCCAAGACCCCCACCTCTGTTCCCAAATCCCACTGTACTTTCTTTGCCTCACTTTTACCAACCTCTCTTACTTTCATGGACCCACACTTTCAGCACCACATTTCAAGAATAAAGGACCAAAGTACAAAAAAATTTGGATGCTATTAATGCAGTGCCACACAATTTTATACCCTTACACGGGTAAGACCAACTCTTTCATTTAGAAATATAGGGCCTATCAAGGGCTGCAAGAGTACATACAGATCCATCCCAAAATAATGCTTTCTGTATATTTCAGGAATGAGCCTTAACTATACTTAGGATAAGGAATTTGTCTTCATGTGCTGAGCCTGACCTCATCTTCTACAAAGGGAGAGGTTGTGAGAAAGCAAACACTCCTCTCATTTGCAAGGTCCAAATCACCAGTATATTTCATATATTTAAAGTACTGATCTGGAACCCATTGCCGTAGTGTCTGGGTGCCTCACAGTCTGCCTAAAAATAAACAAATATCAGTTACCCAAGTGGGTGACTCATAATCATACATGAGCCCCTTCCAGTGTGAGCAGATTGCCTGGTTAATTAACTTGAAATCTGACTAACAGATGATCCTAATACTATCCTCAAACTACCATCAAACCACTTTACTCAGTATGTGCAAAAGGGTCAAAGTGCACAAAGGTAATTGCCTCTTCCCTCATACATCATGTACGAGGAAAAATTCCCTGTTCCCATACCAGAATCCATCCTTATTGACAAGAAATGCTCATAGAGCTCTTTCTGTCCCACATTCAAAATATGGGCAGAAGGGCAGGTTTTCATCATGGTACCAGTGAAAACCTTTCACCAAGGCATGAACCCAGCATAAAATTCAATCTACTCTTGAAATACTTACTACGGTGCTCATATATTGTGTTGTTGATGCTTCCGATAACCTCACCTTCCATCCCCTCGACACTCCTAAAAAATACACAGCCTATTGAGAACATCCTTCTGAATCTTGATGTCATGGGAAATACTTTTTAAAATAACACAAGTATTTCAAAATTAAAATATTTTTGAATGCGTGGAGCCCATTGGGATTTGATAAGTGGTTAATTCCCTTGAGTTTAGCTTTTTGTTTATAAAAACTCCTTTCTACCTGTAGGTATAAACACACAAAAGAATAGATAGATATAGATATAGATGTAGATGTAGATGTAGATATATACAGGTATACATAGAGATATATACGACCACATGGAACCCTCTTTGCCAAGCCAGACTCATCCCAAGAGGGAGCTTTGCTGGCAAGTGCAGGAACCTTTTCTGTCCTTTGACTCAGCAGCAGCCCTCTCAGTGCCAGCAACATTAGTTTAATTACCATTCAAAAATGCAGAAAAAAAAAATCTGGGCTTAATTTCCTTAAAAAGCCACCAAACTCAATTGTTCCAAGAAAAAAAAAATCTACAGATCTTGTGGCATCTCTATGAAGTGTTACAGTTGGCCACCTTTAAAAGAAACTTTAAGTTTAAACCCGTGTCCTACTCCACATGCTGCTTGCTTTCACAGTCTAAACAACTCCTCTGGGCTGGAGCAGGAAGCAAGGGGGATCCTGACAGACACTCCTTACCTGTAACCATCAGCTATAATTGCACTTTCCTTTAGCTGGCTCTAGCATTTTCCTGGCTAAACCCCACCATTCGCATGCAGGGAAGACTCTCTGGAAGTCAACACAGAACTGCTGCTCTAAAGTCATCCTGAATTGACTTTTTCAGCCTCCCCGCAGGTGCCAGCCATGGTCGCTTTTTGACATCCCTAAATTACATTGGCTTTGTGTGTACAAGTGAGTGAAGTTGTTCCCTAGTGACTGATTTGAAGAGACCTGTTACTACCAACAGCTGCAGGAACTCTCTTTTTGCTCAAATCATAAAAAATGTGCAGTTTGGAGCCAAAGAACCAGACAGGCAAAGTAAAACACAATGAAGTTGATAAGAAAACTCCTACCAGATTCAGTGGGACCAGCAATTCACCCTTTCTCCTGGGTGCTGACAGGTGTGTGCAGTTGTGCCTTGGATTTGGGGTTTTTTTCCAGCTCACACCCCCCAGGTCCGACTGTGCAGCCCTGCAGCACTTGCACACAGCAGGATCAGATGTAAAACCAGAGCTCACATCACCAAGAGGTCTTGTATCTCCAGCAATCCCAACATTTTTCTGCTCAGAATTACATGCTGGCCAGCACCGTTTAATGAATGAGAAAAACATCTGGTCTCATAACTGCTCCTGCAGGCTCCATGGAGCTGAACTGAGGCAACTCTTTACAGCTAAATGCACACGTACAATGCTCCTCTTGGTTTTGTTACTTGAGTTTTCTATCAGCATTCCAAAATGTGTGAAAACAAAGATAATTCAGGTTTTCACCTTACTTTATTGACTGTTTCAAAGTGATGTTCACCAGTGCCTACATAATTATCTAAGTGAGATAATACAGCAAACACCTTTCAAGCCACAGGACCGCACCAGTGGATGAGCTGTGCATATCATTTGTACTCTGAAAAATAGTGTTCAAGGAAGTAGGGATTTGTGCTAAGTTATTAATCAAAAGGTTTTGGTGGTTTTTTGGGAGGTTTTTGTTTTGGTGGTTTTTTGTAGCAGTTATGAAACGACATGAAAACAAATGGAAAAATGTGTTGTAGAGGCAAACACAATGCTCACCACAAAAGCCATCCCAAAGAAAAAAATAATTCCAACATTGTGCTGTGTGGGTTTTGTTTCAGGGATAATAATTAGCATGAATAGCATGAATATGCAGTTCTCTGACCTGACAGGAATCTGAACAAAGGCAAGAAAATCTTCGTGTTGTGGGGGCTTTTTCTAAGATGCTTGTGAATTCCATGGGATATTTTCAGCCTGGTGTTGTGAAAGTGGTAGAAAATGCAGACAGTTTCATGTGCTACCCCTGACCTTTTTCTCTCCACTGCATGCTTTTCTGGATATATAATTGCAGTTTCCTTTTGTGCTTCCTTCTTACTCTAGAAAAGATCTACACAGAGCTACAAGGGGAAAAAAGTAGCAGCAAAACGAATTCTACAGTGGATGTGGTCAAATCTATCCAGTGAACACACAAGAAAAATAGAGACATTTTAATTATTTTGAGTAAAAGCAGTGTGATGCTGAAACTGGCAGCATTCTTTTGTTATTAGCAAAGGCTGCCAGTCTTTGCTGGGGGTCAGAGTCTTGTCTCTGTGTAATGGGGATTTCTCATTTACTGCAGGTACACACACCCCTGTCACTGTGCTGGGGTCTTTTTCTACTTTGTATAAGTAAAGCAGGAGATGAAATGAGAAAGGAGATGGCACAAAACCAGCAGATGACTTTTAAAGACATTCAGACTACAAGTTTTATTTCTGTCTAAATATGTCATTTGTGCCAATGCGCTGTGTGCCGTGACCATTACACTGCAATAAAGGGAATTCTGCCATTGGTGTTACTAAAGGAAAATCGTTTCTGTTGTAACTCCCACCTTGGGAATTGTGTCTGGGTTTGTTTTTTGAATGGAGGAGTTTTCCTCCTTGTTTTAAAGTTCCTATGTAAAAATACCTTTATACTTTTTTATTTGGTTGGGGTTTTGTTCTTGATTTCAGTGCCTGAAAAGAAATGCATCCCTTTTGTTTGGGTGAAACCCTGTGGCAGAGTAATGCCCCATGCTCAGGGGACTGCCCATGCCAGTATCCTCAGTATAAGCCTTTCCCTTTGGTTCCTTGGGGGAGGAGGTCCCCATGTCTCCCTCCCCTTCTCTCTGTTCCCAGGAGCTCAGAGATAGTGCTCCCATTTGAGTACTTCATCCACTGCTTATCTGCCAAGCAATTCCTACAGGATCCAGAGGATCTTTATAGACCCTTTCAGCCCAAACCACTCTATGATTCTGTGATCTGACTTAACAACATGAGTTTGGCCCCTCTCTCCTTTGTATCCTGTAGCAAAACAAAGCAGTGAGTTCTATCTTCAGAGTCTGCATCGGTGCCCTCCAGTACACAGGGTTACACTGCACCCATGCAGTGCACACATGCTCTGGACCATTCCAGCTCATGGACATTGGACTTTGCTCCAAATAGAAGCAATTCCCAGGTGCTACACATGGACACCTGAAACAGATCAGAAATAGGATCTAAAGTCTGTAGAGACCTCAGAACTGAGAGAGTTTGGGATCTGGTTTTTGTCATGATACTGGTGACAGAGGGACTCAGAACACCTTGTGATCATCTGGTCATGAGGAAAGGACTATCCTGCAGCACCGCTGCTGTCTGGGGTCACTGATGGCAGGCAGATGCATTCAAAACTCCACTCCCAGCCCTGGTCCCTGTGATTCAGTGACCAGCTGATCCTGTAACACCCGTGCCAGCCCCGTAAGCCCCAGAGGCATGTCCCCTCCATGCCAGGAGTGTGTGTCTGTGTGATACCCAGTCCATGCTGCCCTGCCTCACTCTCATATCACAGCCCTGAAATACCTGCTGAGCACCACCAGCACCAGCGCAATCACGTCACTCCTCACACTGGTTTACACCAGCAGCACAAACTCAGGCTTTGAGCACAATCCTGAGGTATTCTGGTTACTTGCCATGAGCAGTGTCTAAAGCTCCCTCACCCACTTATCCTTCCAAAATTCAAGAGAGAAATTACAGCTTGTCATCACCCCCCTTTCTACCAATCCATCCTCATCCAAATTTGACTTAGTTAGCATCCTTCCCCAGGTATATTCATGTTGTTGTTACCTTTCTTCCCAGTAGACTTACACACTGAACAAACTGGCAGGTCCAGGTCAGGTTCAGGCAGGGGTCTCTCTAAACTCACTGCACTGGGTTTTGGCACAGGCAGCCAAACTACCCTGATGAATTCCAGGGTTGTCATGGCCTGTATCACCTGATTGTTCCTGTTCCAGGCCATCAGTGCTGGCCAGCATCTCCAGGCTGTGCTACGGGGTTTGTCCATAGGGGACCTCTGAAGAGCAGCTGCTCCCCTGTTCATCCATCTCCTCCCAAAGAACCATGCCATGACAAGGCCCAGCACAGATGGAAAGGCTGTCCTGCCCCTGGGCTTTAAACAAACCCTGAGTCTCAGTGTCATGGAGCCCTGCTTGGGATCTTCATACAGTAAAACAGAAAAGTGCAATCAATCAAAGAAACAAGTAATACCGTGTACAGCAAAAAGTTTTGTTTTCTATAAACATCTTAAAGGAGAAGCTTGATTCTTACCAGACACTCAGAGAAAGATAAATTGCTGCTCCTTTCCTGTCCAAGGAGTGGTAACAGGTCTTCATATTCATGGAATTGAGGGAGCTCAATATTTCTGAGGTCCCTGAAATTTTGCCTCATTTGGTCAAATGAGTTAAAAATCTGAAGGGGACAGAGTGGTAATATGAGCACATAGTATCACTTGCATAGTAGCCATTTAGCCTGAGTCACAAACACCTTTCCTCCAATGTCTGGTCCTCTTTGGGAACTGAGGGCAGGACAGCACGACATGTCCCACCTGGACCTTCTCCTGGTGGGAAGTTTTCCCATGTGCTGAACAAGAGCACAGCAAAGTGTGTGCCACAGACCTCAAATGGGACATCTCTATGTGGGCATGAATTCATCTCTATTTTTTCCCTGCTGGCCCACTAATACCAGGGGACAATTCACAACCAGGGACTCCCATTCACTGCTACACAAGTAGTAACATCCTGCAATCTCATTCACTGCTACACAAGTAGTAACATCCTGCAAAGCCTGGGATGGTCCATTCAGGCTTCAAACCACCACCACAGGACCTCCTGGATCTCCTCTGACAAAGTCTGTGGTCTCTGTGGCTTAGTGGTTCTCATGAATATAAAACTGCTCCCCCTTCCCTGCTTTCAGTTTTCTGGCTCTCACAGTAAGAGCAGAGGTTCAAAGAACATGCAGGAGAGCACCCCAAAAACCTGAGGTTTGTTTCCTCATTTTTTGTTTTGGTAGCAGAAATGCATATGAATTTGCAAGTGGTCGGTTGATTCATGTTTTCACAAGGATATCTTTTCCTTCCCAAGCATCCCCACCTTCCCAGATACAGGTCATACCTCTCAGCAAACACCCTTAAGGAAATGCAGCTTATTGCAACCTCCTTCAGCTGGAATATCTCAGACTGGCTCTTAAGAGATAGCAAACAATGCCAGCAAAGTCCTTTTCAAGTGATACAACTGCATTGGCACTGGGACATTTGCCCACAGATACTCTTTGGCAGCAGAGGAGAGAAAAGCCACTGCTCCAACCAACATAACGGTGCTGGCAACACAGAAGCACAGACCATTGCATCCCTGATAGCCTCTGTCTCCTCTGTCCCCCTTCCCTGGCCCCACTTTCTCCCACCATCACTTACACATTGGGTCTGCCTGGGAAGGGGAGGGATGCACTTCTATCTTCTCATATAGATAAAATGTCTCATGTAAACAAGTCCAAAGGATCTGTGGGAGATGTGGGCCATATGCTTCACGTCAATTAATTCACTCATCACCTCATTGAGTCCCTAACCCAGCAGCATCTCCTCAAATCTCATCTAACTACAAAAGCTTTGTTTCAAAGGGGAAAGCTTTGAATGATCTTTGTGAAAGAAAAGATATCATGTGGCACTGAGAGCTGCAGCGCTGCTGCTGCTTGGTCTGTGGGGCACTGCTGAAAGCACTGAACAGCCAGCATGGCTGCAGCGCTGTCGCTTTAATGAGCAGGGAACTTCATGGGGGAGTTGGGGCTATTTCATCAGTAACGTTTGCATCCCTGCCTCCTGCCTGTGAAAAAGGAGAGAAGTTTAATTCTGGACTCAGCTCTACTGCAACTGTAAAATCACAGTTTAAAAAAAGCTCAGAAAGGGGAAGCTGAGGGGCTGGTTCAGCATCAGCCGTAGTCCAGCCTTGCTGCAGTGACCCAGGTGGGTTCCCCTGGGCGAGGAGACACTGACAGCATTACAGCTTCCATCATGATGCTTTGGCAGAGCACAGAGCTCAGGGAGACTTGGCACAGCCTGGATGCAACTTCAGAGCCTCTGCAGGCTCACATCTTGGCTCTCATTTTAGCAGTCAGCGCATGGTGCAGTCTGACAGTGCCTGGAAGGAACCTGTGCCATACATGCATGTGAGCAAACTGAGGAACAGGTAGGAAAAACAAAGTATATGAAGTCACATCTCTGCTGGCATGCAGGTGAATCCTGATGACAGACTCTAATCCTTCTTGTTAACATACCTAAATTTCTTACTGCCATTTAGCAAGTTGATGCTATTTGGACAAAATGACACAATCAACATATAAGTTGGCAGGCACAGCAAATTGAAAAGGCTTTGAATAATGTTCTTTCAATTCCTAGCTTGAAAGCTTATAGCTTACAAACAACATAACATGTAACAACACTGTGTATTGATTTCATTAAATAATAGCATCGGGAAGGGGGGGAAATTGCTCTGAATAGCGGCTTTTAGGAAAATCACTTTATAGTCCATAGCATCTGATAAAAAACGGTGCTAGCAATCGAGACCAAGGGGAGAAAGAGCTGAATCAGAGGCCCTCGGGATGCAGTGCCAGTCTCTGCTGCAAGGGTGTGGGAATCCTGCAGCAAATTTTACTAATTCTCCTCCAGCCCTGCAGTAGTGGCATGTGACTGCAATCCCCCAGCCCTGCTCTGCCCTGCATCCCCAAGAAACGCCGCTGAAATCCTTCATGGCCAGACACAGCATCAATCCTTCTGAGCGGCACTTGTGCTCAGCCTGGGCAGATTGTGCCACAATTAATTGTGCCAGAATAAAATGCTCCAAACTAAAAAGGGAGAGATTTAGATGAGATGTTAGGAGGAAATTCTTTACTGTGAGGGTGCTGAGGCCCTGGCACGGGTTACCCAGAGAAGCTGTGGCTGCCCCATCCCTGGAGGTGTTGAAGCCCAGGTTGGATGGGGCTTTGAGAAACCTGGCCTAGTGAAAGGTGGTCCTTAAGTTCCATTCCAACCCAAGCCATTCTATGATTTGGGTAGGGGCTAGGCCAGCACTGGTGGGGTTTTACCAGAACAACTAGACCAGACTATCCCCAGGCAAAATGGTCTGGGTGCAGGTGCTGGGCATCTGCAAAAGTGAATTTCTGCCAGATAAATGTACCCAATATCTCCTCTGCTCCCCTTACCCCAAACAAGCCCTAGTACAAAAAAAGCTGCTCAGGCCATATCCAAGGGGCTTTTTCCATCACTTCTATCTTGACTACCTGCTGGATGTCATAACACTTCCAGCTGGTGCGGGTAAGACCAGAGCCTGGCCTCCAGTCAGACATGTGGAATAAACCTCAAAAATTGACAAGTTATCTCCTGCTCTGAGCAGCACAAACTGTGTTGGATCTGTGAGCCATTTAACCTTACCATTAAGTTCCCATCAGGCGACACCACTGCCCCTGCCAGAGTGGATCCCAGTTAACTGGGCTTGTCACCTCCCCATCCCTGGCTCCTCTCATTCAGAGCAGGCTGTAAAGGCACAGACCCTGCCAGCCAGAAGTGCACTATTAGTAGTACTAACAGTGGCACAGTTATTATTAGCTAGTCTTGTATTTATTTTCTAGGAAGTTCTACTGCTGGACTGCAGACCTGCCTGCAATGCTTTTCCAAGGGGGGGCTGGGGAGGGCAGACTCCCCGGCACCAAACCCATCATTAA
Organism: Corvus cornix cornix; assembly: GCF_000738735.6. NCBI lineage: Eukaryota > Metazoa > Chordata > Aves > Passeriformes > Corvidae > Corvus > Corvus cornix. Next base: position 10,338,099 of record NC_046335.1, read on the forward strand.
TCTATTTTGAAAACAAGATCGTGTTTTCCAAATAGCTCTGCATGACTTGCTCGTATTCTGCCAACACATTTTTATGGTGGTTTGGGATTTTTAGGGGGTTTCTTGGTGATGGGGGAGGAGGTTAATGACTGATAAGTATACTAGCTTGCTTTGCAGCCAGCCAGGAATAGAGCCTGTGCCCTTGCCCTGGGCTGCTGAGTGAGTAAAGCCCTTCAGCATGGGGTGGGGAGTTGGTCCCCGGGAAGCCCTCTTCCCAGGCACTGGCTATAATCCTTTCCAGCTGCAGGATGTGTCTGTTTCCATATGCAGCAGTATCTGGAGGCAATGGCATCACCGGCCACGCACAAGTGCAGGGGTCCCACCTCTGTCCCTGCTGGCATTAAAGATGAGGCTCAGTGACAGGCTGCATGTCAGAGCTGCTCTGAAGGGTTTACAGCGCCTGAGCTCAGACCAGTGCTCCAAATCCAAGCAGATTTGCCCTGCATCTCAGTAGACACTAGCTCAGGATGGAAAGCTGGTTCAATCTCCAGCTGCTGCTGTTAAAGGAGATGTGTGTTGTCCAGATGGGAAGAATTGAGCTGGCTGATGGCAGGGTCAGGAGGGACAGGCACAGACCATCAGCCTTGCAGAGAAGACAGTATGGAAAGCGAAACCCCAGCATTTTAGCTCATAGCTTTGGACCCCCTTTGGAGAATTCCCAGCATTCAAGATGCTGTTTGCTTCCTTCTGGGGTCCCCTCGGGAGCCTTGGGGCAATTACAAATGCATGTGGTGAAGCACAGAACTTGGCTTCTCCCTGGGGTAGAGGAGGCAGCCTGCTTCTGCAGCAAGGGCTTCCCGTGGCCTGGAGGAGCCGTGCTCAGCGTGAGCTTCTGCCCCATGCCTGCCTCCAGCCCAGCACTAATGTGGGTAACAGGCACCCGAGCAAGAAGTGGCAGAGGTGAGAGCACAGACCTACAGCTCAGGAAACAGAAGCTCTACTTCCAGCACCACCTTTGCCTCCTGATGATCCTGTACAAGGCGCCTGGCTCCGTGCCTCAGTTTCCCCTCTCTGTAAAACGGGGTAGCAGCCATCCTTCTGCTGAGCTCTCTGACAGGCAGGGAGGGGAAGCACTGCAAGAGCCATCACACGGCTCTGCCCTGAAGAGAGGCAGGGACTGGGAAGGGGGCGGGTAGATGTGCCAGCTGTGTGGCAGGAGCAGCAGAAAGGACCTTAGAACCTGGGTTTTCCACAACATTCATTTTTAAAAACCAGGAAACCTGGGTGAAGGAAAAGAAAGTAAGAAAATCAGGAGAGAAAACAGGTGGCTGGTGAAGTCATACAACCCAGGAAACTGAGGCAGAGACAAGCTTCCCTTGGGAATCAATTCACTGACAGTGAAAAGCCTTTTCAGCAGAGGCTCTCATCCACTCCTGAGACTGAGACATTCCTGGCAGTGAGAATTCCATATGCTACTTCTAAATACTGCAGAAAGTCCCAGATGCTGCAGGGAAAGGAGTCTTCCCCCTAGGACAGAGTCTGGCCGGCTCAGGAGAACGTGAGTGTGCTGCAAAACAAATCTCAGAGAGGCTACTGGGTGCTTTGGTCATTTAGAACAGCATTGTGCTTATTCATCTTTGTGCAATGTCCCCTGTGATTGCACACAGCTGCATGCAATACTGGGGAAGTTAGGAGAAATTCAATTATATTGATTTACAGAAGAAACAGACAATAACAAATGTAATGGGTAGTTGCTATTCCATATTTTATCGTGAGCCATTAAGACTTCGGGTTCTAATATCCTCTATCTTTAGAATGAAATTAAAACAATTATTTTCAGGATGAGGTGCCTCTCCACACAGAGGATGGAGCTGCCAGCTGACCAAGTGTCGACACACATAAATCAAGACCTCCTCAAATCTGGGTGCCCTCAGACACTTGCTGGAAATCAGTTGAAGAAGGCTCCTTTCAGTACAGTGCTTCTTGGTGTAAAAGATGCCAAGCAGGTTCCCCACTCATATTGCAAACCTGGTTATAGGCTGGATAAAGAGAGCTTGTAGGAACCTGAACCTGAGGAGGCTTCTGTTTAACGTCCATGCTTCAAAGATCTACCTTCTAACTACTATTTAGGTGACCAGAGTCTACAGCAGGGAAATAGAAATCTCAAAGTTAAGCTAAAGCAAGCAGAGAATTGTACTGGTCTGTAGCATGTTCCAGGTCCCAATGACCACAACCTGATTGATTTTAGGGGAGACTTGGAAAAAAAAAAAAGATTTTTGAGAGGGGTAACAAAACCAGTCATCCAGAACTTGAGACTACCAGCCAAGAAATCCCTGGCATCTCCCACTGCTGGATACGCTTATCACTAGAGACAGCTTGATGTGCTGCTGCTCTGACACCAGGTGTACATCTCCACTCTCACAAGGAATAAGCCCCTGAGCTTCTCCTAATCAGCTTTCTTCCTCTGGCTCACCTCTCATTAGGTTTTGCATTACCATGATGGCCCAGATGGAAAACAAAATACAAATGATTCTCCAAAGCTCTTCTTTTCAGCAAGCATAATGTGAAACCACCTCATGGATAGGTGTGCTGCCAGTGGAGTTTTCCTCCCCAACATTCAGGTTCTGCTGGGGACACACAACCAGGCAGCTTCTCTGTCTAGCATTGGCTGAAAACACTTGTTCTTTTTTATGGGCAAGGGCTAACAGGCTGCTGAGACACATTCCAGCATTGTAATATTGCTCTGAATAGAAAACAATAGAATAAAACTCTGGCTTCATGAAGTAGAGCATATTTATGTTAATTGTGGTTTAGGAGCTCTGCTCAGGACTTGAATGAGTGACCATTTGTTTGCATCATCTTAAGCTACCACTGCATGCAGTTTATGGCAGTTTAACAGAGTATTTATAGCCAAGGTTAATAATTTCCCTGCAGTTTTTCTTAGCTCCTTGCCATCTCCTGACACCTTGAATGGCTCCTGCCCACCCACTGCCTGGACCAAGCAGTGACGTGCTGCCAAAACAGCAGCAATGCCTCTTTCAGCTCACTTCTGTCTCAGCTGAGTGGTGGGAGCAACTTCTGCCTACCTAAAGCATGGCCCCTGATGCTGTCAACACTGAGGGCTTCCCAAAAGCCCCCCTTAATAAACACCACAGCAGCCTGCACGCCCCCTCACAGGGTCTGGTGGGACCCTGGTGCAGCTCCCTCAGGACATGAGGAAGACTTCGAAGGCACCCAGCCTTCCTCCAGTGAGCAGAGCAGGGTGCTGCTTCAGCTCACAGCTGTCTGGCACTCCTCCAGGTGATGCTTGCTTGCTTTTCAAAAGCAAGCCACTCACAGCCAAGTCCCACAACAGGTGGTTTCCCCAGCACTGGCTTTCCGCATGAAGCCCAGAGGCATCTCATGGTCCAAAATCACCGGGGGGTGGAGAGTGACCACCTGAGCCCTGCACATGGGCACTGCCCAGAGCACTGCTCCTGCAGACAACCTCCAAAGGGCTTGTGGTTCCTACCAGCAAAGTCCTTTCTCTGGATGGGGAGAGCCCAGAGGGCAGCTACCTCCATCAGGCTCTCCCCTCTGCCACAGAGCTCCTGTTTCACACCCATTTAGGTGGATGGATGGATGGATGGATGGATGGATGGATGGATGGATGGATGGATGGATGGATGGATGCTCCAGTGCCTCCACCTCCTCAAGGATGCCCAGCCCCTGCAGGGCAGCTCTCTGAGGCCTGGCTCTGTCCCATCCTGAGCCTGAAGCTGACCCCTCCAACACCTTCAGACCATCTTTGGGGAGAGATGACCTGATGTTTGGGTGGAGGCCAGGCACGTGGGAGGGGGCTCTGGGGCATCCCTGGGGTGCAGGGCAGAGGTGTGAGGGGAAGCAGCAGCTGCACACCTTCCCTAGGGAGCAGAGAGCTGAGATACAAGTTTCAGTGCCAGTTTCAAAGTCAGTGCTTCTCACAATTAACCCTCTGACCTCCCTGCACGTCCTGGCACGGTCAGACAGAGTAGGTTGCTCAGCTGGGCTCTGTACATCTTTGAGAGTAGAGATGCTACATTCTCTCAGATGGTCTGTGGTTCCCATGTCTGCCACTGGTAATATCCATAATATCCAGGCAGGCTGGAATTTAATCTCAGTCAATATCTGAAAATGTCATCAAAGCTGGAGTGGAGCTGGTAACTCTCATCCTAACCCCAAGAATCCTCCATTTCTCTGTAAAACTGTCACCCTCTGCCTGGCCTCAGTCCAGCTCTGCCCCTTGGGAGCCTGCACCATCTCAGAGGTACACCAGCACAGGAGACAGTCTCTCAGCTGGACCTACTCCCCCTCTGAGCTCACCATCCACGTGATAGTTCACAGATTTAAATATTCTACCTCTTGCCATTTAACCTTTGTCGGCAAAGTTAATTTGCAGAGGCAGATTGTGAGCTCTGTGGGACAGAAACCACATTTTTCTACTGTGTTGTACATAGTAACAGTTTCTATGTAATATTCCATAGAAATAATAGTCTTTATAAGACAGACTAAATATAACAGCTCTAATGAAGTTACCTCTGGTCTTAAACATAACATGCTGCCTTTCCAGCCTGCAGGGCTTCAGCACATACATTGTTCGCCTTTAGCAAAAATAGGGGGGTAGGATGATGGTTTTTCTGTCCTCAGGCAGCTTTACCTGCTTCCTTTTTGTCCTGCAAGCTGCTTAAATACATCTTTTACTTTCTAAATATCACATGATGACCGTTAGGACATGTCACATTCCTCTTTTGCCACCTCCTCCTGCCCAGGCTGCTTCCCAGCTCTGTCCCACCACTCCATGGCCTCCTCACCCTCACCCCTGCCATTTGCCTTTCTTGACATCTCCATCCCTCACTACTTCCCAGCTCTACTCAAATCTCAGCAGAAAACAGCTCTGCCACCTTTTGCTACACCTTTTGCTCTTTTTTTTTTTTTAATTTCCTGTTACCATACCTAAAAGTGAGGAGACCAAATTTCTGTGAAAGAGAACAAAATCATCCTCCGACCTCAGGATGAACAAAATGAAGCCTTTTCTGGTTAGCTAGAGCAGAATTGAAACTTCCCTCTAAAAGCTGTCAGCATACTAGCTTAAAAGCTAAGGAAACTAATGACTTCAGCTAATGAATGAGGCAGCTCAGGTTGATTCCTACTTGTGAGTTACATGGCATCACACACAGTGCAGCAACACAGCATCATCACACAGCAACACAGCCATCCAGGCTAAAAACAGCCACAGTCACTTCCAGGGCTGCAGACAGTAATGGAAGACGAGGGATTCCTGCCTGGCCTGAATTGAGAGTGCCTTGGATCACTGCACCCTAAAGATGTAAAGTTATTAAATGTGTTTGTTGGGACCATCTGCTCCGAGAGCTGCAGCAGGCAGGCAGGGGAGGCTGCCTGCCATGGCTTGTTGTCTGTAGCTGCTTATCTGGAACCCAAGTCACAGTTGGCTGCTGGTCCAGAACGGAGAAGCGAAAGACACCCAAATGAAATGTAGTCCGCTCAAGCTTTAGCATTTCACTCATGGACCACCTCGCTGCAAATCACTTACAACTTCTGCTACACATGCAGAGGAAAAGAGCACTCCAGAAGTTACAGGTACTCTACAGATGCAGAAACCCAAATGGTGGCTTAGATAAAATTGAGTATAGATATGTGGAGGCAGGGTGGGATGGGAGAACCCAGTATTCCTATTATGCATTTCAGGCTCACAGATAATAAGAATCTCATTTTCCTTTCACACCTACTATATGCATTCTCTGCCACTGCAAAATAACCCAAATAAGCAAAGAGTACCCCGATGATGTGCCACTGCAGATGCAGTGGTGGCACTTGCTGTTTGCACACAATTGCCTTTACAGTGTAAAACTCACTTCATGCTCTAGTAAGACAAGCCAGAGAGTCTGTCCCACGCTCCTTCATGAGAGCAGGTACACCTGGTACAGCTGTACCCATAGAACTCTATCTATTCCATGGGTAGAGAAGGTACACTTGTTATCTGTACCCGAAGATGTGCTGGATGAAATAGGGGAGAAGTTCCCTTAAAGCACCCGTTTATCATTTCCTGCGAAGGCCAGACTCAGGCAATAGCACTCTGTACTGTGTGCACTGCAAGAGGCTGAAGGTCACTGTGTGACATGAGGCTGTTCTGCAGACTGCCAAGCTGTCCAGGAGCTAGAGACAGGAGACCCCGGTGCCTCCAGCCAACCTGATGTGCTCAGGACCTGTGGACCACTGTGCACTGCTCTCCTCACTGCTCAGTCCAGGTGATGAAGTCACTCTCTTTGGCAACAGTGACCAACACAAGTCACAGCCAAAAGCCTTGTGGCTGGAGCTGTTTCATGCAGCCGCTGTGGCTCCCTTTGCAAAGGGCAATCAAGCTGGGCAGGGGCTAATGCCGCTGGTCAGCTGGCTGGCTCCTGGAGAGTGTTCCAAGTAGCAGTGGGGGGTTACCTGCCTAACAGGATCTCAACTTGGGATGTTCAAATTACAAGTAGCAGGTCAATTTAGTGAGCTAGACCTGGAACTCTGCGCTTGCAGGAGCTTGAGATGCTCTTCTGAGCATGACACTGTCACAAGGAACCAGCCACCTGCCAGCCCCAAGGTCTCCAGGCTGGGGCTGCAACTTGACTCCGAAACAACCAAAAACCCACATAACGTTCTCATTTTCTGTTTTACCAGTCAAAAAATGCTGTGTTTTCTCATGTGGCCAACAGCACCCAGCTGTCACTGCCGAGCAAAGGCAGCTCAGCAGCCACAGCTACCCTGGCACACCAAGCTGGAGAGTGTGGCCACAACCAGGGGGAAGAGCTGCACCAGAAGAACTGTGGAGAGGCAGGAGACAGGATCTTCCTTCTGCTTTGCTCTCTATTCACTGTTTTCTCCTTTTATCACTTTCATTCCTCCCCTAACCTTTTCCTGCTGTTTTCTTCCTCCTCTCTCCTTGATCGTGAACCCACCCGTGGCTCCTACCAAAGCCAGTGGGTTCAGCCTCTAGCATTTGAAGCTCCCAACACTCATCCAAGCTGTGCTCTCTCTTAGGCAAGGATCATCAGCTCCCCCACCAAGATTGGTCCCCAATCTCTACATTTCATTTCCCCCCACAGCTTTTTCCTCACCAGTCCCCAGAGTCACCCAGCTGTCTGGGCAAGAATTTGGAAACTGCCAGCAGATGTCCATGGTGGCAGTGGACAGCCTTTGGCTGGATCACTGGAGCAAAGCACTGTGGATGCCTGAGCTTTGATGCCAAATCCACGAGTCCCTCATGGGTGCACACAGTGCATCCCTCTGTCCAGCTGTGCCTGGACCTGCAGCTCTCCCCTGCCAGGCCAGCATCTCTGCTCACATCATCACCCTGTGCTCTGCTTCCAGCACTTGCTCAGAGTCAAAACATGCTCAAAGTTAAATGACATTCACAGTGACTGGATACCTATGTCCTTCATTCCCTCTATTTCACTATGGCACAGTGAGCAAATACTCTTCAGATTCAGCTTAGTGCAAGAAATTCTTTCATTAAATGCTTACCAGAAACCCCTCACCTTATCCACGCTGTTTATGCAGCACAGGACTCAGCATTAATCCAACATGCTGCCACCAACAAACCAAATTTGTTGCTAACAGATATGCAGAAATGCCTGGCCCCTGATGCATCCATGACTTTGTCTCTGACATCACAAGGAATTACTGTTTTCCCTTTACCTGACACCTTCTCTTCCACTTCCCAGGATGTTAAACAATCAATCATGGGGTGGGGAGGGAAGAGGAGAAGTACTGCTCCTTGCTCCCAGAGAGGGGAAGTAAGGAGCTGCAGGACACTTATAGCCCAAGTAAAAAGCATCAGGATAACAGTCTGGCACCAAGTCATTCTACAGAAAAAATAGCAATGATCTCCACTGCAAAAGGAACAGGAGCTGGCTGGATATTTGTCAGGGTTTTGGCATGTGTGGTTTGGGGTTGGTTGGGGCTTTTTGCTTTTACACAAATTAATTTAGAAATGGAATGCAGAGGTGCGTCTTTTATAGTGGCTCAGCTCAGAAAAATGTTGCAGTTTTTGTGAGGGTTTAGGTGATAATGTTCCTCTTGCTTTCAGTGTAGCAGCTCATTTCTACACCATGGACACACCAATTTGCTTCTTCTTTGCATTTGTGGGGAATGTATGCCAGCTCTATATATGTTGTTTGTTTTCTGTGTATTTCAGACCTCCTTTTTTCCCTGTTCAGGCAATCCTTATTGACAGACTAATAAATATTACAGCCTCTCTTTCCTGTGGATTAGGAGGGCTGCAACTATCAGTTGAGATGCTCAGAGTAAGCCATTTTTTCACTGCACATAATAGGGGAGGGGAAGAAAAAGCATAACCCACGATGGGCAATCAGGCAGGGGAACAGCGTGCACACAAAATGCTCCGTGGCAGCTCTGGACCTACACTGTACCTGCTTCTGAAAGCTTCATTTGTCATTTCAGGATTTTCTATAGCAGAGGATCCAGCTGCAGGCTTGAATCACTGTATTCCCATCTGGGCAGCTCACAGAAATCATCCACGAGGAAAGACGCACACCAAACGCCACAGGGTTTATTGTTTGCAGCAGGCCAGGTAAGAACGGGTGTTTCAAAACAGCAGTGTGCCTGTGTTTCTGGAAACACAGAGCTGGGTCTGAGGTTCCTGAGTCAAGAGCAATCTTCTGGTCTTCTCAAGCACCCAAATATCTCAGGATGCCACAGCCTCACCTGCTTTCCCAGAGACGGTGCTGCATTAGTTAATCCCATGCTGCAGTGTGGGACCAGACAGGGGAAAGCCACACCAGATGTGCAGGCAGGATTTGCATCACTGATGTATTATGGCTGCAAAATTCAATGCTCTAGGCAAGGCCAGGGTGTTGGGACTTACTAAAATCACTGCTTTTCCTCAAAAAATAGTTGTTCCTTGCCTTTACTGCAGGGAAATTACCCATGGACTCATGGAGCTCTGAGAGCAAAGGGCATCAAGTGAATAAAACTGACAGGAGTCAAGGAGAAATGAGATATGAAATTAAATAATGGATTATAGCACTTGTTTCTTGCCTGTAAGAATTTGGAAAATAAGAGACAGGAAGATGCCTAGCACCAGAAATGCCATCAATAAAAGTTCATGCAAGATTTTATTTTTATGAAGACATGCTCAAAAGGAAGACAAGCAAAGCATGGCTCTAAAACAAATATAATTTTTCACTGTCAAAAAGATTAGTCTTGCTCAATAGTCTACAGCTAAGTGGGAAGAGCTGGTAATTAGGTGATACTGGAAAAGAAAGAGAACACTGCAGTCTCACAAAAAAAATATTGGAGGGATATCACCTTCATATAAAGACAGAAACTTCTGAGATCTAAGATGGGAGATTTACATCTAACTCAGTATACTGAAATGCCTAGTTTAACCCTAGGTTATAAGGGCTGTCAGAGACACCAAACTGGAAAAGATCCTGCTAAAAAAGCCCAGTAAGGATCCACCATTGCTGAGGATCACAGCTGCAAATCCTGGCCAGAAACCCATGGTGGACTGAGCAAGCACATCCCAGCACCAGGAATTGGGGGTGCAGAGCCAGAATTGCAAGACCTAAGGCAAGATTTGCAAAGCCCGGTGTTTTTACAGAAAGGGTTTTCAATCCAGTGTGAAAGTACATGTGGGCTTCTGCAGCTCTGCTGCACTGACAAGAACATGGTGAGGGCCCACAGAAACACACCTTGGAAGCAGCCCCAAAGGTCCAGCCCTGCCAGGAGCAGGCGGCCCCCGTACAGAGGTGAGGAGGGCAACCACTGGCAGGGATCTCTCTAGAAGTCAAGGCTCTCAGTGAGTGCAATGCCAGTGTGAGGGTCTCCTATAACCTGGACACCTCTGTGAGTGGGTAGAGAGAGGTTCAATACAAGGACTGGAAGGAAAATGTAATCAAGCTCATTGCTTGCACAGTATCAATCTCACTGTTTGATCTTACAATCAAACTCAGCTAGCACAGTAGGAAATCATTTCTGTCATAGACAGAGGCAAGTTAGAGGTCTGAAAAACACAAAATGTTGAGCAGTTTGTTTCAAGTAGCAAGTTTCTGTCCCAGAGCTAAAAACATCTAAAGCTTCAGCACTTGGACTCCTCTTCCCCAGCTTGGATGGAAACCTGAGTCTGCACTGACTGTCCAGCAACCCTCATGGGTTAAGGAAGGAGAACAGGCACCTCTGGGGTGCAGTTCAGCTCACCTAGCTTAGAGATCTAACTTAAGAGGACATGAGTTGTATCCTACAAGAGGGTATTTTTCTCCATCAAATAAAAAGGGAAGCTTTACAACACAGGTATCTACATGAGTTGGTCACCATCATCTGAAACCAGGATGGGATTCATCTCACCTAACTGAAGAAAATTTCAGATCATAGTGCAGGAGCTTGCAGAGAAAAAATAAAGAGAAGCAGAAATAAAAAAGGGACCAAAAACAAAATAAGAGCTCAATTCCCAGTAGTAGGTGAAGGCAATACAGAAACAGATACCTCTAAAGTAAAATGAAAAAGAGACAGAATAAAAAAATCCCTAAGACAGTGTTCTGAACATTCTGGAGGAAGCCAGATTCACAGGCCAAGGCTGGCAAAGGCCTGCTTATGCTGGGAAAATATATCTATTGATTTTGGATCATTGTCCTTTGAATCCCAAAATAGCATGATTAAGGATTACAAACCAGTAACCATGTGTCTGAAGTCTATCTGCCAGTCACAGCATAACAACCATGGAAACCACAGATAAACAAACCACAGCTTGTCTGTTACAAGTTAAAGTGTTCCAGGGGGAGAAAAATTATTGTGAATAAAACCCTCTGAGCCCGAAGCGATTTGGCTCAGTCTGGGATCTCCAGCTTATCTACCTCATGGGAAACAATGCCTGCTGTCCCAGACCAGCATACAAATGTATTTTGAGGTGTTATTCTGTGTGCTGGTGGGCGATTCCACCCTCCTCCGAAGGCATTACTAGAGGGAACCAGACCAACAAGAAAACAGGACACCCTGCATCAGGTTTATCCAGGGAAAAGGGAGATGGCAGCTCTGATTCTCTGGGTTGGAGAGTGAGGCTGCTCAGGCTCATGGCACCTGGAAGGGGACTGAGAAGCAGCACAGGGACACATGGGGTGCACAAGAGTGAGGAGGCCAGCACCAAGAACAACCAGGTCCTGCTGAAGTGCTTGTTCAATGCAAGTCTGTCCTTCTGTCTCTCCAAACAGTGGGGCTGTGTCACTCTGCAGTGTCCCAGAGCAGCCCAGCCAGGGCAGTTTTGGGAACAGCTTGAGTCTGCAGCCAGGGACAAGCGGATGATGCCTTTCTTCAGCTGGCAGGAGGACTTTTTTGAATTTATCTCATACACTGAGAGATGCATCCAAGTCATTGCTCCAGTCAGGCAACGTCCCCCTCCTCCTACACATACTGCCTGTGTGGAGAGGCTGTTACCCACAGCTGGACACCTCCACCCTGCGCTGTGGCTGAGCCTCCGTGACTGAGCTCCCTGCAGGGGGAGCGGGCTGTTCCCAGGGGATCCAGCACCGGCCAGGGGCCAGGCAGTTGCTCCCAGAGCTGCAGCTCCTCTGGGTCTCCAGCAGCTCTTCTGCATCCAGAGCACTGCAACTTCAGGGTCTGCTGCAAGCTTGACACTCCTGTTTGGAAACCTGGAATTTTTAGCTCTTGGCAGAGGCACAAGAAAGAATGGAGGAAGGAGAGGGTGATGGAGAAGAATTTGATGCTGCTCTGAGCACAGTGAAAACTACAGAAAGAAAAAAATAATCCTGCAAAGCAAGAAAAGCTGATTTACAGCTGAGCTCATTTTTAGAGTGGCAGCCACCAACATCTGCTAATGGCAGTAAAAGTCCTCTCACTTTGGCTTCACATCAGCTTCTGTATAAAGTCATCTGAAGGCTGGCAGGCATTCTGGGATGGCTCTTCCAGCACGTTTTATTGCTTCAGGGCTTGCAAAGGGAACAAATTTGTGTTCCTGATGGCCAAGGGCCACACGTAACCTGCAGCCTCCCCTCTCATGGAGATTTAAACCCCCCCTGCATCCCCTGTCCCACATTGACTCATTGATGCTGCTCCAGGCTGAGGAGTCCCAGCCCAGCACCCACCTCCACCAAGTCGCTGCTTCCCAGAGTAGCATACAGCACAGGATCAATCCTACCTTCCTTGCACCAGGCCAGAGGCTCCATCAGGAGGAAGGCTCCAGTAACCAAGCCCAGGGCAGGCATTGCCTGGAGCGTGCAGCCACCCAGGGCACTGCCAGCGGGGCAGGAGAACAGCTACAACTTCTGCTCAAGTTCCTCTGCAGAGGACTCAAGATGCTAATGGGTTTTAATTTTCCATGAATTTGCAAATGCAGTATCCTGCAAAGCTGCAGATGATTGTTCATGCTTCCTCACCTAGTCTAATATTTATTATATTTTTCAAACAGACATTAGTATTAATTTAATCTTGATTTTTTTTTTTTCCTGAAGCAGGCTATAATTAAATATGCTTTTCCCTGTGACATTTGCTGGGATATAGTGAGGCCAGGTCATTTTAAAAGACTCATTCAATATAACTAGCATTTCAATTAGTGTAAGCACATGAAGTAAACATCTTAAAAAAACAGTCTGGTCAACTTGAACTCATCCACATGGGACAATTTGATTTTTAATTGACTGCAGGTTTTTTTTTTTCAAAGGATAGGAAGTCTGATTGAGTGCTGGAAGTCCTAGCAGAGTATGCATGTTAAAGCATGCTGAATTACTTCTCATTTTCTCCTCAGAGCTGTCATTTATTTTCCTTTCCACAACTGAAGCTTCATGTCGACATTAAATCTCTGTGTTCCTGCCCTTACTTGGGGAAATTTTCGTATAGGAAATTTCCTACTGAGCAGCACTGTTTCACTGAAGAAGGCTTCTCTTTTGGTCCATCCCATCAACATCCCTGAGCATTGACTGGGAAAAGCATGAGTAATGTTTTCAATGGCTTACCCTTCCTCTTTAAAAACAGTAACAGAGAAATATGATATTCATCTCACTACTCTATTTCAGGGAATATCTCTAAAAAAATAGAATAAAATAAAGGCTTCCTTTGGGAGTTCACAGGTCCCAGTTACCTACTGAAAAGTAGGTTATTAAAGCAAGAGTCACATCTTACTGTTTATTAGTGCAGCACCTCACACAACAGACCCCTGACCTTGCTTGGGGTGCTGGGCAGGAGGCAGCAGTGCTCTGCAGCAGGAACAGCCATTGAGCCTTTAATAAGTTGTCCCAAATTACCATAGGAGGCATTAAGGAAAGAGACATTTAATTACAATGCTCTATTAGAGTAAAAAAAAAAACCCCAAGCATCATTTTAATCCATCTCCCACAAGCATGGGAAAGGAAGACCATCTTCCCTGTGCTATTTAGGTCTTTTTTCCGTACCATGGTGACCAAGGCTGAGGGCCACTAGGAGAGGACAACAGGGGGTCCTGGAAAGCAAAGTGGAAGGCTCGACTTTTCCAACCCACTATAAAGGCAGCTATAATACAGCATTGGAGAGGTTTTCCTGCTTGGAGAAGGCTCCCTGTGCTCCTGCAAGCACCCGAGGGCAGCATGTTTGTGAGAGGGCACTAACACTTGTGCGCTTGTCACAGGAGCCACAGGGAGAAACTGTGCTGAAGCTGAAGAGACAGGCTTGGCAAAAAGGTGAACCTGATCTTTCCCTGCAGGAAGCAGAGGCCTGGAGGCTTACATGGCAAGGGAGGCATGTCCCTAGAGTGACTGCTCAGAGGCACATGCAGGAGGCTCGTGCCACAGCAGCAGGGGCGGGATGCAGACACCTCGTCCTCGAGTAACCCAACTGGGCTGCAGTAAACTGGGCAGGTCTTTAGCTCCAGTTCCCCCCAAGAGCTGGAGAAACATGGGGACAGCACTCAAGAAGAAACCCAGCATCTGCACCACTGTTTCTCTTCCCAATAATACTGCTGCAATACCAAAATGAAGCGTGATTACAAAAGCCAACAGTACTTCTAAAAATAAAGAAATACCAGTAAGTGCCTACATATGAAGTGTAGCATTTTATCTAACACTCCCAATGAACTAAACTCTGTGCTGCTCACTCTGCTGTTCCCAGGAAAAGCACAGTGCATCTCAAATTGATTTACCCTTATTACTCATTTTGTACTGGGGTTTGCAAATTCCTCTCCCAGAGCAGCACATAATTTTTCTCCATTGCTGACGAACAGCAGCCAGCTGACTCCGATAAATCCCACTTGGTCACTATCAAGTATCTCCATAATCATTCCTCCTAACCAAGTGGGTGAAACACTGCCAGCACTGCATTAGCGGGAGGCAATCTTTCCTTCAGCCTCTTCACAGATCTCAGAGCTTTCCCATTATTTCAGATGCTGGAGATGCTTTCCTCAACTTAGGTGCAAGGCAATCCTCTCCAACAGGTGAGGAGATTTGAATACCATCATCTCTGGGTGGAAAATCACCTTTAGAAAGGCTCAGCCCAGAACCACCAGCCACTCCCACGGGGAGCAGAACATCCCACTGCCCTTTTCCCACTTCACCCAGAGGCACTTGGCTTGAGCTGGAACCCAACAGACCCCATGGTTGGGGTAAGATTTGTGAGCAGTTTAGCAACATGTTTGGTTTTGTGCTGTCAGTTCCTACACAATGACAAGTGTCCTTAATATGACACTGCTGGGGCTGGCATTTCCTGCCCAACAGGGAAGTTGCTGACCCAGGGGCTCTTACTAATTAATCCCTGGCCATGCTCAGTATTTGCAGACAAGACCCCAGAGCGAGGGTCCGTGCTCCATTTTCCTGGGCGTGAATAACTCATCTCGCCCTTTTATTTGATTGAACTTGCAACATGTGAATACCAGAGATAAACAGGAGCAAGATGATGAATTAAACATGGAAGCAGACCTGCCTGCCATGCCAATGAAGCTCCTCCACTGGAAAACCATTTCCCCAGCTCTCCCTCTGGCACGGGAGAGCACCACAGGGAATGCAGACCCATTAGCTGTGCCTCTCAGTGAAAGGTGACATTTAGAAAGCTCCTTGCTGCAGGAGGGAGGTGGCACTCCTGGCTCGCTTTGCCCCTGGAGCCAACACCATGCCCTTCCCAGAGGAGCCTCCATCCAGCTCCCTGCCCCATGGGCTGGTTTTGCCTTGAGATCCTGGTGCCCCCCAGGCCTCCAGAGGAAACCACACTGTTTTTTTCTCAGGGACACCTGGGGCCTTGTCTGGACTTTGCCAATTAGAGGCAGAGTTGCAGAGACTGCAGAACTACTTTCATTTTGTATTTCATTTTTTCAGTTAGATTAGTTCAGGGATCAAAAAATGAATGAGCTTAGCTCGAGTCCCACAAGCCTGCTTTTCCTCCAGGCAGCTAAACCCGCTGCTCAACTTGCTAGGCAAACATTTAATCACTTTCTGCACTCAGCATCCTCTGTCACGCAGGAGGTGGGCTCTGGCTGGGCTCCTCAAGGAGGCAAAGCAGCCACACAATTTTTTCCCGAGCAAGTTGTGGCCAATGCATAAGGACAAACACAAAGGCAGGAAATCACCTTTTGTAAAGAAGAAACCTTGGATCAGATTAAATGGATTTCTTGACTTCCAGAGTATCTTCAATGCATCCATGAAACAGGAATCTGGTAATGTACCTGTCTGATAATTTATTCCAGGAAACACAAGAGAAGGGAGATTCACCTCTGCACATCACCAGTGCCAAATACCATGAGTTTGAGTGGAGGGCATTTAAATTCCCTCAAGTCTTCCTTTTAACAAGAGCAGCAGCAAACTCATACTACTTGCTTTATCCAAAATAAGACTGAGATGTAGCTGCCCCCTTGTTTACAAGTAGCAGGCTGGGAAGAAGTGGCTGATCAGAGTCTTTTTAACCTGGCAGAAGGCAATGCAATCAGATAGGCCAAGGAGAACACAAAAGAGATGCTGGGAAAATTAAGGCAGCAAAGGTAACTTAAAATTGAAGCCACTTGCCTAGGGACCTTGTGAATTCACTGTTGCTTGAAGTCAAACCTGGGCATCATTCCAAGAGCTACGTTACAGCTTGAGAATAAATTACAGGTGTGACAGAGCTGATGTTCTGGAAGTGCAGAGATATGATAAAGGCCGTGGAAACAGTCACATCAAGCGGATGCTATTATGAATAAATTGGTATTCCTTACCTGATGGGAGCTGCTGAAGTGTGGGGGAGAGGAAAGGGGAGAAAGGCATAATTAGGGCAAGCTCCCACAATTGCCTGTACAGATGGCTTGTCCTCCTGAGACATCTCCTCCCAAAGAGAACAGCACCACTAGGCCTGGCAGGCTGGATGAAGCCTTTGAGGGAAGTGCCAGCAGTGCTGGGCTTGGGAGAGCAGTCCTCACTCAGGTACCAAATGCCAAACACAGGCTTCACATGCACCATCCGCTCCCGCTGCTGCCCTGGGCAAATGGAGACCTGCTTTGTGGGACCCTCTGCCCTCAGCTGGGCAGGTCGGGCTGGCATCCAACACCTGCAACCTACCACATTACATCTAAAGGCAGCTGCAGGTTTAAAAACCACTCCTTGGTTTCCAGCCTTCACAACCTACAAGAAGTCATCCCACTTGATCATTTATCACTAGACGTGTGGGTCCTTCATGCATCCCAGCACAGCTTGTGCCTCCCCTTCAAATTACATTCATCTCGACTTTTTTTCAGAGAAATCCCCCAAATAAATCATTAGTGATTCATAATTTATTGAAGCAGTCCCCAGTCCTTTGGAACAGGTATTGCTTGGGCTGTCATCTGACAAGATTAATCACTTTTTAGGGCCACTGGGAACACCATCCCCATCCTTGCCTCCTCAGAGCTTTGCCAACTCTGGCAAAGTACAGGCTGGAGGTGCCACCTGGCATTCCTGCATTGAACACAGGCTGTTGAGAAGCAGTTTCTGTACAAAGATAACCAAACTCAAAGTTTCGCAGCAATAAAGAATGTGGCACATCTGTCACTCAGTTCTGCTAATGATTAATTCCCTTTGCTGCCTCATTTCCAGGACTTTGTCAAGAGCTAATTTCTAGCCCTACCACACAGCCTGAGCTGAAGCATCCACCTGTTCACCCTCCCTGGCCAAAAAGCATCTCCTGCAAAAATAAATTCAGTCAGTTCAGGGCTCTAAGCTGCTCCCTGCTCCAGGGGCACAGCCTACACTGAGTGCCTCCTCTCTATCCCCCAAGGACTTGCACCACTTCCCTCCAGCCCCTCACCATTCCTGCCAACGCCCTTCTGCAGCCTCAGCCTCACCACTGGACAAGAGGTAGATTTTTTGCCAGTAGATTTCAGCAGCTTTGAATGGCCAGAGTAATCCAGATTTACGCCAAGCTTCCCACATGAAAGGCCTCCTTATAAGGAGGGCCAGGAAGGAGTGCAGAGGAAATGCAAGGACACATCCATGCCCCTTCCTCCTGTAGCGCTGACAGTCTCTTCCCCAGCTTCTGCTGCAGGCACTATTTAAGACAGCAGCCTGCAGACACTGCCCAGCTTCCAGCCACAAACACATGGCCTCCAAAGGCGTCTGCAAGCATTAATCAAACACTTCAGGACACACAGTTTTCACGTACTAATTTACTTAAATGACATGTTACTTTGTTTTCCCATCCGAGACACCTAAACAGCTGAACAGAAATCACAAAGTGAATCTCAAAGGAATAATTAGTATACAAAAACTAAACCAAGCTGAGCTAAAGCCACCCAGGCAAGTAGCCCTTGGGGGTCTGCCTACAAAACAACTCATTTAGAACAAAATAGTCACACACTGAAGAAACCTGGACACTGTTCTCCAAAGCTCCAGCTATTCTAGGAGAACAACCTGCTACAAAAGGCTGTCGTGAAAACAGGGAACTTGTGATGTGCAGCCAGACTCAGCAGGGAAAACAAACCAAACTTTTCATCCATTACTCAGGAATGGCCTTAGAGATAGGATCATGGCAGCAGTCTCAAGCCCAAACTCCCCCAGACTGTGATGGTGCTTCCACTGCACCCAGCATAGATTCCAGGTACCTTTTGTTGATTTCTAGACACCCATGCTAGTCTGCAGCTGGAGCACAGCCCAGCAATCTTGTTGATGCGTATAGTATCAAGTCATTCTTTTGTGCTCCCCAACTTTACTCTGTGCCTCTTAAGGCATCACTTCGATTATGCCTGGTTAAGAGCTTCCACAAAAAACTGCTAAAAATACCATTACTGCCAAGGAGCAAGCCAACACCAAGGGCAATATCCTTCTAGTGTCAGAGAACTTCAGCCTTCAGAGAGCAAGTCCACGCTGAAGTCCATCTCCCTCCAGAAGCTTCTTGCATCCAGCCAAGGACCCATCTCTCCAATCTGCTACACAACCTCAGCCTCTGTGATGTTCCTCCAACAGGGACACCCTCACAGCCACGTGCAGCTCAAGTCAGCCCCTTCCCACCAGCATCGACTTTTCATGGGGCTTGTCTTACACCAGCCAAAAATAACCCTTTGCTATTAGACAGCATCCACCACAAACCTCTTCTACAACACCTTGCTTGATCGCACTGCCTAAAATGACATTCTGAGTCTTTTGCCAGCCATGTACCACAAGGATGAGGAAATGTCTCTTCCTTAGGTATGCATCTGCTCTTCTATAACTGTGAGACATTAGGTAAGGGTTTTACCTCCCAAACACCCACAGGATGGTAATGCAAGCCCTAACTGGTCATTATTCTAGGACTGACTTATTCATGGGAAGGACACATCCTAACACTGCCCATCTGCAGCTGTCAGCTCACAGGTGAGTTAACCTTGACTTAGGTTTGGCAGAAATTAGCAGGAATTAAAGTTTTGCTCCACCTCCCTGAGCATGTTAGCAACTCACAACAATGCTGTGAGTCCCCCCAAGCAAACAGCAGTTGTTTGAAGCCTTTAGTAGGTTCTGAATTTTTAAACAAAGACATATTCTCCTGAGGGTTTACAGGCCATTAAGTAAACATTAAACTTTTTAGTAAAATGTAAAAACATTGAAAACCATCTCAATTACTCAGCTTTCATTTATACAGCACTGTGACCTCTCTATCCCAGGAGGCTGTAGAAACAAAACTGAAATGAAAAAATGCACCTTTACAAGAGAAAGAGAGATGACTCCACTGCTTTATGGCAATCTTTAAATGCAAGAACAGCAACAAAAATCACAAATCCCCTCTTTGCTTCACTTTACAGATAACCTTTTCTTTTCATAACAGAAGCAAAATATTGCAGGATGGAAAACTGGACCACATTCACTGCCCTCTTGTTAGCACAATTACTAGTGAAATCCTTGAGATTACTCAGTTCAATCCAGGAAATTACCATCTCCAGTGGACAAAGTGAAAAGGAAAATGTTTCATGAATGCAACATAATTCCCTCCTGTGTGTCCTCAAAACAGGTTTAGTAACTAACAAGGAAGCCATTTGAGGAGCTGGAGACTCTCGAGTCGATAAAGTATTGCTGAAACCTTGCTGCTCCTCACAGGACACCAACACGTCCCCTCATTAGCAAGGCATGTCCTTGTCAAGTTTCTGCTTGGCCCACACATAATGAGAGGCTGACAGTTAATCATTTAAAACTGCATTTGCTCTAACATTATGAAGTTGTTTACTATCCACCTGATCCAAGTCTCACTGCAGACTATGTAAATGCACCTAACAAAGCTTGGATTAGGCTCCCTATTTTTTAATGCCTATAGCAGGGGCTACACCCCCTCATTTGGGGGACTTGTGGTTTAAAGTATTAATACAAAAATACTTCAGGAAATCCAGCAGAAGTTAGGGAGTTATAGGTTATACATATATATATATACACACACACATACACACACAAAATCAAGTTTTCTCCTCTTACTGTAAGAGATTTTCTCTGCACCTTGAGAGCCAGGCTGCCAGAAGAGGACTCGGTGTATTTCTCATTCTGGAGGCCCTAGGCACTAGGCAGTGCACATTTGAGGGAAGAGAAGATGCAAGTCAGTTCATATTTATTATGATCTTCTTTCTTGACACTGAATTTCGAACCAGAAATCTGGAGCCCTGGCAGACCCCAGTACTCACTGCTAACAGTGCACTAAAATAAAACCATGAGGAAGAGAAGTTATCCATCCATGCCTTGGGCTAAAGGCATTGTTCATAACAAATTGCTCGACTAGTTTATCTTCCCTGCGTGCATGGAACAGTTCTCTTAAATTATTTTTCTTCTGCTAAAGCCCACTGTGGTTCTGGGTCACTCATTGAAAGTCAAAGTGAGAGGCTGCTTGTGATGGAGCACAGGCACAGGGTATTGTTTGCTTCCCGAGTAAAGCATGGTGCTGAACCCACGGCCTCCCATGATTAATTGCAGAAACTGAAATCTTTGTACAAATACTTTTAAAGGATAATTTATTTAAGCTTAAAGGTTATCTTCTCAGAATATTTGTGCCAGTGAGACTTGACCGTACAAGGGGGAGAACCAGTCACGCAGTGAAAGGGAATTAGCTTAAAGGAGAACATCCAATTGACTGCTTTTGGGTTCGGTTTATTAATAGTTGGTTTTAATTTATTTTTTCGAGAGCATTAACAGCACAACATATTGATAAGAGACACAAAGCTACTTCTGGCCTTAGAAAAGCTGTCCCTAAAGTTGTACTGGAAAGGCTAAAAATGGTAGAAAATATACCAGTATAATATTTTCAGCATTAGTGACACTTCTTCAGAGGATGCTTTTTACCTGAACTGTCCCTTCAACACAGGTGGTACACAGGGCTCAAAGGAATGGAAATTTGGCCCAGTGAGGTTCCTCACACAATAAAGGTACATTTCCAAAGCACTTAAAAGATTCCAAGCCACTGGGGAGCTAGTTCTGTAATCAGAGGCAAATTTCAACAAGCAATGAAGATTTGGGATCTCGAGGAGGACATACTTGTCTAGGAGCTCCAGAAGTTTCCAACCATCCCAGATTCCCCACTGTATCTTCTGTCAGGAACACAGTACCTCAGAGGAACTTTACAAAGCACTGGTACGAGGCATCAACATTTCTTTATCCAGCTCCAAGCACAATGCCCAGCACTGCAGTGAGGGGTCCAAGTCCTTGTCCCCTCCTGGGTTAAGCCCAGGCAGCCATGCCACCATGGTTAATGCCAGCGTGGTTAATGCCCAGCTCCCACATCAGAGACAGAGCCCTAGGCTCTACCTTGATCTATAATAAGGAAGGGAATAAGCACTTTCAGGATGTAATACATTAGATCAGTTTTCAACATCTAATTTAGGATTAAATTAATTATACCCTAGAAAAGCTTATTTCTCTCTAAGGGATTCTGGACAGTGAGCTCAGGCAGTGATATCCTTATCCACTGATGAATCCTGCACCTTGCCATAGACTAGTCAGGCACACGTGGATCTCTAGCAAATCCACTGCACCCATTCTTCTATTTCATTAATTCACCTTTCTACCGTGTCTTATTCTAAACCTTGAATACACAAGGCAGCATCAAGAAGTCTGCAGCTGCTGAGATCTCCTATTCATCTTTTTCTTTTAGAAATCAGTTCTGTTTTGTCACACACACAGTCCCATCTTGCATTTCAAAAGCTTATTCAGGTCTTGCTAAGCCACAGTCTCATATGCTGGATGTCAGACAAATTATGTCTGTTCCCCCAAAGTGTGCAGATAGGGAAAAGCATCTCCCAGTTCACATTTTATTTCCATCATTCCACACACCTTCTCCTGTTGCAAACTAGTTTCATGAAAACTAAGAACACATCCAGAGTCAGAACAAACACCTCACCTCTCCCTCACCCTCATCTCCAGCTACAAACAAGAAGTCAGCATAACATTACTCCCATTTCCTGATCTGCCCAGTGTGAACTCCTTATCTGGTCAATATTTTTACCCAAATGAGAAAATCCTGCCCTTTGCTGCACTTGTTAAGATAGGCTGCAGCTTTCCTCCATACAAACTTCTTCCCTTCCATTAGGGGAAACTTCCAGGTGATTTCTCCATCTATCAAAGTTCAGACCTCCTCTATGCTACTGTTCTCAAGAATCCCCCTCTTGATGACCTTAGAAACTTAGTTCCCATAAAATTTTACAGTGATTCTCTCCTTAGTTCTTCTGCAGCGAAAGAAAACAATTTCTCTACCACTGTCAGCAGGCCCTCTGCAGAATGTTTTTGTTTCGTTTGAGTTTGTTTGTACATATACATTTTGTTGACTGTTTACTAAAAGCAAGATCAGAAATTACACTTGCTCTTACTCCTTCAAAGGCTATTTGGGTGGGTAAGCCAGAGCATGCTTTAGAGGTGAATAATAGATTTGATTCCTGGTTTTCACTCTCAAACATCACTCTGCATCTTTCAGACTGGAAGATGGTTTATGAAATTAAATCCAGGTTTATATACTGTTACTTCATGAAGCTGACATTTGGGGATCAGATTAAGACCCTCGGCATACTCAGCACCACCAACAATGAACTCTTCCCTTTCAGCCTGAACTCCAGCTTGCATCACATCCTGCAAGGCAGCTCCTACCATATTCAGATTCCAAACTGTTTATGTAGGACAGGCTATCAGGAATAACACAGCGTT
This sequence comes from Corvus cornix cornix, assembly GCF_000738735.6. Taxonomy (NCBI): domain Eukaryota; kingdom Metazoa; phylum Chordata; class Aves; order Passeriformes; family Corvidae; genus Corvus; species Corvus cornix. The sequence continues at coordinate 10,360,673 of NC_046335.1, forward strand.
AATTCAACACTGCATTCCCATTTACAAATACATACCATTACCAGGCACAGATATAGCACCCTGTGTTTTCAAAACCAGTGGTATTATCACTACTTTACCTTTGCTTCTAGACTCCTCAGGAGTACATGTTCAGGCAGGGGAAGGCCCTGTTTCCTCATCTTTTTATGTTCCCTGATGGAAAGGAAGGAAAGTTCCTTCTTTTTTATTTGTTTCTCTTTTACTTTGGGGTTGGGGGCACACGAGCAAGAAGAGCTGGTTTGTATTGACGATTTAAGCACTTCGAGTCAAATACCTCCCCTAAAAAAGCAGATTGCTACCTTACAATATTGGTACCATATTCTCTACCAGTAGGAAAATTACAAGGAATGCTTTCCAGTAAGGAAACACCCTCAGCTCTCAAAAATGCTGCCTGTTCTTCCAAACCCTTAATCCGTCTCCCTCCCCACCACTTTGCTTTACAATATAGAAAGGCGTGACGAATTCCTGCCCTCCATAGGCTGCAGAGCTGGAAACCACCAGTGTCCTGCTGTAGGAGTTCTGCTGCCTTTACCACACATGACCAAAGCAGAGAACTTCTCACCACCTGTCCTGGGCTAACCCAGGGCTCCCAGAGCACTGCTGGGAGTGCCTGCTCAAAGCAGTTTCACCCTAACAGCCCCACGAAGTCTTGTCTGTGCTTCTACGTTTAGTGCCTAGCAGCACCCCAGCATATGAAGACAGAAAACATGACCTTCCTGAAAATTCCAAGGTGCAAAATTTCCTGCCTTTTTGAGCATCTTCAATAGCAACATTGCATACTGCTGAACTTTGAGGACAAGTGCTGCCTTTTCCTACATATTTTAAATGTGTTTCTTTCATTGTAGGACAAAGGTGACAATCTTTTAACTTGTACAGTTAAGCCAAGTGCTTTTTACATGAAGCAAAGAGGCAGCAGTTTATTCTTCAGGTCATCCTTATCTTAGGGATGACACTGCCAGGAAGGGGAAAACCCCTTTTGCATCTCCTGACCAAAATCTGAAAGGTAGGGGATCAGTTACACATCAGAACCACACTTTACATCAGTAACATTTTACTACATATTTTATTACATCAATGGCTTGAAAAAATTTTATTTGATGTCAGCAAACATTGGAAATCATAGAAAAATGAATTATGTAGAATTTCACAAAGGAATTTACCCCACTATAATTCTTCATACAGTAAAATAATCCAAACCCAAATGTTACTTTTCAGTGGCTAAGCAATTTTATAATGCTATGAACATTCATCACAGTAAGTGTGCTGAATAATAGAAAACAGGCAAAAAAGACATTTAAAATATTACTTACAACAGCATTATTACAACATACTTTCTTTAAAATCCCAACGAGTATTTCGTCACTTCAAAAGCTATACAGCATTTCCATTATATTTGCAAACTTAACCTTATACATCTTTTAAAATCTTGAAAAAACTTCTTTTAAGCAATCTATAAGCAGTTAACAAAATTGATAAAATCTACATAATGGAATACTATACACTCCAGTATAAATTTTATTTTAGGAGAATATGAATGTAAACACTCATTATTATACAACATGCATAGACTATACTGACCTTCCATCTTCTGAACTGTAACTTTCACTGCAATTGTGCTTTACTATCAACAGGAAAAGCTGCATTAATCCAGGGAGTGGCAGAAAGTATTTGCTTTAGGGGCATTGCACAAGATCACTAGATTTTGACTTACTGAAGACAAGCTGGAGAAAATAAAATAATTTTTCTCTTATTTTTGGAAAATATCAGCCCACTCATTGCTGAATGGGCTATGCACAAATTCATACCAATTTGAAAAATAAACGCATTATCAAAAAAATCTCCTGTGATATTTTTGCATTTCAATGACTTGGAGATTTTTGTTCACAAATCCAGTGATCAAGTTAGTGTAATGCACTGTTTGGCTCATATTTGGTGTGCAAGAATACCAACAGCATATTAGCGATTTCATAGAATAAAAACTGAAATTTAAAGTGACAATGAGTGTATTTTCATACATAATGTTTCTGATGTATTTGTACAGGAAAGAAAAATGTTTGTCAGGACACTGCTTTAAGAGAGTAAGAGTTTCACTCTTATTTTAACTATTAAAAAAGTGTTCTAGTGGATACTTATGGGGTCTTCCTGGTTGCAAACTTGTAAAAATATATTAAGAAACCATTATCCCCATCGGTATTAAATATATTGAGACACAACCATTGTGGTTGCACTACCAGGTATGGCTACTATGGTCTTAAGCATCTGATTGTACATTGTTGCTTTACTGTTAAGCACAACTGAGGCGTGTATTTTTTTCCCTTGGTTATAAGATTATATTACAAAAATTGATCACTGTTTCAAACCAGTTAAACACGAATATTCAAGTAACAAGGTTGTTTTAATGGATAAGTGAAAAAAGGTTACCTAGCACTTTACACAACTACATAAAAATTAAATAGAACAAATGAAATTTGTTTATGCATATGCAATACACTTTTATATCTTTAAGATTTCTAAAACTAAAACTTAAACTATCATTTTCTTTAACGATACCATATTTTGCACAATAACTTATACTTAGGAGAAATAATTTCCCATTTTCCACAAAATATATATAATTATGACATTCACATTGATAGTTTAAGAAACAAAATTTAAGTGAATATTCTATCTTATGCAGTTATCTTTGTGGACCCTTCTAGTCAGAATGCAACCAGTTGATGTATCTAATGCTTGACCCATTTAACAAAAGAAAAAGAGGGTCTTCACCTAAACAAGGTCAAACCATTTCGAAAGCTAAAATGATTTTATCGCATTTAAAAACATAGTTCAAGAGAATGTAAAAAACGAAACGTTTAAAATACAGTGCTATTATATTGCATGTATCAACTACAATAAGATAGCAGTCAACTGAAAGTAATTAAACAACTTTTTTCTTCCTAATATCACAAATTATACACATTTCCCCCTACCCCATGGGGATGAAGCCAAAACACAACTTTTCTGATCATAAGATGGACAGATTTGAGGGCAAAAACCAATGAGAAGTCCTCACAAGTATCTAAGTCTCCAGCAGAAGCCTCTCCTGATGAGTTCCCCCAGCTGGGATACAAGCTCCCACATCACTCCCACAACACACCTGTCTCCATGCGCTGGTACCAGCAGGAGGCTTAATATTTAATACTCGAGTGTTTCTAAAGAGCAGCATTGCTTTACACCACAACTGTCAACTGGATTCACAGTGCTATTTGCCCGGTCTTTATTCCTAATTCACACTGGCTAACACCTAGCACTCCTTCCCACAAGAGACTCCCAGCACCAACTGGCACAGGTCTGAAGGAGTATCTGAGCCACCAGAGCTGCCAGTTCACAACAACAGCTGCAGAGACACAAACAGCAATACAGAGGATAGGGAATAGCTCCCTTTCATCCTCCCATCACCTCGGAGGATCTCTCTGGAGCTATTAGAATGGAACTGCTCCCAAAGAGCTGCCAAGTGGCTGAAACAGGCCCTTTTGGGGCTCCACACTCCAACCTGCCCTAGGAAATCTCTACCTGCTCTGTGCCTGTGTGATGCTGCCCAGCTTCTGATGTTGAATTACTTTCCTCACACGTGGCCCAAGGGGGAGACCACATCTCAGTGCTACAAGAGGCCACCTCCCCTGCCTTTCCTTGGGCTGTGACCACACTGTGGGAGGTGCCAGAGGCGGCTCTGTTGCCCAGCTGGGATTAGCCTGCCCCGCTCAGGTACAGAGAGCAGGAGCCACCACGGCACACAGCATGGCACAGCCCAGCAGCCAAACCTCAGCACCAAGTCCGGGGCTCGGCCCCGAGCTCCACCAACCTCAGCTGCAGGCCAGGCCATGGGCTAACTCATTTCAAGTTGTGTTAAGAAAGGCTGGTGCTGTACATCACTGTGTGCCATCTTGGCTTGAATCCTCGGCAGAGGAAGAGAGGCAAGGAAGGTCCTTTTTTCCACCTGCAAAGACGCCTGGTGGTTTCTTCCAACAGCGTTAAATTAACCATTTTTAAATGCTTTGTGACTAGTGTTATTTTGCAGCTTTCCACTAGACAAGAAGTAATACTGCTGCTTCTAGCTTTCCTGGACACTGTCAGCTCGGCAGTCAGCAACCACCTTGTTCAAGGTGCAAAGTCCTCCCACAGGACTTGCAAGAACAGTTCCCGTACAAGCCAGCTAGACAGGCCACAGCACGGGCCACCCAAGCAGATGGCTGGGATTTGAAAGCTGCATGCACCAAGTATTTGGAAAAGCACCTCTTAGATTTTAAATTGCATATTTTGGTTCAGAACATGAAAGCAATGTGTGCTTCAGAAGGGTTAAAATGGCCAATGAAAATTAACCCAGTTCTTCTCCATTATACTTCCAAGAAACCAAAAAATCTTGAAGGTTGAATTTTGTGCTCCAACCCTCATCCAAACCTTCTACTGGGAGAAGCAGTTTGATGTCTTTGGCAAACAGCGCTCTGAAGAGGAATGAGACACTGGGACAGAAAGTGATCTATGGTAGCCAAATGCAAAAAGGCACATATTCCCCAAAAGGAGAGGCACCAGAGAAAGTTGTTTTGACTTAATCCCACAGAGGATCAGGAAAAAGAAAGTTGTGTAGCACTCACTTAACAAGTTACAATGCAAATGCTGAATGCCAGGGGTTAAATAGCGTATCAAACAGTTTCAGGTTAAGTATTCCCTTTTGCACTAAATAAAAGCCATTAAAATATACAGGAATAAAATGCTCAATTAGGGAGCTTTCTATGAAGCAAGAACACACAAATACAGTGGAAAGAATTGCACAAACCAGAAGTGTAATGAGTTACATCTACAACCTTGGACTGACCAAACCTTAGAAATAACATTTCCTATCACTTTGCGTTATTCATGATTGCTTGCTAATATGTCCTGTCATTGCAGAACAAACCTGACACGGCTGGCATGTGCACAGGCCCCTCCTTTATAGAAAGCTCACTAATCATAGTGTCATCGTAAGAATACACAGGAAGCGGAGACCACAAGGCCATGCAGCAATACATACTTATACCCTACGGACCAAGTATTTTAAGAACTCCTAATGTGTAGAGTTACTGTGGGGCTGCTAAGGAGCTCCTTGTTTTGAAGGTTGGTCAAAATTTATAGACAGGTGTTACTGGTTCTAGAAGTCCCCATGCTTAAGCATGACGTTGGTGAAATGGAGAGCTGAACTACCTGGGTGCTTTTGAAAGAAAGTGGAGGCAGTATGGAGGAATGAGGGGAGATTAAGGCAGATGTAGCACAGGACTGGAAGCGTTTGCCTTTTTTTTGGTAATAGCTGCTTGTCCACAGATATGATGCAGATGGCTGTCTGAGGTTTGCTAATACCTGATATCCTGGATAACACAGTAGTCAACACAAATTGTTCTAGGCTACAGCACCTTCTCACGAAGCAGATGCATATCTGACATCAAGAACAGAAGTAGCCTGGAGGGAAGGGGGAGAAAAAGCAGACGTTTAGTTTAAAATGAATACACATAGGCTTTCTTGCATCTCCAAACTTCAGCCCAGATCCATGGTACTGACAGTGACAAAACAGACAACCTTGGCACATGGAAGGAATTCCAGCACCTTTCCCTACTCTGAGGCACATGGATTTGTTGTTGGGATTGTAAACACACAGGAATTAAGACAGGAGTCAATGCTGCTTTATAAACAGCAGCCTCACCTCTCCCTTTCAAAGAAAAGGAACTGTAACCACAGGCTATGGGAAAGCCCAAAGCCCTCAGAGGCCTGATGAACTTTTCACTAGGCTGGTGGCCAGACAGCCAGGCATGCCAAGGGAGAAAGCACCCGAGGCATTTCACTGTTAGGCCAGCAAAGTCTTCTTGGCTACTGCTGACTCCACCTGACTTGACCAGATGCTGCGTATGCAAGTGCCCTCAAGAGCAGACACCCGCCATGCAGTGCTGCACAGCTCAGGAGGGACCAGGAACCCACTCCCAGCCCATGCAGGTCACTTGTGTCATAACCCCAATGACGTTTCACTTTGCCCCAGAACCACAGAGACAGGCAGCGAGTCAGCACTGTGCTTATGCTACCTCTGAAGGCAGGAGCACCACATTCACAGCTTCTTTTGGTCTGGTTCCCACCACTCAGCACTTGCTCTGCTCCAGAGTGGGCACTTCCCATCACTAATCTGGGGATCATGACAGCTGCTCTAGTAGCTACTTTACCAGACCTTGCTGTCATGCCTCCACTCTCCCAACTCGTTTGGGATCCTCATTGCTCTGGTATCCACACACATCAGCCCACTCCAGTTCCTGCTGAAGCCACTTTTTCCCTGTGTCAAGTGAGACCCCCCTTTTTTGACCTCAACTTTCAGAAGCAAGGGTGTATTTGAAGCTAGGAAGGATCTCAGAGGGCTCAGAAAAGAAAAGCTCTGCATTGCCAACATTAATTCTACAGGTCACAGGAAAAGACAGTGACAAGAGCCACGTATCTTTCAAGTTGGTGGCTATGTACTAGTACCAATGCTGCTTTGCTCCACCTCTCAATTCCGGAAGAATGGGACAATTTCACTCACACACTCCTGTGAAGGCAAGTTTTCTGAGTGTGGTTTTGTTCATCTGTCATACCTTTGGACTTAGTTCCCAAATATAAGCATCTCTGAATTGCCTGTTATTAGGGTTTGCGAAGCAGTGAAGTTCTGCTTTTTGGATGTTTTTGGACAATGTCCAAGTGATCTAGCCCTAATCAGAGCAACAAAAATATACAGCACACTGAGAAGTCTTTCCTCCACGCACAACCAAAATTTGCCTTGTGCTATTGACTGTGCTTGCATTTACAATACACAGCTTTTGCACTAAGATGTCTTATAAATTAGGCCAAAGGGAGTCCTTGATCAGACATTTTTAACACACAAACTTCTACCAAGGTTTTCTTCTGCAAGACTGTGTTAATACTATATTTTTTAAACTAACTACCATACTTAAACATCCTATAGTCTTTGTTAACTTCAAATCTACACAGCCTTTGGACAAGTGTTAACTCTGTGAACCTCCATCAAGGAGAGGCTGTTCCTAGATTTCTGTCTTCACAGAAACAGCTGTAAAATCCAGGTAACTTTGCCTTTAGGTAATTCCAGAGTGAAGTTTCACACACTCATCTTGTTTATAGCTTTCTTCCCTTTATCTGAGTGAAACCACTCACCGGAAATGAAAGAGCAAGCTTTGGCTCAGAAGACACTATGGTCCCACAAAGCCAAACCTAGAAGAGCTGGGAGAACTGAGTGCAGGGAAAAGATCCAAGTGAGATAAAGATGCATGGCATTTTGGCGGTAAGAGGTATTAAAACATCCACGCTCTGATAAGATACACATACTGTCAGAGGGCTACAAATTTACTGCTCTCCTTCCACTTTTATACAAGCCTGGACTTCCCAATTCCCGAAATCAGTAGTAGAATCGTATATCCAGATGAAGTGAAATATGCACAGATTGAAATTGACAAAAATTGCTTTTGCAAAGACTGTATATATATAAATACACACACACGCATCTATCTGAACTGAGCTCAGATTGGGAATTTCATGTGACTTTTAAATTGGATTTACCTCATCTTCCTCTTCAGACATTTTAGTGGAATTATCAGGGGATTTTACAGGCTTCTGGCTATTGGTTCCATTTGTCTCCTCTTTACCGTGCTCTGCCTCCCACTCCTGTAGAACTTCATCTATGTTGAAACGACGTCGATAATTTACAAAAAAGTTTTTCACTTGCACCACAGATTTGTTTCCAATCACATCAGAGATTGCCTGAAAGTCTCGGCCATATTTCCTGATTGCTAAAAGCAACAAAAAGAGAAACAAAAGCAGTGTGTTATTTCCACAAAGACCACAAATCAGGCTCAAGTCACAGCATAAAGATCCAAAGCTGAACTTCTGTCAAGGTTTCAAAGCTTCTTCAGATTAATCCAGGATAAAAAAAGAGTCTAAATTGGGCAAGAGACATAGTTAAAACAAGCCCTGGAGAAGTGAAGAAAATAGAGGTGTAGCAGAAGATGGGCAGAGTCAAATGTACAAGACCTGTGTAAATCTGCCTGTACTGCTTGAAACAGTTACACAGGCAAAGAGCATAGCAGTGACTCCAGCAGAGTTTCACTTTCTGAAAGCTTGGACAAGCAGACATTATTTCCCAACTTTCATATGATTCCATTTGTATTGCCCAGGGAGGGGAAGGGGGAATATTGTTTCCTTGTTCAAGTACATTCTTCAGGCATTAGTACATGGCAATGTCAAAATCCTCCTCATTAGCCACTGAAGGGAAACTCAGCTCTGAAATGCAGCAGGGTTTTGTCTATCAACAACTTAAGTACAAATAAACTTGTAGTGCCATACCTTGCACAGCAAGAAGCTGCTCATCCGTGGTCCAACGTGCATTAAATTTCTGGACGACCTAAACAGCAAAAAAAAAAAAAAAAAAAAAAAAATAGGTAACTTTATTTATATACTTTCACTAGTATCTGAGCTCATAAAAACATCTCAAAAGTACAACAAGGAATTAACTGTTAGTCAAAGTATAACATTAGCATTTATCTTCACAATTAACAAAGGTCAGAAAACAAACTCACCTCTGGAAGTCTGTATTGTTCTATACCACCTTCAAGTTTTTCTTTGAGTGCGCTGTTTGTCTGTTTGATATTCTGAATCTGAAAAGAAAGTTTCATGCCTTTAAGAAGGATTAATAAATATCTTTGGACAAGCTTTTTTCCAGCAGCCTTGGCAGGAACCTCACAAGCTCAGTCTTCCAGTTTTTCTCACAGCCTGCCTTTTCCAAAAAGAGAGTTTGCTATATTGGAATAATGTAAAGCAGAAGCAGCTGGCAAATCAGAAGATCCCATTTAATTTATTCTCTGCTGTCTACAAGTTATTTGGAGCAAGAACTGCCCCAACTTCCAGGTCCGTATAAAGCCCAGCGTAAGAAGACCAACCCCATTTGCAGCAAGTAATGGATCAAAGACTGCTGAAGAGTTCAGGTTCTCCCAGAGTGCCAAGAAAAAGGCTTCAGGCCAAAATACCAATTCTATTAAGTTTAATAAAGAGTTTGAGACAGATCTCTGCTTTAGAAACTGCAAAATTCTCAGATCTAGGCAACAAAGTAATGTAGCAAACTTGTATTTACTCACAAATATTTGAAAAACATTTGTTAGCTCCATCAGGGAAGCAAAGGGTACATAGGAAGTTTGTATGATACCTGTCTAGGAAGGACTAAGCCAAACATATCTGCCACTTCTAGAAGTACCACATGAAAAGGCAAAGGAAACAGCTGCTGTAGATGGAAATCAGACGCTGCTGAAACCAATGTCACCACAGGAAAGTTACAGTTAAAATAGAAGGAATTCTGAACTGCAAGAAATGTGAAGTGCCAACAAATGTTCCTTCAAGTCCCTGCTATGAACTTTTCCTTGCTTCACTTCAGGTCTAAAGTAGGCTTGCCCACAGAACTAAAACACAAGAGATGTAAAACCCAGAGCTGCATTCAGAGCACAAGGACAGCAGCTTGCCAACTAAGGCACGTAGCATTGTGCATCATCACTGCCAAACTACAAATTCCTGCCAAACTTTGCAGACTGCAAAAGGCACTACCAGCAAACCCAGCAGTCACTCCTGTACAATCCCGTTCATACCTGTCGTTTGATTGAGACCAATTCCATGTCCAGTTGTCTGAGTACAGTGGTAGCAGCTGTTGCATTAGCGGAAACAGCCTCCACATCTTCCTGGGAAAGGAACATTCCTTTGGGAGGTTTCCTCTTTGCTCTGTTCTTGGCCTGTGTACTGTGCTTCTCCTTCTTCACCTGAGGGACAGTTTCAGCAGGCGGCACCTGGCAAACAGCAGTCAGTCATTTTACAAAACTAGGTATCTTTAGAGATCCCTTCCAGCTCAAACCATTCTGTGACTCTTTTAGCCACCATCAAAGGCTGGAGAATGACAAAGCCAGTTTGCAGACAGGAAGACATTTTTGCTTTAAGTGGCACGTCACACAAACTGTCTTATACAAATCTCTCATTTTCTTTAGCAGCTTTCAGTGTTTACAGAGATACTGTGGTTGCCTTCTCTGCCCATTCTCATTTTGGGAGACAGATGCCCAATTTTGCAGCAGTTAAATGTCCTGCTTATTTTCAAACTCCTTCTTCTTGTTTTCATCATCAGGTCTGAACACACCAGTTTAACTGAACACCAGAAGGAAACAAAGTGAAGTGTGGAGACAGAAAGAACACAACTAAAACAGTTTACTGAGACTTGTTTTACTACCTACCAGACAGGAGAAGGAATAAACCAGATTTATTTGAAGGCAAAGGATAAAGGAGTGAGGTGACAATGGGATAGTTCTTAGATTGTGACACCATTTCTAGGAAGCCAGGTTTTCTTGCATAGCATTTGTGTATCAACTGTTCCATCAAAATGGTGCAGTTGTGCCTAAAATAAACTTTAAATCTTTTTTGGAAAAAGAGTATTTCACAGACCACTTACTATTTTTATCCTTTATGTCTAAAGCAAAGACAGGTAGATAGCCAGGACACTATACTCCAGATTCTTCAAGAGCACACCTGATTCTAAGACAGCAAAACCATTTCCTCCAGAAGTTATATTCAACAATCAACTCATACCCAAGATTTGTTACCCAGTGACTGGAACCTGGCCAAGAACACAGAACAGAAGAAGGGTGGCAAAGAGAGAAAAAACAGAGAGGGAAGGCTGTACATCCAAATCCTCTACCTGATCACTGCCAGCTTTAAACACATTCGCTTCATTTGGTGCTATTGTTTTCCTCCTAATTTGCAGCTACATGTAGTTTCTACAGTTTGTGGCATTTGCTCATTAGTGAGCATTGAATGCTTGCACTTGAAACCACACGAGGCTGAGGACGAAACCCCAAGTAAGCATGAGGTTCTGACTCCCAAAGGACTCCAGCACAGCTGCCACAGATAAAAGCTTCCACCCTCCTCATGAGCACAAAGGCCAGAGCCTCATAGCAGCAGCAATGTGGACAATTGGCTGCTCTCAACCTTTTTCTGCTGTCCATTGGTACAAAGTATTCCATGAGATATGATTCCTAGGACAAGGCAAGAGGCAAGAGATAATTCTTGCCATTGCAGGACGGATACCCCTATTTCTCTTTGCAGATGGGAGTGGTGAGCAGGAGAAACCAGACTGGTTTAGCTATGAACAAGTGAGGAAAGCTCTGAACTCTGCTTCAGAAGGAAGCACTTTGATAACTGAGCCAGCTAAATTATTCAGCATGGACAGGCATTTCAGATCCACTCATATTTCATCTACATACACTGCTTCCCAGGACCATGCAGCAATGTCTCACTACAGGTTCAGGCTGTCAGTTGACCAACATGGAATGCCTGCAGTGCAAACATCCCAGAACCCTCAACATTAAAGAAAAATGAAAGCAGTTTCAAATGACTGTTTTACACCGTTCAAAAAATGCAAAGCTCTTTTGTGTTGTGGACAAGAACCAGAGCTCCAGCAGAACAATTTTTGACAGCTCCAAATGCCTCTAGGCCCCAGCAAAAACTGGAACATCTACTCTGTCCTGGAAACTCTTCTTTCCTGGCCACACACATCTCTCTCTAGAACTAAATCAATTTTTGAAAACCAGAGAGAATTAAAATGAAGGGATTTAGAAGGGATTTAGCAGTGCTCCTGTTTATTTAGATATTGCCACTGCTATCCAGTGCACTTCAGTCTTACATACCCCTTAATACAAAGTTCCCTTCCTCAGATTTCACTACGTAAAAAGAAGATAAAACTATCTCAAGCTATGTAGCAGAGGATGAAGTGGGAGGCACTTCCAGGAACAAGGGAGATACAAAGAAAGCAGGTCAAGGTCATGACCTCAGTATTATGGAGTCACTATGTGAGGAAACCCGAACAGCTGCACTAACACTGAAAGTAAAGAAGAAAATGAGAAATGAAGATTCCCCCTCCAATGATCCCCAAAAGAAGAAACAGATGAGAGATTTCAGATACTCTGAGAAATCCCAGTGTTACTGGGCAAGTCAGATAGCAATCAGCAGGTTTCACAGCTGAAAGAAACCATCTCTGCAGGTTTGAGACAGGGAGGTTCTTTACAGTAAGAGTACTGGGCTGCTGGCACACAATAGCCCCTGTACATCTGACCACATCCTTAAACCTAATGATCAAGAACGATCTTATCCCCTCCTGGTTACCTGCTCTCTCTCTCTCTCTCTCTCTCTCGGCATTTCAATAAGCCCTGAGTTCAGGTACTGTAAAATCAGAATCACTGAATCATTAAGGTTGGAGAAGACCTCCAAGATCATGGAGTCCAACCTTTGACCAAACACTACCTTGTCAACTGAACCACAGCACTAACTTCCACGTCCAGCTGTTTGTTTCTTGAACACCTCCAGGGATGGTGACTCTACTGTGTCTCCGGGCAGCCCATTCCAGTGCTTAACTACTCTTTCAGTGAAAAAATTCTTCCTGATGTCCAACCTGAACCTCCCCTTGAGGACATTTCCTCTCATTCTGTCACTGATTGCCTGGGAGAAGAGACCAACTCCCACCTTCTACAACCTCCTTTCAGGTAGTTGTAGAGAGTGATAAAGGTCTCCCCTGAGTCTCCTCCTCTCCAGACTGAACAACCCCAGCTGAACTCTCAACAGGCTATGAAGGCTGTCAGCTTCATTTTGCCCTCCAGCACAATCCCCGTCCAACAGAGTCCCCACAAGGCTGTCTGCCATGGCATACACAGCCAGACTGCATATGTTCCATGAGTTTCATATTGGTTGGAGGGCCATGGCCTGTACCAGCATGACAAGGAGGGCACAAAGCCTCCTCCCACACTAAGATTTTCTGCAAAAATGTCTTGATGGTAACTGTCCAAACCAGACATTTGATCTGGTTTGGCCTTACAAGAGATGCAGCCAAGTTGGTGAAGAACTACCTTTCCCGCTTCTGCAGCAAATTCAGAACATGTCAGCATTGGTTGGGAAGAAGAAGTAATAAAAGGGGTTGAAGGGAGCTCTTTTACAGAGGCAAGCTTTTGAAGAGCTTACAGAAAAGTCTGAACTGTAAATTTATTAAAATGATGGAGAATGAGACAACAGTATTATTTACAAAACACTACAGAGCTGCAGTACACAGCTGCAACTTAGCCAAGTGAGAATCCTTCCTGTCTGGGAGCTTCCTGCTGACGCTTCTGAGAACTCAGTTTCTTGTAATGATTAATACAAATGGCTTCTCATCCACTCTGCCCCTAGGAAGACATTAAGGGTGCTGGTTCCTTCAGTGGAAACAACAGCTAAACTTTCCTGGAAATTCTAGAGCACTCTCAACGTGGGAGAAGAGCAGATGGGAATGTTGTGATTTTTCAGTTATTTCCATTCAAAACTATTTGTTGGAGACATTAATCTCACTGACAGTGACTGACAAAACTGTTGCTCTGGGACTTTTTTTTGACTGTGTGGGATCATGTTTTTAAATATTTCTAGTAGGTTTTCCCTAAATATGATCTTTTTAAAAAATTAAGAAATGAAATAGAATGACTGTGGGAAAGGAATCAGGCTAGAAAAAAACAGGAAAGGGAGCTAACTTCAAGGAGAGACGGCCTTAAGCATTTTCCTGTAACTCACTCACACATACAACCCACGCTGCTGAACGAGTTGTTTTTATTTAGTAACAGGTAACCTGCAGGTTATATACATGAAGATGAAGTACATGCTTTCCTGTAGGCTAGGTTTTCAAAACTGTTGTATTTGTGTGACTATTTTCATCCAGAACTCTATGCCCACTGAAAATGAAGTATTTGAAGTGAGATGCAAGTACTACATTTTGAGCTGACATAACAACAGGTTAAGGCCACTCTGCCAGACAAAATTAACTGGTCACAAAAACTTTCTCCTTTACTTTTCACAAATATAGCTGCAGTCCTGGTGCTACTGAAATGACAACTATTGATGGGGATTTCAATACATCAGGAATATACCTTAGAGCCTAACGTGTACATAAACACACTTGTTGGTCTACCTAGAACAAAAGGATGTATTTCCCCTCCACCAAGCCATCTCCACAGGGGAATGTGCTTCTACTCCATCTCCATGCAGTTGGGTTGATGTAAACCACTAAGGGTGGTGGTTTAAGCTAACACAGCCAAAAAGAAGATAAAAGAGACTGGAAACAATCACACAGTATATTATCATGGGATGTAAAGTCTTAAATTTTCCCAGCTCTATCCATAATGGAGATATAATAGATAATAATAGATAAATAACTTAGTTATCTATACTTGTCTTGATCTAAGAATAATTCTGAAGACAATTCTTCTTTTCTTGTATGACAACTATACAAAGCACAAAAAGAAAATTAGATACTGCAGCTTCTACATGAAGTAACTAGTAAGTAAACATTTTCATTTTTACAGAAGTAAGAAAAAGAATTATACCTCCTTTTTGCTCTCCTTGTTTTGTTCAACTTCAATGTCAATAGGGTTATTTCCATTTGCTTCCTCCATTTCATCCTCACTGGAAGACAAAAGCAAACAGTACTGTATTAGTTTGTGAGGCTCTCTTTTTCTATAAATAACATGCTAAAACAAATGCATGAATGCCATAGCAAGCCCAACAGCTTTCGTTAGTTTTATTCCCAGGATGTGGGGTTTTTGGGGGGTTGGTGGGTTTTTTTGCTGTTGATTTTATTTGGTTTTGGTTTAAGTCAATAAATTCTTAATTCTGAAGATAGTACATACAGGAACACTTCTCAGCAGTGTACTTAGGTAAAATAAATCTACACAGATGGAGGCAAGAGACATGAAATTAATTCCACAAGTTATCTTTTGAAGAACACGGGACACTTAGCTTTTTTACTTCAGGCAAACTGAGACAGAAAGAAATAAATACATTAAGTAGCTAAAAAACAGATTTCATACAACTACTTAATATTTAGCAAAACAGACATGCACAAGATGAACTCCCTCAAAAACAAGCACAAAAAACATTAGGTTTTTCTTTTTTTTTTTTTCAGTGACAGCCTCACATTTCATTCTCCCCTGGAAAAGAAAAAGATGTTATCAGTTACAGAGTAATAATAGGCATAAAATTGGGGCCATATTGAAAGTGACCTTGGCACACCTGTCCAGTCTGGCTTCAGTGGAATTTTAATCAGACATTAAATCAAATGCATTTTCATCATTTAGCATTTTTGTACTGTACACAACCAAAGTTAATTGCACCATTTGAAACGATGCCCAGAAACAGAAGAAATAAGCTGATGTAATCAAAGCTTTTTTTTTTAAATCAAAAAAATAAACCTATTTTGTCATGTCAAACTTCATAGCCTAGGCTGAGGAGCATCAACTGGTGCAGGCATGTCACAGCTCCAGTGCAGGGCAGGGCTGTGCGCACAGGGAGCAGGGAATAGCAGGCACAGCATGTGCTGGTGAGCTTGGCTGTAGCACTCACGTGGCCACCTCCCTGCTGCAGCCACATCCTAAGCAGGAACAGGCTGCCATCCTTTTCCACAAGAGCAGTCACTTGTACAAGCCACTTCTGCTCTCCCAAGCCACCTGGCTCACCAGCTAATTCACAAGACTTAGTCTGGGTAATGATGATTCCAGGGAATCAATTCCCAGGCATCCCCTCCCAGAGCTGTACACACAAAGCCCCTCACATACAACTTAGAACAGCTGCTGAAAACCTGAATGCACTGGGAGTTGTATTAGTGACAATCTGAGGGGTTGGGGAATTTCCCTGCCTAGCCACAAAAGGGATATAGAGGTACTTGAGTGAGATACCTCAGATTGCCTCCTCTCAACCCCATCTCCAAAAGAACTTCCTTGCGTTCTCACCTGGGTTCAGATTTCAGCCTTTTCACAACAGTCTTTGCTATGCTGACAGTTTGCTCTTGTATTCTAGCAAGTTCCCTAGACATGAGCTAGATTAAAGCCCACCCCTTCATTTCTGCAGTTGTAGACACTGATTGCTATAACCAAAGAACACTTCTGAAGTTCTGCCAACACCGACTGGCACAGTACAACCTGAAAATCCAGGGACCCTAAACTCACCCAGCATGCAGCGCTGACAAATCCCTTGGGGGTGTAGGGGTTTGACTGTTTTTACATAACGGAGGGGAAGAAATCAAACATCAAGCTGATGGCCTGGTGCTTAGCTCGCAGCAGATGTAAATCAAGTTAAGCATTTCCAATCCAGCTGCCTTCCTCAAAGGTTACAAAATTACAGCACATGGCAGCCCATTCAGTTCTTTCCCCTTCACCAGATGGTCTGAGGTGCTACTTTTCCCAGCAAACAGGCATAGGTACTGAGAGGTGTATTTCTCAATTGGAGTAATTTCATTTGTGAGCACAGAACAAAAATAGAGAGGCAGTATTAAAAGACCCTAAACTACATAGTACAAGACAAACACATACTGCATATAAAATATTTCCCCTCCCCTAATAAATTAGTAAGAAAACTGGAAAACTAAAACAAAAAAAACCCAACCACCAGGATGGGGAGCAGAAAACCAGACAAGTCTTTGCAGAGAAGAGAAAAGAACAGAATGGAAAAAGAGACTCGGGTCAAAGAAAGCCAACCAAATACTGGACAAAGTTGGCTGGCAGTATTCTCCCTGGCCCTGCCTGTTAAGCAAGTATTGCTGACCTAATGGAGAGATGGGAGAGGTTGAGTGAGTCATTGGTGTAGCACAGCTCAACCCTAGAAACACATTTCTTTCCCCTTCCCCAACAAGACTTGGTCATATGCAGTGGAGCCAGCAAACATCCAACTGGAAAATGCAACACCTCCTCTGAGGGCAAAGACTTTTGCAGAATTTTGCCCAATTATGTCACAAGTCTTGCAAAGGCTGGCACACCTCAAGTTTGGTCTGCAAAGACATTAACTGCATTTTAGAGCAGCTTGAGAAGGCACCTGCATCAAGCAGACGGAGTTGCTGTTGTTCAGAGGGATTGTTTTCCTTACAGTCACCTGAAACCTCGGCATTTCTGAGGCTTTTTCAGCTCCAGAACTAGGTGAAGTCACCAAGTGGCAGTAACTGTAAAGATACAGCAATACGCACAAGGCCACTGGCTGACCTACCTTCAAGGGCTTGCATGGGTATCCAGGAGGGTGAGCTTGCAGAAAAAGCATGAGTCAAGCTCATCTGGTAAAGCTCAGTAGCTAATGACCTCCTGAACACCACCAGCCTCACCCAAATCCCAAAGCACCCAGCATTCCCTGGAACAGCTCTGGCTGTTCCCCTGTGCTACTGTAGTGGTTTGTTCATTCTTAAATGTGGATCACAGAGGCGTGTCAAGCTTCTCAAGTGGCTTTAAAAAGTTGCCAGTATTCAAACTAGCCAGTTGATTGGTTCTGTCGGGTCTAGAGGAAGCTGTAAGCACCTCTTTGCAAAAGAATCACTTCTGTGGCTGATAGAGCCCTCTTTAACTAAAAACCCAAACTATGCTCAACCATGACAGCTACCCTCTTCTCAGTCACTCAAAATCAGAGCCTTAACTTCATCCTTCTCAGAGAACAGAGCTTGGCCTGGCAGCCTTATGCTGGTCACAGTTTTCCAAGGGGCAGGAGAGGAAGGGTCTGTGCGTGTACAGACACAGGCTGAGAGGGGTCCTGCACTGGAGCTTGTTTCCTGTATCAGGTGCACATTCTCACTCTGCTGAGCATCACATGGAGGAAATAAAGGCAGATTTCAGCTCTTTCATTAATTCCTTTTACTGTCCTGCTTATCAGCTTCTCTGGCTCTGCTGACAACAGTGCCAATCAGATTGTAAACAGCTTTAATTTCAATTTCCCAACCCTCAAGCGGTATCAGAGAAAAAGTTCTAGAATGGTGGGACTGTAACCAGTGCACTACAGGGCAATCAGGAATTGCAGTGTCAAAAAACGGAGCACAGCTAACTGCCAACTGCCTTTTGGCTTTAAGCAAAGCAAAACATGCACAGCAGGGAAGAGGGGTGGGGAAAGGTGTGGTACCAGGAAACATTTTGGGGAAAATCCTACATCTAGTTTCTTACAAGCTAACAGGAATTTCTGGGATAGACTGAAGAAATCAGTGTGTGGCAATACACAGCCCTTCTGCTTGCAAACCTACCTTTCCTCACGTTCCCTTTTTTGTTTACGAGCATGACGGTCCATCACACTAGTTTTAGTCCTTGTCTTCTTCCAGGAGTAGTAAAATTTCACCAGGCTGGCTATTGATTTGTCAGGAAGCTGTAAATTAAACATGTATCCTTTTATATGTTTGTATGTAAAGTATCCCCCAGAAGTTCACATAAAATTGGTCTGGTTTTTCCAAGGAACATCTGACCTCTTTACATCGGATTCTCTCAAAGGCTCAAGCAAGGCAGTTCTACAACCTTTCCAAAAATGATCTATGGGGGAGTGTTTCAGGTTAGTGACTACTATTTAGGACATCAAGATCTCTAAAGAGCATCTCAGCAAGCTTCCACTCACCAGTCGAGTAGCTGGTTCCCTCCAGCATAGGGGAAACACAGCAAGAGCAAATCTGAAATGAGGCCTTGAAACTGAGATAACAGTTTAAAAGCCGAAACAAACCTAAAAGCCAACACAGACACATGTAAACAATCACAGAAACTGCTGAATTGCAATCACCCCAAGCATACCTTTGACGTTTGTTAAATAGGTTTATTCACACCATTCACATGACAAAGGTCTCAACAAAGGATGTTTTCAAAAGGTGAAACGTTACTGTATGGTGAACTGAGGGTACAGGAAAACAGAAATATTTTTTTTTGTCCTCTTACACTAATGGCATTACCCTGGAGCAATGAAAGAAAAGTCTGCCTCCAAAAAGCATAAAACTACATTAAGACTAATTCTCTACTTTTGAGGTACTCTACATGGATGCTCTTACACAGGACTTCTAAAAGGTTAAAGTCCAGCCTTTTCTGATGAATGTTTATTTAAGTGTCTGATTCAATTTGGAGGGCAGAGCAGGTAGGGAGGAAAACAAGACTGAGCAAGAGCCAGATCTCTTTCAATTAGACACTGCAGTTTAGGTCTTCACTCGAGACAAGCCTGGTTCTCAAACTGCAGACTGACTTTAGGTTCTAATAACAGATCACACCAGCAGTCCCACTCTGGCCCACAGCTGCACACAGGCAGAAATCCATTGGTGCTGACAAAGCACAGGTACTAAGTCAATGTTGTGATGCCAACAGCCATGCAAGAGGCTGGTGTTCTGAAATTAAAAAGAGTTCCACAGAACAAACTCAGGGACAAGGCTGTTCATGACAAACAGCCACTTGGCTATAAACCCCTGCTAAGAGTGCCAAAATATCAGAACCAGCTCCGGTAAATAATGTAACTCGCCTTTCATTCTCTGGCTTTGGAGATTTCTCCCCTCAGTTCCAATCTGCACGGGTGCTAATGGGGCAGCATCTATAAACTAACAACTAACATGCTCCTGAGCCATTGATTCCTGTCCCCTGCTAAACACAAAGCTTCGTGCCATTTAATTCCTTTCATGCACAATCGCTTTCCTGGGAGCAACAGTAAAAAAATATCATTACCTAGGGAACAGTGCACGAGCTTGGCATCCCTGTACTGGAATGCAGTTCACTCAGGGACAGAGCACCATGCTTCTGCACATAAACCAAATTGAGAATTTCTTGCTTTGGCAGTTAACCCACCAACAGGATGGGCTTTATGTTCTCTTTTTTCCCCAGGACATTCTCCTGCCCTATTTCCCCCCCCTATATAAGAACAGAGGAATAAAGAAAAGAAGCTACACTCTTGAAGAGTTCCATCACCTGGATCCAAGGGAGTGGGAGACCCTAGGACTCCAAGAACATTTGGAAATGAACATCAGTGCAGGACAAGGAACATCAAGGAAGGCATGACAAAAACAGGCCTCTTTCTGCCACCCTTCTGAAAAGGGACCTTCATCCTTAGAAGGCAAGTCACCTTTCGCTTTTCAGCTGGATAACCAACACAGACCTGCGTCACATGTGCTTTAAAGAGGCTGAACAGATGGCAACAGCCTAGGCTCACTTCAAAGGGTCAGAGCCAGTGGAACTGGGTCCTGCTGGAACACTCAAGAGGCTACTTTACTGAAGGAGAACAAATAACAAAGTCTAGTTCCCACCCAGTTGATGAACCCTTAAAGACACTCTCAAGATACAATTAACAAAAAATTTTTACATCCTATCCTCTCCCTCTTTCAAAAGAAAATTGCACACTCCCCAGCACTTTCAGGCAGAAACCTACCCTTGAAGTTTTCAATCATATGTTTAAAACAGTATCATTACCAACCAAAAGCAAAGGACTGAATACTTGCAATGATGTATAAACATCTATCACAGCATCCACTGACAGTCCCAAATCACATTAAGCACAGACTTTGTCATTAAGTAAAATTAATTCCTAAAAATCAGGCTGTAAGAAAGGAAATCAACTTTGCACAAAGATGATCTTTACTGCATACGTGTGGGCATGTGTGTACAGACCATGCCTGAACTCCAGCTGAGACAAACACTACCATAGCACACAGGGGACTGAAAACTGTAATTTCCAACCAAAACAAAAATCACAGTCAAAGTTTATCCTGAACCAGTAAAGCACTTCAGGAAAATACTTCTATAGAGACTCTGGGAATAACATTGTTTCTTTCTATTCATGGTAGCATTTTTCCTCTAACATCCCCTTTGGCCTGTTCTCTCCCAAAAGCATTAGACACACACTTAGCACAAACTGCACTGAAGATGACGGTCTGTTCTGCTTTTCCACTCCTGCAACACCACTTACCATCTGCTGGATCCTGTGAAAGGTTTTCCCGTGGAAACTGAAGGCCTGTTCAAACAGGACCTTGTCTTCCACCGTCCACTCATCTGGGAATGGAGTAAAGTTTGGCAGATCTGCCAAAGACTTCTCAATGTTGTGCTTGTGCCAAAACAGCATCCCAAGAGCCTAGAAATAATACAGACACCAAGGTGAAAACTGTAATCAAAAGAAACATTACTGGAAAATGGAAAGGGAGAGCTACAACATTTTTCTTAGGCAACACATTAGACACAATTTTAATTCTCAGCTACATCAGATGCTTTTCTGAGTGCAAGAAACCTGGAATCTGCCACCCACCTAGGCTGTGAAGACCAGCCCGACGTTTATCAAAACCACACAGGTAGTCATGTAACAAAAGACTAGCAACAGAAAGGTGGAAGAAGAAACTTAAGAAATTACTCCGGCTTTACTGATCATGGTATGCACAGATAAGCTGAGCAAAGGCTTGGGGAGTCTACCTACAAAAAACTGGACAAGAGGCAGCTTCTTTCCAGTGCTGGACTCCATTTCCTGGAAATTGGGATGATTTAGTTGACTGGGGGTTTTTATAGTTGTTTAGGGGGTTCTTTCTGAGGGGGAAGGGGAAAAGAATGAAAGAAGAACTAGAAGAAGGAAAGGCAGAGAACATGCACCACCTTGACTTGCTGCTAAAAAGTCCCTGGCCCAAAGGAGGAATAAATCTCACTCATTCTGGGGGCTGCTCTTTTATTCCCTTGAGAGAGGCCTCATTTTGCTGTTGCAGTCTCTGGTTCTCAGTTCCAAAGACAAAGTGCCTGTGCTGCATTTCACCACCTGCAAACCATTCTCCTCCTGTTGTCTCCGAGACACTCATGCACAGCCCCCGTCTCCCAGGGGTCCACAGCCCCTGTGTGTTATGACACATCACCACCTCTGGCATGCCAGCAACCACTGCGAGTCATTTTGGGAAGGCCTGACTCTGCAGAGCTAAAAACCAGCCTTTCACAATTGCTGTGAAGTGAAAACAATCCCTAACATGCTGAGTAAAATGTAAGAGTAACATGCTCATCATATGCAAACTCAGCTCAGGTTTCACAGCCATAGTTACCCTCATCTAGTAGTTTCGCTCTGGCCACCCAGCGTTACAAAATCCCTCCAAAACCGGGGTTTCCCCATTATGCTTTGCTATACAAAAAGGCAGTTCCTTTACAGGATCTCATGCCCCTGAGATTCTCCAGAGAGTATGCATGTAAGTGTTGGTGTTATCCAAGATCTTTCCCAGACCCTACTGGACAAGATCTCAGCGCTGCCAGGACACCTTCTCCTCCCTTTTGCCACTGTGCAAAACAAGTAGTAGTCTTGGTTGCAGCACAGGCACTCGAGATGTCACAGGAGCCACACAGCCATTCTGGCAAGGATGGGGTCAAAGAAACTATTTTGCAGTCATGAAGGACTGAGTTTTCTCTCCCCTGACATCCTCCTTCAGCTTCAGATATGAGCTCTACCTGATATCCCTATGAGGAAGGAGAGGATAAACAAGGAGCGAGACATTTTGGGAGGACAGGGTAGCACTGAGGCGTTAGTGAGGACTGAGGGGAGAGCTGCTTACATAAAGCAAGAGACAAACAAAAAGGTTTTCCTTACAGGCCTGTTTATCAGGAGATCAGTATTCCTCTTCCATCCCTGCCTGTGCTCCCCTGGAAGAACTCTGCACTCACACACAGGTGAGCACAGGGCTTTCCCAGGCTCCTTTGTCCCAGGGTGTCTGACAAAGGCTGGCAGGAAAGCCCAGGTCACAGCATGACTTACTGTGGTGCTTCCAAAAGTCTGTGACTGCTACAGCTCAGCACAACCATCCACAGCTGTTTGCACCACCAGCTGAAGTGTCTGCCCTGCCGGAGCTCACTGGCCTGCAGAGAGCCTGCCCTTTGCTGCCCTGGAGCTGACCAGGCTGCAGGGACTCCCACAGCACAGCCCTGAGCCTCCAGCCATCATCTACCAGGAGTAGAGCCAACAACAGGGCACTAAGCCACGGGCAAGGGGAATGAAAGGACAGGGATGGGAGCCGTGCTGGCACAGAAAGGGCAGCTCGACGGGAACACCGCCGGGCAGAGGAGCACCAGTGAGCACATGCCCCAGCACCCTGCCAGCAGCTCCCACTCCCTGCAGCAGACTCACACGTCTCAGCCTGCAAAGAGAGGGTTTGGGCTGTGGGCACAGCTGGAAAAAAGGCAATCTCTGTATGATAACTGTTAGCCAAGCCACCTGGACAGCGGAGCAAAGTGACCGGCTGTCAGGGGAATGTGCATGTGGGAGAGGGCTGCCATGGCCAGCAAAGCCCAGAGATGGTGGCCAATTGCTGAAGTGAGCTTTTACTGCCTTCCAGGGAGTCTGTATCAGCTTGTCCAGTTACCCAGCCAACAGCAACTCTGATGATACCTGCTGAAGACAGAGTTTCCCTTGGTGACACAACAAATCATCCTGATTTGAAAGCCTTGACACTTGTCCCTGTAATACAAAATGAATGCGTGCCTTCCAGAGAAAACAAGATAGATCCTCTCCAGTTATTTCCTGAAAATGCCTAGCGCAGCTCTCTAGGAAATCCCAAAGGACCTGGGAAACCTGTTTAACTCCAGAGTATTATGTGAGAGTGCTACAGAAGGAATAAGAAAATTTTTAGGAGTAGGGAGACTTTTACAAGCTGCTCAGCCACTTTACACTCTGATGTGGCAAGTCATGCAACTTCTGTACACAGAAGGGGAAAGAAAAAATGGAGAAAAAGACTTCAAGGAATGAGTGGGAGGTCCATATTTTCAACGTTAAAATGAATGCAAATCTCTGTTAGCTGATTTTAAGTTTTTCAAACCACAAAAAATAGGCGGGTTTTTTTAAAGATGGCAAGCTTCATTTTGATCAGTCTTCTGTATCATTCTATACTTTCCAAACAACACTTCTCCACTAAAATAATGAAACCCTTTCCTACTATTCCGAGACCATCTCTCTTGGCAAATGTTACCCACGATATCCAACACTAGAGTATACCAATATCAGCTGAATAGAGTCATCTTTATTTTCATTTTAAGTTCACAGCCTTTTGATGCTTTGACGTTCCTTTTATTGCTGTTTTCCACTCTTAGAAACAATTATCAAATCAGATCATTCCTGGTTTTGCTGGAAATTTTGCTGGCTATCTCAACTTCAGTGTTCTTGTCTGATCAGTAAGAAGTCTTTCTGAGCATGAGTATCAACTACTCAAAGTCTGACTCAAGGATGACAGCAGAATCATGTACATAGAAGCCCTTGCCCATCCCAATAATTTGTTTCTATGCTCACAGCCTCTGTCTGAACAATTTAATAAACTTTCAAGTTTTTGTAGAATCTCTTTGTAGAGACAGTTTGTGATTTGCCAAAACACTAAGTCATGAGATTCCCTGCCTTCCCTTTCCAGGCAAGTATTAGTTCATGAGGAAACTCCACAGAATTCAGAAAAGTTTCCCAGGCACAGATCTAATCATCTCCCCAGCAAGTTCTGAAATCATTGTCAGTTAACACAGGAAAGATTAGTACACAATCCTAGACCACAGGGAATAAAGGAGAGGTCTGTTCTTCAGACCAGGATTTCCATCCCTAGGTTACAAGTACTGGCTAAGGTCAGTGGCAGCTGGCAAAGTCATCCCCTGTTACTGCACTGACAGACAAGGTGCTCATCTATGAAACGCAAAATGATTTGCAGCACAGTTTTAAGGTAAATAACTCTGGGTATCGGTTTGCCTCAGAAAAGCACATGATGGTTCAATAGCTCATTAATAACTGCCAAGACATCCATGAAGCAGAGACAGAGCAGTCAGCTGGAAACTGCAATGCAATCAGGCAGCTGTCCAAAGATAAGCCAATCTTTTTAACATTGTTTAAGGGTTCTGAAAGTGCTCAAGAAGCAGTCACCAGAGGAAGCATAATACTAGTGGCCAGACTCCATTAGAAATTATAATGGTTTTGTTTTTTTTCTTCTGACTCTTGATGTAAAACTAGGGGTGAACTCCGTATCCACAGAGCACAGGCTACTATTAGGAACAGTCAGTTTTGGGATAAGTAGTAGAGGAGAAAACACAGAAGTTACAGAAAGAAAGAAGCAGTTCTAGGCAGTCACTTGAAGTCATGTTCAAATACATGCTGAAAAATATTTTAAAATATTCAAAGGGTTGTTACCTGCTCCATATTGTATCCATGCTTCTCTTTAGCAATGGCAATATATTCATCCACTGAAAAACAAAGAGAAGGTGTAAGTGCATCTCATCACATATTCCCTTCCCCTTCCCAGTCAAAAACCCAGATCTGCAGCTCTGACTTTAGCCCTCCAGAGACAACTCATCAACAGCTGCTGTTTCCAACAATTCAGGAAAAGAAGGAAACAAAAGAAAAAAAACAAGTCACCAGACAAACGACATATTTTCCTTAACAGCCTAAATGATGCATGATATCCAATCCAGTTCCAGTACTTCTGAAACACAGCCTATAGTATTTCAGAACTTGTTCATCAAAACTGTAAACATGACTGTATCAGCTGCTTTTTGCGGTGTGTGTTCATTTTGGTGTGGTTTTTTTATTGGTTGGTTGTTGGTGGTTTTTTTTTAATACCCCCAAAGTAGTTGTTTTCTTAAGGAAAAACATCCCCAGACACAACCCATATCTTCCAATACTGCCAGAATCCCAGTGTTGCACAACCACTGCAGATATCCTGGTAAATTTTTCAATTCTTAGGTCTCAGCAGTTTTTATCTTGGATCAAACCCCACCCCCTCCTGTATTATTATGCCCCATGAGCTTTCAATCTTTACAATGAGAACATGCCCTGAGGACTTACACTTTGTACAGATGGGACTAAACCCAAACGTCTTTCACTCAGAGTGACCAAGCTCACATGTCCAACAGCACCCATTTGTGAGGAATGGATCAAAGTCAGTACTAGTGGTGGTGTTCTGAAGTCTGTGCCCTTATGCCTGGTCATTATTAATCACACTGTAATGACAATAACACCCTTGAAAACAAACAAAAAAATAATCTAAAAGGTGAAACTCCTCCTTCCCCTGGAAGTGGAAGATGCCAGAAGCACTGGTTGTCTGTATGACAACCTGACCTAAGTGTCCCCGACCTACAACAGATACACACAGCCAAAGTTCTCATCCTACAAAATTTGGACTTCACAATGAGTCACATAGCAATGAACTCAAAAATCATTCCCCCTTCCTCTCCTACAGATACAGAGGGATGAAAGCAAATTCCACTACTGAGCACCAGACTTATGGAGAGCATGCGCAGCACCTCCGGAAGGAAATGGTTCTGTGAACTCTGCAGCTAAGGAAGCCACATTTCCCAGTCTGGGCCTCATGATTAACTTCAGCTCTCAAATGTGCTTCTCCCATATTTTTTGCCTTTATAAACGCTCTTATGGAATAGTATGGCATTCTTAAAGCTGGTTCTTCAAGCTGGGACAGTCCTCAATTATCCCTTCAGCCTAGAAACTAAGCTATGAACTCAAAATGTACTGGGAAAACAGAAAGGATAAATCAGAAAACACACAGCAGGAAAGCACCAGCCTCTTACTTTCAACTTGTCATTAATAATAAGAATTTAGATCTAGGTACTTAAAGTAGACATCCCATCTTTAGACTAGCCAATATGACATGTAATAGCAATGCCAGACCTTCATTTGGAAAGGAAAAGCACAAAAATTTTGTGTTAATTTTCACAAAAAGCTGTTAGGAAAGAGGGCCTTGTTAAGTGCCATGCGAAAGTCCATGAGAATATTAATACAGCCACATGTTGTGGCAGGAGAAGAGCATGCTGTAAACACAGGCATAGTTCCACATTATCAAGGACATTCCATGAGGTTCTTGTCCTTCCAAGCACCCACTTGCACACAATGGTGACTCCCAACAGGCTGACAAACCTGTTCATTGCTCCATGTTCTAGATCCATTCAGTAAAAGTTTTATTAGCCTGCTAGAAAAAGGCCTAGACACAACCATTAATTTGCACTGGTGCACCACAAACACATCTGTCTCTCCAAGTCAACCAATTGTTTCTAAGAACCATGCTGAACTGGGATGAAAACCATCCGTTCTTGCAAACAACCTTTTCTTGCACAAAGGAAACAAAATAGTTGCCAAGGCAGTGGAGGTGCTTGGGACAATGACCAACTTCCTGGGCTGAATTTGCTGCATTCACTGAAAGAACATCCTGAGGGTTACCAATGCCTATTACCTCGAAAATCAGCTTTGCCACAGGGAAAAAAAAAAACCCAGCTTGTAAAACCACATCCCAAGCAGAGAACGTGATCCAGAAGAGACACACAGAGTAAACTGGGACAGAGAGGGGAACTGCCTCATATACATACATCCTTCCCCCCTCCACATGCCAAACAGGACAGGAAACATCAGTAAGATGTGGGCAGAAGAAAAAATTCAGGTGCTTCCAGAGTTATAGATGGTTATAAAACCACATCAAAAAAAAAAAAAAAAAGGCTGCCAGGAAACCCTACATGCAGCACTTCCCTGTAGTTCAGTTCTCTGCTTCCTTAAAAACAGGTATTGCACATGCAGTGTTATATATTTTGTCTAAGGAGGACGTGAAGGAAGGAGGAGGGAAAGGAGCTGAATTCTCCCAAGTCCAAGGCTGAATTAAGCTCCTGAATGCTAAGTACTACTGCATTAACTACCTTGCTTTCACTGTGGAAAGATATACAGTTCTTCATTTGACTTCAGCACCTTATCCTTTAATATACAGAGATGAGATGAGGTCGTTCTCCTTTCCAGCATATTATCTTTCTTAAGCCTGATGCTGTTAAGTAATGAAAACATACTTGCTCCCCAAAAAAATCATTACAGCATTTTCTCTCCTAACTAAGCAAGAATACTAGCAAGATCTCCACACAGCAGTAGGACTTCTCTTCAACAAGTCAATACACCACTGAGACAAACAGTAGATCATGAGTGACTAGACACCATGAAAGTAAGCAAGATGCTTTTCCTGTCACGTTAAGTTCTGTAACACCACAGTATTATACCTCATTGTTACAGTGGAGGAACAGAAAAGAAAAATAAGAAAAAGGCAATGAGGCAGTAACCTGACCACGAGCACACAGCAATACTACTACACACTAAAAGAGCATTTGTGAGTGAAGGACAGACAAGGAGTACACCACCGTACTCTCCTCTTGGCTTGTTTCCTGCCTGCTTACTGCCAATCTAGCCCCTTCTGCTCGTCATTTCTTGGCTAATTATGAGCTCACTCGCTTTGATGCATGCACCATCTGAGAGGTATGACAGTCCCCTGAGCAATCCTTCCGATTGCTCTTTACCATCCCCCTCCATATGAAGTAAGGAAGGAAGAGCATGGCACAAGCTGAGTCACAGGATCCCTTTAGTCTCCCATACCAGTAGAGCCTGGAATTGCCACAAGCTTAATGCTTTACATGCCACACCAGATAAAGAAGTGTCCTCTTCCATCTCTGCCTTCCCTCCACATCTCTAGCAAGCACAGGGCAGCAGGCACGTGAAATTCTGCTCACTGCATTTCAGTGGCATTCAGTCACGATCGGCGTGTAACCCAGCAATCTGTTTAGACATCACAGTTCAGAGCCAGAGGAGCCTGGGGCAGAGCACTGCTTACACCAGAAGAGACAGCTTGCCAGCACAGCTCTGAGCTGCTTTCCAGAAGAGAACAAGCAAGAGCAGCAGAGCAATCCCAGCTCATTTCCCCCAGCATAAAATACACCACCAAGCACTCTTTCTACCAGAATAACTTTTCCCCAAACAGGGTAGGTAAGAGTATCCTCCCCTCCCATCCAACTCATTTCCCTACATCAGAAAGATATTTCAACACAGACCAGGACAAAAATACAATGATACTTGAATAGAGACAGTTGTGTGACACAGGAGATGCATTGCTCCTGTGAAGGCTCTTGTTGCTAGTAGAAACCAGATGGGGGGAGGGACAGAGAAGAGAACCATAAACTGGTATTTCTTCACCTACTTGGCTACATTTCTTCTCTTGCATGCTTTTTAGCTGCATGGGGGTGAGCAGGATCCCCTGTCCACCCCACACCCAAAATGGAGTGAGCACTGGCCCAAAGAGCCCCTTCCTACAGCCAGTCATGCTCAGGAAGCCAGGAGCAGCACAAAAGGTAGGGATGCAAAGGAACAGAGCCTCACAAATACACTGTCACCAGCAAAGAGGGGCACAGGGTGCTCAGATGCTAAAACACATCCCCTGAATAAGAGATGACTGAAGGACCCTGGGTGTAGCACTAACTAACACAGCCAAAGAGATAAGGGAAATGGAAGGGAGTGGCAAAGAAAGCACAAAAGATGCTTTCACACCCCAGCCCTCTAGAGAGGGAAGTTTGACCAAAATGGTGCCCTTAACCCCCTGAATTCTGTGTTCTTGTTCCCAGCCATCTTTCTCATAAAGACTTGCCTTTTGCTAACCACCTCTCAGCAAAAATTCCTCACTACAGGCAAAAGAAAAGGGGACCCTCCTGCCTGACAAAGGGAAGGAGGAACAAGAGCAAACAACTGCATTGCTGATTTTCAGTCCTGCATCCTTGAACAGTGAATTGAGATGTAAAACATGAGCATTCATTTCAGGAGGGTGGGAGAACTCTGAAAAGACAAATGCCTGAAAATAATGACTCCACTCATCACCATTTGGTCACATTACAGTCTCTCTGAGTGGGTCCTTCTGGAGAATTACTCCCCCCCACCCAAATTGCTTCTCAATGACCCCACAAAGATCACATTGTGTTCAGCAAACTCAGTGACCCCAAGGCAGGTTTGCAGCATGAGCAAGTGTGCTAAAGCCTATAGAAAGCAACAGGAATGCAGAGGTAGAGCTGTTGCTGCAACCTCAGTTCACCCCTATTACTAGGGTACTGCAGGAGTTCTGAACACTTTGCATATTATGTGATGCAATACCCTGACAGAACAGGGTGAAATGAGGACAAAAGCAGCATCCTTCACAGCCTCGGTAATGTGCTTCACAGGGTTTGATCAATGCTGGAACCTGCAAGGAATTCTGGATGTTGCTATACATCTTTCCCTCCCCTCCATCTCCCCTGAGAATAGGAACAAAAAATAAATAAATAAATAAATAAATAAAAAGAAGACAGTCAAGACCCAAAATAAATCAATACTATATAAAGAAAATAAGGACATGTAGACACATACACGTGAAACTTTTCCAAATTTCAAAACACAATTATGGTATGCAAACAACCGAGCACAGTTTTCGCCTCACCTATAAAAATGAGCAGCTGCATTGCTGTCCTGCTGCCCTGACGGCAACGGTGGAACACTCCTGCCACCTCGTGGTCCCAGCTCGGGAGAGGAAGCTGCCAAAAGCACACGAGTCTGCTCAATTGTCTCCCTAAAGTTAGCTACAACTGGAAGTGGGGGAAGCAGGCAAAGATCCTGAACAAAAGCACTTAAAAGAAAATAAATCTCACCTCATCTTAGAGGTCTTTCTAACCTTAATTATCCTATGTTTCTACTCAAAAGGTTCTTACGCCTTGGAAAAGCTATTTCCTCTTCTTGATAAGATGTGATGCGTGTAACAGGCAGGAGAAGAGCAGGAGACAAAGCACAGACGTGTTTTGTGTCCTGTGCTGACCCACCTGGGCAGGCACACAGCCTCCTTTAACACCATTTCTAGGAACAGAGAGTGCTAGTTACACAGACACAAAGGCTACTTAAAAACCACTTCAAGCAACTGAAGGCACAAGAGGATTTAGGCTTCAACTCCATTGCAGCTGCAGCAGGTGAGGATAAAGTCTGGATGCAATTGCAATGCAAAAGACAAATCACCTTACCTGGAGAAGCTTACTTGAATAAGAGCAAGAGAAAATATGTTGCAGCAGGGCACGATAACTTGAGTCATAGGATACCACAGTATCTACCAACCTCCCACCCACTTACCTCCCTGTTGCTCAGATTTACTTGTGTATCATCTCTTGTCAACATACCAAGGACCATAGGGTGCCACTGCATTAAAAGTCTCCTATGGCAGCAGGACCAGACTAAGCACCCCTATCTTCCATCCACCTCTTTCCACTTGTGAGCACAAGCACTTGCCTGGAATCCCAGGGAACCAGACTGGCAAACTGTTCCATCCAAAAACTCTCCCCCAGCACACCAGTTTCCTCAGCCAAGCAGCAGTTAAAGGCATACAAGCACTGAATGGTGGCTGAAAGTATGGAGAAGCTCTGACCTCCTAGGAGGGGCAGTCCTGGACCCTCCCATCACCAGCCCTACCCACACAGGTTGCCCCCTTGTCCTGTACCAGCTCTGGAGACATTCAAGGCACTGATCAGCTGACCACCACCAAAGCAGAAAGCTACTCAAACAGTTTTGTACTTTTTATACTGTTGTGTACCATATAAAAATCCCTTTGTTGTGAGGTTACACAAGCCTGAGAAGAGATAAGCCCTCCTAGTTTCAGGGAGGAATGAGACTGGCTCAAGCCAAAAGCGCGACTCATTCCTTGCCCCAGCACAGCACAGTGACAGGGATGAGCAGGTGGGTAGGAACAGGTCTACGTAAACTTGCACTGGTGAGGAAAAAGTTGTTCAGAGAACCACAACTGGAGCACAGAAACTGCAGCCTCAGAGAGAATAAATCAAAGAATAAAATGGAGTGCCCCACTGCTGGGAGATTTATCCCTTTAAAAGCCCTAATACCTACCAAAAGCTTCTTTTGTCACACAGAGGCAGTCAGTCCCCAAGCAGTGCACACTAATAAACTAAAAAGAAACACCATATTTCCTACCTCCTTTTTTATTATTTTTAATACTGCTCTTTGCATGGCCTGCATCTAAGGACAAGCTCAAAGTTGAAACCTCAGTGATGGTTAAAGACCCCACTCACCTGCCTTTAGATTTTGCTCTACCAGCTAGAAAGCTGCACTACAGCCACTGGTGTACTGACAAATTAGCACAGATTTTGTGGCTTGCCAAAACTATATTAAACTCTCTACCAGGAAAGGCGTTTTGCTAGTATACTTGTAACTTTTAAAGCCTTTACCAACATATGTTCATCCCTGAAGTTGCACCCTCAGCTGACACCATCACACCATGAAAAGTCTCAAGACACTGTGTATATACATGGGGCAGTGTGTTAATGAGGATTACCATAAGGAAAGCCAGACGGCTGATGCTCTCTGATGCTGCTGTTCTCCTTCAGAAAGGCCATGTGGACGCCCATGGTAAGGACATCCACAGAGGATCCTCTGGGAAGAAAGACTGCTTTTTATACATCCATCACATTCAACCTTCAGTCAGAAATTTGCCTGTCATAGCACTAAACACCACTTCACTGGAGGGATGGCACAGGTTTGAATATCTACAGAGCCCTGAGTACCACAAACCCAGATGTTCCTGGATGTACTACAGAAAAGGATGAGAGAGATCTGACAGCGCAGTAGCAAATAGGAAATACTGTCTATGGGACCTAGCACAGAACAGGGAGAACCAAATGGGATCACCCGGGGACGTAAACTGTGACCATATGGAATCTGAGCATGGCTATCATTTAGCACTGCAAGCCTGATCCTAAATCAGACACAGACACTGAACCGTATTAAATGTAATTATCAGAGCAACTGATATTGGGTTGAAAGCCCATGTGAGAACACAAACCCAGCACACATTAGCTTCCGGCAGGGAGAAAACACTCATTCCCATGTATGGCCTTCCACAACAGAATGAGAAGTTACAGACAGGACAAATGCACACAGCAAACACCTAAACAACAAAATGAATTTATGACAAAACAGCTCTTTGCATTATTCATCTCAATTCAGTCCAAGAAGCCCTAAAGCCAGATTTATTCTTCTGTCAAACCATGACTTGAGTTTACTCTACTGGGAGGTTACAGCCTTGGATTATACACTTCAACTACAGGCAGCAACACACCCAAGTAACTCAAGTAGCAACATTATCAATACAGTTGCGACAAGAAGTAGATTATTTTTTTTAAAAAATTCATCACATTGTTCAGTGCAGGGGATGCTAACTTGTGTTAGAAGAAACTGCCTTTGCACAGACTTTCATACGGAAATTATCATTCTCAATCCTTGAGAATGCCTGATCCTGTGAATGCTTTCCAAAAGCCATACCTGCTAATTTGAAAAAAACAACAAAACCCATTTTGACACACACTAATGACAGAATCAGTACGGGAGACCATGGAGTCAGAAGCCTTGTCCAATACAAGGCTTCAGTACCCTGCCTAGGACCATTCTCAACTCTTCATCCACATCATGCTTTATACATTGAAATTCTTGGTCTGCAAAACAGTCAGTGAGAATACCACAAAGCTTCACCAAGTAGCCTGCTGCCAACCAGCTTCAGAAGCCACCAAGGAATATCCAGACTGAAAACACTCAAAAGAGGGTGAAACCTTCCACAAGGTCCATTTTCCAACCTCAAAATGGTTCTGAAAGCTCCTAAAAACCAGAACTATTATATTCTCTGTTGTTGTAGGAATGCAGACTAATGAAAGCCCTGTATGAGAGCCAGGCTTCCTAAACAGCATGTGCAACTCCACTTCCCCGCAACACAGGGTCCTTGTGCAGCATGAGGGCACACACACAAGGGGTGTGCGGGAACAGAATAACCACCAGGTTAAATTACAGCTCATTATTATTGTTACTGATAATAAGGCCTGTGACAAGAAAGGAGAAGCCACGCTGACTCTCTTTACATTTGACACAAAAGCAAACCTCCTTGAGGGATGTCACTTGAGCAGAAAAGGAAGCATTGGGCAAGACAGCAGTCAGCAGGAGGAAAGAGGCAAGTCTGAGTCACACAGCTGCTGCCCTCAGCAGATGCTGATCACCCCACTACAGACAG